>NC_044207.1:26687895-26995395 GCF_900880675.1 Sparus aurata | reverse complement strand
AGGCGGCTTTAATTATGACACTCACCTTCTGCTTGTCGAGCTCCTACATGGTGAGGGGACAGGAAAGCAGTCAGAGGTTCTAGTAGGTGCTTATCATTCATAATGCTTCACATCATGAATCACCGTATCTGTGCAGCGGGAGATCCTTTCACCTTCTATGTTTAGAATAAATCAAACTGTTTTCTGAAAAGCTGTTCAGTTGAAGGCTTTTATATCTAAACACATTAGATATAACAACCTTGTCACTTTATATCAGCCAGTAGTTTGTTAGCATTTTCAGCTCCTGTAAGTGTTGACTTGAATTTCTTGACTTGAGCTCAACAAGTGCGGGTGCCAGTTTTCTGCAGTTGCACATACAATAAGTGTAGTTGTAGTATTTATATTAGTTTTGGAACATCAGATTTACATTGTTGTTGTTAATAAGTAAGAAGTCCCTTGAAAGCTTTTTTTTTTTTTTTTTTAAATATCTTATGTGTCAGTTAAACTATATAAGTGTTAACCATAGCATAAACATGTTATTTGTTACTTATACGATATTATTGCCACCAGTTTGTCATTATTAAACCTTTACTAAGCTGTTTTTGATGCTTTATTAAGATTAACACACTCTTAATTATGCATTGTTAAGCAGTTAACTAAAAGATTTATCAACCCTAACAAGGCACTGTTCTCACTTTGGCTCTGGTTGTGGCAAAAAGCACACTTACCTGTTTATAAATGCACAGTAGCGTATTAGTCTTGATAAAGGAAAAAAAAAAACAGCTTAATAAAGGTTAACGATTAACAGGTAAGTGTCGTATAATCTAACAATAGTTTGACTTTACAAGCATCTTTTAAGGAGTTCTCGTACCAAATCAATCCAATCTAATGAATCAAATATTAGTTTGGATTGACAAAGAGTTATCATAGACTGAGAAACTCTTTGTCCACAATATGAAGAAAACACAGCAGTGTGTGTCAAATAACAGACCCCACATTCACTTTAATGTGACCCCCTTGTTGCTGCAGCGTTGGTCCCACACGGAGGACTCTGGGGAATAAAACACAAGATCAGAGTCTTAATGACACCGGCTTTCTCATTCTCTTTTAACCTCAGAACCCTCTGTCTTCCCCTTGAATTTTTATCCTTCCATTCTTTAGTCATCCGCCACATGTCCTGCCCTTTGCCAATCACCTGCACTCACTCCGCTCTTCTTCCCTCATTTGGCCACCAGCATATGGACTGAGTTTGTAGTTTGCTCAGTTTATTCGGTACACCTGGCTAAAACCAATAAAGTCTAACACTGTCATTCCCTTCATGAAGGTTATAATATTTAGTTTTAGTTGAAAGTGTCATTGTGCTAAGAGGTGTTTTAATGAATTTGTACTTCCTATTTATATAATTGATGGTAGGCTGAATAACAGAAACACCTCTCTGTATAATGTGGTATAGTTCAGCAGCACCAAACACTACATCCTCCAAAAGGATCAGAAAGTTAAATCCTAACCTAAAGCAGCTTCAACAAAAACTGAACATCTTAACCTTCATGAAGGCAGAATTTATTTTAGGACTGTTGTACCAGACTATAAGTATTAGGCAGGGATATGGTAGTTGGGGAGTGTCCAGTCCAGTCACTGTCCTTCTTTTCTCTGTCAGATCATCAGCCAGAACTCCCTGAAACCTCTACCATCTTTCCGCCCTGCTTGCCTGGTCCCAGCTCCTGTTCCCGTTCCTCTTCCTAAAACCTGGCCTGTGATCTGTTGCCATGTTATGACCTGCTGCTCGCCTGTGACCCACATTTCTGACATGCCCTTTTAGACGGGTTTGTCTGTAATGCCTGTCCACCCTGCAGCTGACCTTGTCTTATCAAAAACCTTTTATTTCTACCTCCTCTTCCCTGTCGCCGAAACTGCAACAGTCAACTGGCTTAAAACTCTAATATTGGCTCAGTTTTTGCTGCAATGCAATGCAACATTATTGGGCGACACATTGCATCAGCCAGTCTATCATGTGCAGGTGATTACTCCTGCCGGAAGCTGAAAACTTCGATCACCATGTTGAAGTTTCAGACATGTACATTTCTTGAAAGTATTAAGACCGTGCACTCACACTTTACTCGGTGGATCAGTTGTAACGGCCACACCAATGCAGCCTCTTGCTGGGTGTTTCAAAGCGGTGCTGTTCGGTCGAACACAGCGGGGGCCCAGTTGGACTGGTGCAGAGCTGGACCAACTGATTGGGTAGCCCTGGAGCATTTCCCCTTTTATTACCGCTATACTGGGAGAGAGAATTACACAGGCGGTTGTTAGGCTGTGCACGGAACACGCCGAGAGCTGTGTGTTTGTCGTCCCTGTTTTTACACTTTGACCAAGCAATTGAAAAAAGTGAAGTCTACTACCGACCCAGTTACAAACATAGGGGGAGAGGGAGACACTGTTTGTTGTAATGGGTTTAGCATGGTTCCTTTCTGAGCTCGAAACGAAGAGGGCCGAAACAGACTCCCACACACACACACACACACCACACACACAGAGCAAAATGCACACACACTTATTACACTCTTCTTACTTCATGTTTAAGTCATGAGGCCCCACTGCTTATTTGCCAACTCAATAAACACACTGTTGCCAAACCCACTTCAACACTCAACCTCAGCCACAGCCCCACTACACTACATCTAAAAATGTCCCTGGTCATTTGTTGTTTTTACTCGAAACAAACCACAAACTCCTGTGCGCTTAGCAGTTCAGCAGTTTTTTGTGTTTTCGAATGTATGTGAATAAATAAATGCTGTCGGATAACATCACGATGCAGGGTGCATACACAAGTCTGCAGCTATTTGTTGTTCATACCCAAAGTTTACCTTCTTGAATTGAAGACCGGCATTTCCCACAAGCCTTGTGAGCATTGCCTGGCTCCGGGGCAATCTAAAATACAGCTCAGTATGAAATTGGCTTTCGCAGATTATGCCAAGCACAATTGTGTTTGACACAGGTACACTTGTAGGCACATTGCTAAATACACATGGTCAGAAAATGCTGTTTTTATCGTTTTGTGCCGAGACTGTATACAGATTTGTCAGTGCAGGCATCTCCTGGATGACAGCAACAACAACGGAGGGAATAATTTGGGGTTGTGGAAGGAAGAGGTGTGCAGTACTACCTTTTAATTTATTGATTAAATGATTGCTCAGTGCTCATCTGGTAACTGCTTCGCATTTTCTGTGAGTGCCTCATCATGAAAGTCACACCATGTTTCACCGCTTGAGCGCTTTTAATGTGAACGAGCAGCAGTAATAGTAAGTTAATACAGCTGTTGAACAGCTGCAGGAGAATAAACGGTAAACAGTGAGTCTGATATCAATGAGATGAAATTACAAACGGTAACGCTGGATTACATTATCATGTTTATTAGAAAGACAAACGATGATTGGCGTCCTGTTACTATGCGGGGAGTATAGGAGTAAGGAGGATAGAGAGGGATTTGCGCAACGTAAATACTTTCAGTAATAATTGATAAAAAGATGTTTATCTTTTAAACCTGAAGGTTCTACCTTTAAGAAATATTTAAAGGGTCGCTCTGTCGTTTTACGAAGTTGTTGCATTCTCACTTCTGAGCAGTTAACTTGGTGTGTGTTCAACACTATTACAACTATGATGCATCCATACATACAATGGGCAAACTCTGAAAACAATACTCATTTAATAAACTAGATTGATTGATTGATTGATTGGTTGATTGGTTTAAGTGTCAAACACCATGGTTGGTGCCCAGCCCTCATGGGCTTATTAGACACTAATCATATTCATCAAATAATAATTTCACAATTACATCCACGATAGCCTCGTGACATAATACAGAACGCATCATAACATAACAAAACCATTAAAAATATGGATGCAAATACAAATGGAATGTCATATAGGATACAAAATACTTTGCCGCAAATACCAGGCCTTTTCTATACATTTTATAAATCTAGAAATATTCTTTGAATTTGATACCATATTGTATCAAGTGTTGGGATTGAGATAAGCAAATTTAAAATTAAATGGAAATGTCTTCCTATTGTTTTGACCTTTTGCTTCGCCAAACAGATTAATCATGCAAATAGACCAAAAACTCCAGGGAAATCACACACACACACACACACACACAATGCACTTTGTAGCTGAGTTTTATGGAGGGCCAGATAAGCACAATCAATGTCGGACAATTATTCTTGCTGCTCTAAGTGATTAGCTGCGCATCTGCGGGCCCCTCTCTGCGTTTGTTTATGAGATGTGCCTCTCTGATAGCTTTATACTGAACTGTGTCTGCATAAAGTGACCATCAGTGTTCCTCATGCTCCACTGAGACTTGATGAAGGAGCCTTGTTGTGTTTTTCTGCCTGTTTGATGAAATATCTGTGGCTGTAGCGCTAATGCCTGATAAGCAATCAGAGTAATGTGTCCTCTGATGTGGACATGGTGTGGAGCAAAAAACCCTCATGCTTGTGTTAGAGGGGCTTCTTAATGTGATGGAAACCTTGAGGAGTATGTGTTTCATTCTGCTTTTGCAAAGGCAAGTGCACGTTTTCCCTTGTTTTGCAGTCTCATGGCGGAGCTTCAGATCTGACGACTCGCAGCGAAGTTGTTTGGCGGTTTAGCACAATAACCTTGCTGCAGGAGTACCCGAGTGTATTGTGGGAGGTCAGCGGTGCTCAGTGTGTTGCTAGACTGGGAGTGCAAGTTTTTCAGTGCCGAGGGGTGTTCAAGAGTGTGTGTGCGAGACAGACGGAGAGAGAAGAAGTGTGTGTAAACTGTACAGATTGTTATTTTGCAGCTGTTCCTGGAGAGCGAGAGAGAAAAAGAAAGAGAATCGGAGGCAAACAGAAAAAATGAATCAGGGTCATCCCTCTTTTGCTCTCTGTGCTCGGGGTGATTCATGAGTTGAACACCTCAAATCAGGGCTCCATATACCCTTGAAATCCTCTCCCTTCCTCCCTCCCTTCCCGCATTAGCCCACATCCAATCCCTCTAATGTTCAGTGAATAACCGCTTTTACGGCTAGTTCAGGTGTGATTCAGTGTAGGAGGCGGAGAAGACCAGGAGGCCAGGGGGATGAGGCAGGCAGGAAGAAGACTCTCATGAATAATGGATGAGAACAGAGGGGCCGTGTTAGGCTGGAATATGAATGGCCTCCCCTGCAGTCACCTGGCTTGATCGGGGCTCATACTTACACCTCGCAGATGTGCTCTGAATGTTAACTCGCTCTTTCTAGTAGGAGGCCATTACAGTGACTCCCATAACTTATTACAGGTCACTCGCTGAGGAAGACTACTGATCGATGACTTCGGTTGAAAAGTTAGTCCCTGTGTTTGTGTGATCGTGTAGGACATTAGATTGTTAATACTGATGAATCAATGCATAAACAGTATTTTAGATCCAGTTTGAACTATTTTATATAGGTTGTTCCAGTTCACCCGAGTCTGGCTTCATCCTAAGGGTCACGTGATAAAACTGGGGTGTCATGAGCTGATAGAAGAGAAGTAACAGAAATTCTGCTACGGAAAAGTGTATCCTTTATTTGTTGGACTAGTCTCTGATTCAACTTTTTTCTTGAAATAATGGATAATTGTACTTCTATGAGGCTTAGAATTGTAATCCTTGAGATTGTCGGTCTTCTTTGTTTTGTTGACAGCAAACACACCTTGAGCAGCTATTTCGTGAGGAATACAACAGAAGAGGAACTGCTGCTTCTGTTTACAGCGCAAACCAAACAAACCCGTGCTTGTCGGCGTGCCCGCGGAGACGATTAGAATGGTGTTTGATCTAATTAAATAAAGATTATGAAAGATTATCACTTTAAAGAATTATTTAAATGAAACCATCTGAAATGTTTAGAGGGGGAATGACTCACAACTCATGGACAGCTTCTTTGTAAATTGCACAGGCCACAAAGTCTTGGGAACCGCAGGTTTGATCTTCATCGGCTTATTTTGTAAACGTATGTATCTGTTTTAATTGAACATTTGATATTAATTAAATAAATGTAGTGTGGTAAAAACTTCTGAAATTTAAGGTTGTGGTAGTTATAATGTAAAGTAACCAAAAATTGAAGGTATAATTAAAGTTTAGAGGTACTATTGAACATTCAGCACCTCTGTTGTTTGAATCATCTGCCTTCTCAGCTGGTTGCCAGTTTGTGCACTAGCTAATGTTGCCAACAGGGTTAGAGGTATTAGATAGTAGCCAGTGGGAGCTGAGCTAAGGTAGCTTCAGCTAGATCCCACATACATATACCTAAAGCATACTGGCAGTACAAGATGCTGGGCGCTCACTGTAGGACTCATCCATCTTATATTGAAAACTACTCAGACTGTAGATGAACACAGACACCACACGATACCACCGCCGTTATACTATTGGCTGCCAAACCTTGTCAGACGCTGGAACCAACCGTCAGAATCCCTACACAGAGAAAAACAAAACAATCATCTTGGACCTGACAAATATTGTAAGATTATTAATTTACTATCATAATAATGTTTTTTTAAGGAGCAGACTTGAAATACATGTATTCGGCACCTTTCTATGAGCTTGATGATGATGATTTGTCTACACAAAAATGTTATCAGTATGCCCTTTGAGTAAATGACTTTTATTGTTTGATCGGTTGCTGTAGGTTGTGTTGAGTAGTACTAACTCCAGTGTCCACAGATTAGGAAAAATGAACTTAACAGTACAGCAGTAAGTCTTTATCAGGCCCATCACGCATTAACAGACAGGCTGTGATTGACTGTGTACAAAAAAATGCAGACAAGTTCGAGAGGTTCAGTCACTCTTTAATTTAATGTTTGAACTTTGATTGTGATATGACATTGACGTTCCTTGACACAATAGATAGCTCAAAGTAAATGAAAGGAGCAAATGTGACTGTTAGTCATCTTGTTCAGGAAAGGCACCAGAGGAGAAATGTCTTGCAGCAAAACTGATCTCTCAGTAAATATCTTTAATTTTTTTTGCATTGTAGACTAGATTTTCTGACAGTTCATACGCTGGTAAATTCCTTTTTTATTTTTTCACTGCAATTCTTTACACAACACATATGCTGTGATCTTTAATAAAGCAATACAAGTTGCAAAGTTGCAAAGTAGCAGGCGGAAGGAAAATATCCCATCACCTGCCCACTCCTCCAAATTAATAAATAACACAAATGGTCCGAGATGCTCTGCCAACACTTTTAAGAACCATTTAAGCCACGTGTGCCCATAAACATCACACACAGGCTAATGGCTTCAAGACATCAGAAGTTCTGCTATGTCAGGCTCATAATGGTGCAGGTAAAGTCGGAATATCCATCTTAGTCAAACTAGTTTTTTATGACCTATCTGATGGGGAGGATAGAAAATATCATCAAAGATCAAAAGGTTGAAAGGGTTGAAAGTGGAGCACATCATCAGCAGATCGTTTATCAAAACATCTGTTTAGATTAAACCACTTTGATACATTTTATTTCAGAGCATATTTTCTCAGTTTAAAGGGACAGTGTGTGTAATATATCAAGTATTTAGCGCCATCTAGCTGTGAGGTTCTACATTACAACACTCCTTTGCTCACCCCTCCCGTTCTGAAGACGTTGGAGACGTTTCCCGGAAGCTACGGACGGAGTTTTTCAAAATATGGACTCTTTCCCAACAGCGTCGAGTATTTCTACTGATTCAAGCAATGAGGTGAAGATGTAGATAGTTATTGTTATTGTTAGTGACGAGCGCTTTTGCTGAGCTCCCTCTCAGTTCCACAGTCAAGCTAACTGTGAGTGAAAACGCGGTTAGCCTCACTACGTAGTACCACGTAGTGCTTTGTGTCCCTCTCGGCAGTCCGTAGTTTTTTTAAAACCGGAAAGACATGGCGGCCTCCATAGAGCTTGCCCGTGCTGTGTATATTCAGATAGGTAATTCTTCGCTCAGGAGGATAAGTCAGATTGTTGGCAGAGGTAATTGTACACCAATGACGACTTACTTATGAACGAAGACGTTGATTTGAGTTAATAAATTACTTAAATCGTTACACACTGTCCTTTTAATGTGGTAAAAAACAAGGCATTTGAGAATGTCACTGTGAGGTCGGGGAAGGTTGACTTCGAAAATAGAATTAGAAAGTAATCAACAGATTAAATAGTGATGAACATACCCATCAACAGCAGCTCTCATTAAAAACCATGATGACCAAAGATTTCTGTTTCAACATGTCAAAAATAAGTTGTCTCCTTTTGCGAGAGTCACAGTTCAAACCTGATATAAAACAGAGTTCAGCTCTGAAACAGAGCGTAAACTTTAGGGTTTTTGATGAAAGCAGATACGTTACTCAAAACTGACATTGTTTTTTCCCCATCATAAATAATAAATAAAAAGATTTTCTGGTGGTTAAGAGGGGCATGGCATGAACTGTGATCTCAGTTTTGTATAGAAACTCACGTCCAAATAATGTACGCTGAATTTATAACTCCATATATAAGGATAAAGTGACCATACAAGTTAACATGTCTGACATTAAATCTGCGGCAGAGGATCCATTAACCTCGTTAAGATGATTGTGAATGACCCAAATGGCCTGAGACGTAACAGCTAACGATTGGTTTCATTATTGAATAATCTGCTAATTTCCTCAATGGATAAATAATTGTGTCTCTAAAGTGTCATTAACCCATCAAATCTGCCCATTATGATTTCCCAGAACCCAAGGGGCCGTCTTCAAATAGCTTGGAGACAGTTAACAATCACACAGCATGAGACAAAGAGCAGCACAATGCCAAACAAATAGGCAGTTCAGATAAAAGAAGATCCGGCGACTGAGACTTTAAACGAACCCTCCTTCTCATCATCACATTGAAGCGTCTATCTGCTTTTTTGTTTGTTGCGGTTTTGCCAAATTATTCTCGATCATATTGCAGAAAGAGACGAAGCGGCCAGCTGACCCCCTTTTCCCAGTAGGTGCACACACCAGTCCACAGACACAGGGATTAGGTTTTCGGTCAGAAGCCGCTGATTACAATATGTTTATTACCCTGCAAGCCAACTGCGGAGCTCTTATCAAACACACACACAGGCGCACACACAGTTTTTTGCGCTGCTTGTGAACTGCAGAGTTCTTATTAAAAATTGATCTGCAAGCTGTTGTGTGCGCTGCTTCGCTGAGGAATTCATTACCTCTTTGCCATGCACTGCTGTGTCACATGCGGGCGCGCGCACACACACACACACACACACACACAAACAGACACACACACAGACAATTTTACGCACACAGCATGCCTCCAAGCAATCCCGACCTGTCGAACAAAACAACACCCTCTCGTTAAGAATATTTGAGATGCAAACAAACAAGCGCTCCGATGGGAGAGAGGGAAAGACGGGCAGAAGGCAAAAGAGGAAAAGGTAGGAAGCGTAAAAACAGAGATGGGCTGGGAAGAGAGAGAAACAAACAGGCCCGGAGACGGTCTGATGGTGACGATGAGGAGGGGGGCATGACAGGAAAATAGCAAGTGAAGAGTAGGAAAGAGTGGAAAGCATCCCTCGGTATCAGATAATTGTTTGATGGTAGCTGTTTTAAAGGCAGTGTGTGACACCTCTCTGCATTTCATCCCCTCCTCACTCTTCCGTGGCTCCCCCTCTCCTTCTCCTGCCGCCCTTTCATCTTCTCAAACCCACTACTTCGACAAATCATCGCCCTATCTTCCTCCATCATTTTCCTCTTTCCATCTCACTCTCCCCGTCTCAATCCATTCTCTGCCCCTGCCATGACGGCCTTCACTTTCCTGTTTGTGTATTTGTTCTTGCTTTATTTTTTTATTTTTTTTTTAGCTTTAAAGTCGTGATTATGTACACGCGAGGCACGAGCGGTCGAAATTGAATTCCGGATGAATGATTCACTCCGTCTTTAGCCTCAGTTCGTGTGTATTAACTAAGACGGCGCTGATTGAAATTCAGCCCCATGCCTTGCAACCTGCCAAGTGTCCCTGAAAACCTTGTTCAGAGTGGAGTGCAGATGAAGACACAAAGAGAGAGAGATAAGGGAACCGGAGAAAATGAAGAGAGAGACCAGCCAGTTTGTCTCCTTGTCTGTTCCTCTGTCTTTCTGTCTGTTTCCTTTTTGGCTTTAATGACCTCACCACATGATCAATGCGCCCCGGAGAATAGCCGTTCACCTTCCCTTGGCACTGTCATTTTCTCTCTGTCTGCCTCTTCTAAGTCACTCCCTTTTTTTTTTTCTCTGCCTCTGTTCCAATCGCTCTCTCCTCTTCTGTTCCTCTCCATAATATTCAGTCTTGTCCTTCAGTGAGCCCCGTGCCCCCTCTATTTCTCAGCAGGCCATAATACATCTCGCTATCTTTTGTAATTTTCCTCCGTATCCGGCGGTTTCGTTCAATTTCTGCTCACGTCTCTGCCTGTCTACCCTTTGCCCTCCTGTTCAAAAGACGTTTTTAAACATTTATGAATGTTTTCTCAAAAAACCCGCTCCTGAATAGTTTGAAATTTTGAGGGATTTGATTTGTTTCCGAGAGTTTTATGAGAAGATCGATGCCACTTTCATATCTGTGAGTTAAACACGAGGCTGCAGCCGAGATGGTGTTTTTGTAACCCGTACAGAAACCCACCTTGGAAGCAAATTTACAATCCTTAATATGGCGGAGGCATGAACTGTCCACTTTTCCCTGCCTCTGATTAGCTGACCCTAACCAATCATCACTCCTCATGCCTGAACCTAATGAACCCAACAAACAAAGGCAGCAAGTACCATCTTATCAGATGCAAACTAGTAGGGATGAGTGGGATTTTTAATTCAGTAGCACAGGATTGTCCATCATATAGCTGTAAAATGTTGAACTATTCCTTTAGTGTATGTCAGTAGGTGTTAACTGAATCATAAGGTACTGTTTATTGACTTTGTGTATCGCGTGCGCAAAGTCAAGCTCGTGAAATCCCTCAGCCTTTTTCTTTTTCACCGAGATTCTTTAAGTCGCTCTGTTCATTCAGGCTCCTTTCTAATCACTCTGGGACGGAGCAACACTGTGCAACAAGTGCTCAGCCAGGAACCAGCTGCTCAGCCCCCATTGTTTAAACGATTACAATTCTGGGTCGCATAACTGTGACTGAACCCCGGCTCTCAGATCTCCGTTTGCAATAAAACAGCTTTGTAAATTTATTTTCTACAAGATAAGCAAAAATAATCTTGATCACAAGCGTATGCCCATTCTCCCGCTAGATTTTCACAGCATGCTTTTGATTTTGAGCTGATTAGGAGATTATGAAATGGATGTTGAAGCTCTTTGGTATGTATTATTGTTACACATTGATCTGTAGTGCTGGCTGCATGCTGCATTAGAGCCGCTGCTTATCTACAAAGCCAAGGGCATGGGAAAATCTGCGAAGTCAACCTCCAGCTGATTTACAGTTGGAGTGGAGAGGTCTCACAGTATCACAGCGCAGTGCTGCTCAGATTGATATACAGTTCAGCAGTCGCTGTCATACTAACCTGAATTAAAGTGTGCTGACTTGAAATCGTTCCCCTTGCAGCATCTTCAGCTACTCCCTTGGTGTGTGATTTATATGAGCAACTGATTGCGCACACATATTATGTGTGTCATGTGCTCCTTTTAAAATTTCTTTAATTACATTTTCTCCCCAAGTAAAAAAAACGCAAGAGCTGCTTAACTTTTCTAACTTATTCATGCAGAAGACACAAACTTAAAATTCTTGTCTTCTCTCTTCATTTCTTGGTGCCAGGAGTCTCGCTCAGCTACCTACAGTACTTTAGCCAAAAAACTTTGCTATGCAAGCTTTATGGCAATGAATATACCCAAATTTTGGAGCAGTATGCTCATAAATATTCCACACTGTCATTGATTTTAATTTCACAGAGTGCGAGGTGCCATTTAGTGTTTTTGTACATAGATGAAGGAGCACGCTTTCTAATGTTTTGGAGACTTGCTTTCTTCAGTAAACAAAGCAGCTCCCAGTCCTCCTCCATCTCTTATAGAGAGATGGAAATCACCCAGAGGAGAGGCCCTGGCATGCTAAGATAATGGGATCTCAGCTCGTCTCCGTGCTGGTCTTTGGTCTTCACAAGAGCCAAACCTGCCGCACTAAACACTTCTGCCTTCTCCCCTCATGAAATATGGATTTGTGTACAGGCGGGCACAAATGCTAATCATCGTGCAAGCGTGTGTGTATGCGCGCGTGTGCGCGTTGCGTGTGTAAATTCCAGCGACTTTGTGTTAAGTATGTGTACGCGTACGGGTATGCACTTGTATGTGTGTTTCGGCGGGCCGAATTAGATTTGGGTTCCGAGGCGAGAAAGGGAAGAGACGCATGGAGGAATTTAGCTATGAGGCTCATAAATAGTTTAGCCACCCAGAGCAGATTCATCAAGTAGCGTGAGGGATAAATCATATTCCTCCCCTCCTCCTTTACCCCTCCTCCCCCCATCCCTCGCTCTACTCTCCCCGTGAAGAGAAGAGTGGAATAAAAGATGTTGGATGGTAATCCCAAGACTTCAGAGAACCTAATACCTACCGATGCTCGTGCTGTTCTGATCTGAGATATAGCCTCTAATTGTATACTCCAGCCTCACGCGTTCACACACATACACGTAGGTATCGTGTCTACAAAAAAAGCTGCGCGTTCATTTACGCACACATATTGTACAAGCAGGATCAGCGCACCTTCTGGCCTTGTGTGTCTGCGTGAGGAAATTGGATCAGACAATACTGACAGTAATGAAAAAGCATCAGCATGTAGGTCAATATACTGCAGCTTCTCCTCTCGCATATGAGCTTCACACGGCAGCACCTTCCTGTGAGACGTGCGTCACGTAAAACCCATACAGTCTAATCGATAGTGATCTGTTGCCCTGCCTAGACCAGTGACGTGACAAATATCCTCGTAGGAGGCCACAAGCAACAATTTCCCCCAAATTGAAAGGCCCGGAGGCCCTTTAGGCTCTGGTGTTATTTGGCTGCTGTTTTCCCCTTATGGCCATCCATGAAGGATGAACCTCTCTATATATCATCTCTGTCTCTTTGGATAGAGCCCAAGCTCCATCACCATAGCAATGGGTGTTTAGCCTGGACCCCAAGAGACATAGTCATTCCACAGATAGCCTGAAAGGAGATTGTGTGTGTGTGTGTGTGTGTTTGTGTGTGTGGTGGTAGATTTTGAGGCTTTGAAATGTAATGTGTGTGTAGGCGTGATCCTCTGTTCCTGCTGCCGTTGCCTCCATTTGTCGGTATGAATCATAGATCAATGCAGCCCTGGGATTTATGACAAAGGCTGAAGTGTCTCCCAGTCACACACCTGAACCCTCTCCTCTGCTCTGACGCAAGTAGAAACAACTTTGAAACCACCTGCTCCATAGTGTTAAGATGATCTCATGTCGTTGATGAAATTTTCACACCGGCTAATGAAATTGCTCAGGACGACGCCGGTGTTCCCGATTACACAAGGCAAGAGGGGATGCTCACTAACGCTATCTGCAGAGAGGGATATGGTTATAACATGAAGGACCCAAATACATCAAGGCAAGCAGGTAGAAAAACAAATACCAAGCTTCAATGATCAGAAGCTACAGTCAAAATATCAGAGGCAGGCAACAAAAGGACAGGCGACAAAACTGACAACAAACAGCCAGGGCTGAAACACAGAAGGGACGCAGGGTACAAAACAGGCAAACTGACAGAGAAAGAGGGGAAAAGACAGACTTAAAGGGATATTCCGGTGTAAGTTTAATCCATGTTCTAACCCACCGTGAAACTGTGTTAGACTCCCTCTCGAGAGATCAAGTTAGCAGACCGCTAATTTACGGAATTTTATCAACCTCAGAAACGACCGCACGACAACAATACACTGCAGTGAATGGATCCAAATATAAACCGCCACCAAAAAGCCACAAATAATGCTCAGAACAGCACCAAACTTCAGCAACAGTACAAATAGGGTCTCAGCACAAAGTCTGGGGCATCTAACCTCCGCTAGCTTAGCTGGATTTCTATTGGGAAGCTAAAAACAGATTTCAACTCTCCTCCATCAGCTTCCGGGTCGGGGAAGTCCCGACGCGACGATTACCGAGTGCGGTTAGAAATGCTCAATTCCGTTCTTTTCCCTGTCAGCTCTCGATAATAACTGTTATAAACTGGCAGGTAAGACACATATGAACTTTGATTGCGTTTCCATGGAGTCATAATCATTCATTTTCATCCATGAGCCGCGGAACTCTACTGCACTCGGTAATCGACTCGTCGGGACTTCCCGTCAACAGGAAGCTGCAGCAGAAGAGTGGTAAATTTAGTCAGCTTTTCAGTAGAAATCTAGCTAGGCTAGCGGAGGTTAGATGCCCCGGACTATGTGCTGAGACCCTATTTGTACTGTTGCTGAAGTTTGGTGCTGTTCTGAGCATTATTTGTGGCTTTTTGGTGGCGGTTTATATTTGGATCCATTTACTGCAGTGTATTGTTGTCGTGCGGTCGTTTCTGAGGTTGATAAAACTCTGTAAATTAGCGGTCTGCTAACTTGATCTCTCGAGAGGGAGTCTAACACAGTTTCACGGTGTGTTAGACCATGGATTAAACTTACACCGGAACATCCCTTCCAATAATATCAAAGGCTAATGAACTAATCAAACATTTGTAAAAGGGCAGGAAAAAGACAAGTGAAGGAACACACATGGACTAAATACACAAGCGCCTGGTAACTAATCAAACACAGGTGAGCGGGAAAAAAAGGTGGGAAAATAGACAAAGACAGAAAGTTTATATGTTAACACACAATGACTAAACTTTAACCCAAATGTGCTGTATTGATTTACTGTGAAACGCTGCACATCTCCAGCTCCTCAGTCAGGTAACCAACTAATTTTCCCTCATTAATGTTATCAGGTCATTTGTTAGCATTGGGTTCAAATCCAACATATTGCCAAATACGTGCTTCTGCTTTGCACTTGACCACAAATTCTCCGCCATCATCTTACCAGCCGTCGCCGTAGTCCTGCCGCTTGTTGAGTGAGATGTGACTTATGCTGCTCTGCTGCTGGCGCTGCTGCACAGAACCACCTTTAGTTTACAAATGTAGTGCCCCCTGTCGGCCTGACAGATAATCAGCAGAACAATGCTGGTGGTGGTGGGCAGGTGATGTCATCCGTATGCTGGAACACCATGCAAGCATAATGCAGTTAAAATCAAACATTGCTTTCCTGTGGGGCTGCATGGTTCTCATCATCAATTAAATTGTCAATTATTTTTTCAATCAGCTGATGACTTGCTTGGCCTATAAAATGTACGAAAATGGTGAAACATGTTAAGTGTTTGCCAAGGTGACATCCTAAATTGTCTTGTTTTTGTTTTGTTTGCAGTCTAAAGATAATCAGTGTACTGTCATGGACTGAAGACGCAAGAAAAAACAACTAATTGATTATCAGGGTAGTTGGCAATTAATTTAATAGTTCACAGCTAATCTGTTAATCGTTGCAGCCCCATCTTTCTCTTTTTAGTTTCCCTGCCCTCCTGCTTCGCCCTACATTTGTAACGCATGCAAATGTCTTTACATCCATCACGCCTCCTGTCTTTTTCTATCCCCACCCTGCCCCCATTGCTCCTCCCCAACCTCTCCTCCCTTCTCTCGGCTCTCCTTTATTTCTTTGGCTCCGTGTCTCTGCACCCCGCTTCTCCCTGCGTTCCCCAGAGACGCCCTTTTTTCCAAAGTGCGAGCCTCTGAGCCGTTTGCTCCTTCATTACTTCATTACTTCACCCTCTCGTTCCTCTCTCTCGCTCCATCTCTCCGAGGAGGGCTGCAGTGGGTTTTCATTACTCAACAAGTCAATCTTCATCACGGCGTCCTCTGTGTGCTCTCATTGGCTCAAACACACATAGTTACACACCCAGGCACACAGGTGTATGATGCCTGCATCCCCCTATACTTGTATATAGTCTTATGTATGTACTGAATGGTTTTGAAATTCAGAGCTGCAGTTGATTAGTTGATTAACCAATTAACTGATCAAAAGAAAGTTAATTGTCTTCAACTGTTAACTGTTTTGGTAAGCTGCTATTGTGACAGCATCATAAACATAAGGATTTGGAGTCGTTGGGTTTTGGACAGTCTGTTGGGCAAGAAAAACAATTTGAAGACGTCACTTTGCCATTTTTCACCCATTTTTGAAATGCCAGGTCTCCTCTGATTGGTCAGCTCACACACGCCTGACCCAGCAACGGCAACAACAACAACAGGTCAGCTGTGTTAACAAGCAACTAGGCACAAATTAGTCCAATCTGTGGCTCTGTGACGTGATGTCACACGGGTGTCATGGCGAGAATACTGAGGACGTGTTTCAGGAGCAGTGTTTTTTTTTTCTTGTGGGAGAGAGGGGCTTCTGTTGGTGTTGAAGATCTTTTACGTGAACAAGAACTTAAATAAAACACTAAAGGAAAGGAGGATTAATAGATTTCATGGACCAAACGATGAATCGATGAATCGTGAAAATAAAAAGAGTGTCCGACAGCGAAAGTAATTGTTAGTTGCATCGTGAATGACTTGCTGTGAGATGTCACCGTAGATATTATAATAGATAAAATGCTGAGGCAGAGCTTGTTTTCTCTTTGCCCTGAAATCAATTGTTAAGGCGTAGTTGCAGGTTTACTTATCTGCAGTCCCCTTTATTGTAGCCATGGGCCTGTGGGATAGATAAAGGTGCTACACAGAATATCAAGTAAGGACCCATACATGTTTACACTCCATCCCTTTTCTCTGCCTGCGCAGAAGCACCATTGCACGGGCGTATTGTTGAATCACAGAGCCGATCTCTGAGGCTGTATTATCATGCACATATTGCTTTACGCTTGAGTTAACCTGCAGAGGAGTGTCTTTATATGTGAGTGTGCGTTTTCCGTGCGTTGTTCCGAGCTCCTGTGTGTTTATTTCTGGGGCATTATTTTTCTCTTCTCTACCTAGCAATTACTGATTGAGAATAGAAAAAAATCATTTCTTAGCAAGTGCCTCAGAATCTTCTCAGTGTGACGGAGAGCCTGGGGTCTCGACAATGCGTGGAGACTGAACCCCGCTCTGCACACACACACACACGTACGTACGTAGAGACACAAATACTCACGCGCACACACACACACACACACACACACATGCGCATCAATTTTATGTCCCCTTGTTGAGTGCCTCTAGAGAAGAGACAGTCTGCAGCCAGCAAGTAGTTTACTCCTGAGACAGATTCTTGTTTAGCATTTAGATTGGCTTGATCAACCACCAGTTAGCCAATATGTGTGTGTGTGTCTGCATCTGTGTGTGTGTGTGTGTGTGTGTGTGTGAGGGCATCAATGAGTGCCCTTTTCTGTGGGAGTGTGTGTGTGTGTGTTTGAGTATCTCCATCCTTGTGCGCCAGTTGCTGCACTGATGTCTGGTCCTTTATGTGTGTGCACACGTGTGCACGTCTGTGGTGAGCCATGGCTAATAGATCTCGGCGAACACTTCATGCCTGCTGTTGGTTGCCGGTGAGACTTGGTGAGGCAGTGAGCCGGGGTCATTCAAAGTTACACATTAATCTTTTAGAGGCGATCCTGCCACCGCCACCATCACCATTACCATCGTTACCAGACTGTACCAGAATCTCCAGCAGTTGCATATTTTTCTCCAAGATCACATCTACACCGTAAACAAATCATTTGACCTTTTGTTATATATATATATATATATATATTTTTTTTTTGCTAGCGTATTGCTTGTTAGTTTGAGCGTCATGTTTCTGATGTAAGGCGAGTGAACGCCGGTGCCTTGTTCCGTTCAATAATTGATAGGGGATTCCAGAAACGCTCAATCAGTCAAACTGTATTTAAGGAGGAGGGGTTTGAAAAGGTTAATGGAATTCTGACTGTGGGCACTGACGTAGTATGTGTGTGCAAACGCACAGGAATACGAGGTCAGCCCGGGTGTGTGTTCTCCGGGCTGAGTTTGAATTAAGATCCTAGAATTAAAAATCGAATTGGTCAAACATCACATGCATTTTGTTTCCAAGCCCACCACGCGCCTTTACAGTGGGTCACACTGTATTTGTCGTAATACCAGTTGGCGTGTATGTGTGTGTGTGTGTGTGTGTGTGTGTGTGTGGCACTGCCTGTCACCTTTCTTTCACCCCGAGTTCAGCTGGAGTTCACTGTCTCCCCTACATCACTTAATGTGTGTTGTGGAAAAGAGAGTGAGACTGGTGTGTGTGTGTGTGTGTGTGTATGTGTGTGTGTGTGTGTGTGTGTCTCTTCACTTCTCTGCCTGGAGTCTCCCCAAAAGCCACTTATGTGCTCACAAAGTTATGACTGTGGGGAGAGAGACAATTAGTGTGTGTGTGTGTGTGTGTGTGTTCACATGTGTATTTACTTCTCACTGAAGTGTGCATGTGTGCATGCGTGACAGATGTCCACTCTCTGATGACTTGGAGTTCTGTGATGTTGTTGCCCCTGAGCGTCTGTTTTATAGCCCGCCGTGACATTATGGTTTCAGCTCTATTTCCTGCTATTACACCGTTGAAGGATGTGTGCTGTTTGACAAACCACATTACCTTCCTTTCTGTACTACTACTACTACTACTACAACAGCATGCAGCCTTCACCCTCTCTCTTCCTGTTCCTGTGTTGTTTCACCGGCGGGTAGATGTGAGAGAGAGGTGATAACACTTTGTGGCTGGGAGACGTAGAAAAGGTGAGGATAATGCATTTACTCTGCATGCACGTGTGTGTGTGTGTGTGTGTGTGTGTGACTTAAATAATTCAGCCCAGAGGTGATGTGCTGGTAATGGTGCCCCAAAAGGAGGTTGCCTTGCTCTTTATTTCGTAACCCCCCCCCCCCCACCACACACACACACACATCACCACAGTCACACTGGAGCACACCTGTTGTGGTCTGCAGGGGAGGCAGAGGGTGTGTGTTGACGCGTGCGTGATGGCGGCAGTGTGCAGACAGGACGGAGAGCTAAAGCAGATTTGACAGGCTGTCCCAGGCACTAACGCTACAAATGGCTGCCTGGATGGAAATATCTTCATCATCCCAAACAAATAGGATGTCACTCAGCCCTCCAAAGCTCCTGTTGACTGAGTGCCACTTCGCCTCTCTCTCTCACTCTCCCTGTCTCTTTCGCGCACACTTTTTGTTGATGTCATCACTTCTTTTTTTGTTCTAATGTCGTTGCCTGTTTCTTTCCTCCGGAGTGAGAGCGAACCATTTTCTGTGTCTGACTGTGTGAGAGAGAGAAACAGTGTATGTGTGAGGGAGATCATAAATGAGGCTGATGCTTGGCCTTTGTTTGAAATATGAAACCGCTCTCAGCTGTATAATATTACAGCAATAGAACAGCAATCGGACGTTAATTGAATCTGGGTTATGACTTTTCTGTGTTCTCGCTCAGCTGAGTGTCTCTCCAGCTCTCCCTCTCCGTCTTTCTCCCGCCCTCCCGTCCTTCCCCTCCCTTTTCCCTCCGTGACTCTCATATCCTCATCCTTCCCGTATCCCTAACTAACCCACTTTCCTCTCTCTGGCTGCCTGCGCACTTCTTTTCCCATGTATGCACTGTAATTCTTGTAGCACGCCTCGCCTCACGCAGCCCGCCAGCCCCTCCCTGCACCCTTCCTCTGTTGTTAACCGATGCCACGGCGTGCGGCAGGATCCCCCTCTCTGCTTCAGTTACACCATTCACGTCTCATTAAAAAGCCCTCTGGTGAAATGTCACCACCTTAACTACCCTTCGACATGGGACGCTGGCTTTCAAATATAGGAAAGTGACGCCCTCATGTGCGCCACAATATCTACAACGCTTTGTCTTCTCGTCTTGTGTCTGCGTATATGTGAGCTCCTTTGTCTCCTGGTGAAGGGAGAGCAGTTTGTTTGCTGGTCACCATTTTTTCCTAAACAGTCAGGATTTGGGTTGAGACACGAAGGTGAAACATGCAGCGGGGACAGTTAAAGTCAGACTCCGTTTGTAGGAGATTTAATGCGTTCACTGAGCGTCCTCGCAAGCATAGTAATACCCCTTACTACGTGCGTATGCGTGCGTGCGTGCTTCCCCTCATTCGTGAAATGGAGGCTATCTATCCAGCCTGACCTTTTCCTTAATTGGTTGGTTTGGGTTCTGTCTCTGCTCATTTCAGGAACAGCGGTCTCCCTGAAATGACTGCTGACTCCCAATTGTCTCCGGCAAAAACCTCACTTTACCTGCGGCAGCTGACAACCCACAGACCCACATTTGGAAAAAGGCACACATTCAAGCAGAGGTGCAAAGACACACACACACGTGTGCATCGGCTGTTGCCAGGGAAACCAAGGAGTAACGCATTTTGGACGTCAATGTCACTCAAGGTTATGTAAAAAAAGTACACGCATAACAAGATGTTGCGTTTAATGTCAGCTATCTGTCCGAACGATCGGAGAAATGACAACACACTACACGTCCTCCTTTTCTGGATCACTCTCGATATGTGTCACACATCCGTGCTGCACCCATGCACTTTTATTCGTCCTTTATTGAACCAGGCTGATGCCAAATTCAGACTACATGGTATCAGCTCGTTCATAGCACGGTCTGGCAGAAGTAAGGGGTCGGGTTGGGCCTCTCCTCTATATGGCATTAGCCGTTTCTTACAGTCCAAGTTCAGACTACACAGTGTCAGCTTGTTTATAGCCCGGCCTGGCAGACGTAGGGTGGCAGGTGGGCACAACAAACCACCGTCATCACTTTTAGATTACCTCTGTGGGTGACAACCGATGCTGCATCTAGGAAGCCTCACAACATCAAGACAGAAAGACTAGCATGTTAGAATTGATTTGCCTTACACGACCAGTTCTCTGACCTGTTCCAAAATTTGACCAATCAAAGTACAGGAACGCTCTTGGGTTAGAACTGAGGTGAGGCAAAATGAGGAGTGACTTTGCTGGGGATGTGCCTGGACCTGTGTTGCCTTTTCTCGCTTTTATCATGAGCCCTTTTTCAGGTTATTTAAGGTCTCTGTAAGGAAATGTTATTCAAATTCATTCTTGATTGCAAGTGAGGTGAACAGCGTGCATTGAGTTTTTGTCCTGATTATCTCGGCCCTTGGTCGTCTCCTGCCGCAGGTTTTACTCTGTTTCATTTTGATTTGTGAATACATGAAACAAAAAATATGGTGATGAGCTTCAGAGCCGCTGGTGGCTTTAATGTTTTACCTTCTGACAGAGCAAGTTAACAAGCTAATCAGTTGCTGCTTAATGTTTGCTCTACAGGCATGACTTGTAGCCACTTTTTCACTGTTGTCTCGTCAACAAAGTGAAAAGGCTCGTTTCTTAAAATGTCCAATTATTGTTCAAATGTTAAAAACCAAAGCGCGCCTGTCGTTGATTAATTTGTTGTTGATTTCTCACCGGCTCACTCAACATTATCAAGGTAGCTGGCTACATCCAATTGAACATAATTAAACAATAAAAAAATGAGGTAAAGAGTAAGAAAATGAGATGCCCACGTTTGTCCACCTCTGTTTATCTTCTTGCTCTTCAGGTGGCATCCATGCGGTGCGAGAATAGAAAGCACAACAGACAAAAGCAGCAGTAAATAAAGGAGTCACAGCTCAGCGACGGGTCAATTTGTGTCATTCTGAGCTCTTATAGTCCCCAGACAGACAATTTAATGATCCGTCTTGACTATAAATTTCTTTAAATGAGTCATTTAACATAACAGTGATACCATAAAAACAGGGTGCAGCGAGTGGGCAGCGTAGACTAAACAGAGTTTATCTGGAGGTTATTAACAGCGTGCAGTTTTTCCATTATTCACTTTGTTGAAATATTTAGGTCGGTGTTCTGCTGAATCTTGCCTTTTGTTGCAGGGAATTAGGGGGGAAAGATTTTCACAAGTGTTGCTAGAAGGAGCGCGTAGTAATCTCCTCGTCAGCTGCTGTGATGCCGCTGGAAGGAAGAAGCGGACTGTACCAAAAAAAACCAAATGAGCGAAATGAGCAGCACTTTTGTGAAAATGAGCGCAGAGAGCACGTCGTACGGTCTTTTCAATCAGCTGCATAGAGGGAAAAAAATGAGGTTACTTAATTCCTAATTCTTTCTCCTCTGCTCCTTCATTTGTTATTCCATGCCTTTCGGCTCTGATCGTTTTCATATCTTCTCGCCTCCTTCTATTTTCGAATTCAAGAGGCCACAGTGTCTTGTTCCCGTCATCTAATAAAGTGATCCCTGAAACTGCCACTCCTCTCTCTTAGCCCACACAGGAGCCAGTTGCTAATCAGGTCTCGCTTTATTAACCCTGTTAGCTGCACCTGTAGCAGGCTGCCTCCAGCTTCTGCCAACATCCGAGCAGTGGCAGCGCCGTCCAAGCTGGGGTGTAAACGTTGCTGTCTGATTATGAGGATCATCTGAGATTACGAGCGTTGATCACATTTCCGGTCTCGGACAAAAAATCCACTCTTTGCAGTCTGAATCCGTTTGTTTTTGAAGTCCGACTCAAATCTGAGCATTTGAATTCGACCTTAAATGGGAATCTCCTCTTAGTCTGAACAGAAGCATGCACTAATGTGGGCACATTGTCTGGCCTTTGGTTCAGCGTCCCTAAATGAGCATTTCAGCACTGCCAGCTTACCTGAGCTGCGTTCGCTATCTCGCCTCTCCCTCCTTTCTCTGTCTGGCTGACAGTCTAATTGTCATGTGGGCAGCCTCTGCCGCATGGATTTAGTGTCGCGCTTGCCTTAATTTAATTGAAAAGCTGCAGAAAGGAAAAGGAGGAGGGAAAGGAGGGAGGGGATGAAAAACAGATAAATAAAAAGTGGAACCAATCTTTGCCGGGTGCGCTGGGCGGTAAAATGGCTGTGTGCGGTGAATAATGCATGGGGGAGATGGATAGGTCTGCGTGGTTAGAGCCCAGGACTGCTGGCGCTTCATTACCGAGGTGTTTGTATGCTGATGCTGTGATGCCGGCTCCCTCGCTCCGTGAGAGAGAAGTGGCTGCAGAGGTGGCACCTCCCTGAGCTATCTCACATTTTGTCACTCATTTTCTCTCTCCAGCTCTTTTCCCTTCTCTTCTGTACTTTTTAACGCTTTAGCCCCCAACATCCTCTTATCTATCTGCGTATGTGTGTGTGTGTGTGTGTGTGTGTGTGTGTGTGAGTCATCTCTTCTTTGTTAAGATAACAGAGCACAAAAGGCAGATGGTGTTGGTGTTTAAGCTCCCTCTTCTTGCTTCCCACAGAGTCAGTTTACAGGAGCGATAACCTCCGAGACAAGAAACATCTTCCGCGCTCGACCTTTGACCCGCGCCGCACACGTCCTGCCCGTCGCACAGCTGTCATCTCTGCCCATTGTAATTCCTCCCATTCCTCTTCGTGGAAGCGTGATAACAAGTGGTGGATGATGTTGATTCTGGGCTTACATCTTCTGATTGAACTGTGCTGCACACTGATTGTGTGACTTGTACGCTCTGATTGAAGGGACTAAGGGAGTAACTGATGAATGTTACTGGTCGCTTTACTTTGGTATTTGTCTTCAAATGTGACAATTCTTCTACAGAACAAGTTTATCCAACGCCAAAACTTAATGCTGGATCAGGACTGATATCACACACCTATTGCATTGTATTGTATTGTTCAGATGCAAAATAGTACTAGAATCATAAGTTCTCTTAGTTGACTTTCTGTGTAAAGTGTTCAGTTTATGAATAATGATTAAAATTGGGTTCTTACATATTTAAAGAGCACTTTTAACTCACAATAGGTAAAAAGTTGAATATTCTAATGTGTAAAGATGGATTTCTATTTCGATTTTTTTCTTTTCTGCGTCGCAAAGTCCCAAAGCTCGTTGGACCAACTTTGGCTCAAAGTCACTGCAGCCTTGATCTGAGGCGATGCACAGATTGAATTGCCTTCTTGTTGTCTTACCCCGGAGTCTGACTCCTGTAAAGAGCAACTTAAAACCAGCTGAAAAATCTTGCGGTCTAGCTTCTCGCTTTGCCGCAGCGGTGCAGAAATGCACTCCATGGTGTGTCTGTGTGCCGTGACATCACTAAAGCCGGCACACAGGAGCAACGTTATGACCGCACTTAAACTTAAACTTAAACTTAAAAAAATGAAACTTAAAAATGTTGGTAATGGGAATGCGGGAGCCATGTTCTTTGTGTAGTACCGCTGTTTTCAATAATTTGACTGCTTAATATCAGCTGGAGTTGCTGCGTGTTGTTCGGATAAACTAAAGTAAACAACTCACTAAGCACCCACCCCGGAGATTTCTACGCTTGAAAAATAGCAGCGTGCGGCGAGGTTTCCTATGCTGTTGTTGTGTTTTGAAGGATCTCCCACCTTGCTTGTTTTTGCTCACATGAAAGGAAATAACAAGGCGCTAAATGCAAATTTACGGGAGAATGTCACTTTACCTCCGACTCTGATCGCAAGATGTGTTGCTTTTAATTATCCCGGGTGCCGGATCGGTTTATGTAGCTGTCAGCGGCAGAAACAAACACCAGTTACTCGCGGAAGCAGAATAACAGCGCGCTATTAATACCCCAAGCACGACATCAACATCGTGGACTTACGCGAGCTGGTTGCTTTGGCCTTAAAAGATTTTTGAAAATGAACTAAATTCAGTCTTCTGACGGCGGCAGCGTTTTCGTGTGAAGCTCGCTCTCGGTGCGTTCCGTGGGAGCAGCAGGTCTCTGGAAGGGCCAGGCCGATGGCGCGCCGGCATCCTGTAATGTATTCCATTTCATTATATTCAACCTCCCAGCCTGCTCTCATCAGTGGATCAGGAGTGTGCCGTCTCGCAGGCACACCGAGATATAATTACTTTCTAACACACGACGAGCGGAGAGAGGGGGGGGAGCGCGGCGAAGAGACGGGGAGAGGATGAAGGAATGAACAATGAAGTTTAATTATGCTTTATGGCAACAATTATAGAATGAAAACAGAAAGTCAATAGGCAGAAACATCGCCTCATTTTCTCCGCTGAGGTGGACCGGGTTCTTTGCGCGGGGCCTGAGGCGAACCCAAATAAGAACCAGTCGAGAGGGAAACAAAGAAAAGAGGGAGAATGTGCCCGGTCGTATTTATTAGACGGAGAGAGGGGAGCTGGTGCGACTCCAAATCCTCCTGTGATTCACCCGCTCTCATATTTCCTCACGCAAAAAACCCAATGCACTACCCGGCTAATTGCGACCTTTGCAAATAATTAGGAGACAGTAATGGATTCCACTTGTTCTCCCGCCACCTTGATAATTGTAGTTGTCTGGTTTCACCCCGCTCTGCCTTTTGGAGGTCAGCGACGAGACGACGGCTTCGCACGCGGCGTCAAACTTAGCCGCTCAGACATTTTGTCTTCAGTCGCTCTCAGAGCATCAGGATCAGTGGGATTAGCACTCTGATTACCACGCCTCATTGAAACGCATACACACACAAACACACACACACACAAACACACAAACACAAGCCCTTGTGCACTCACACACACAGACAAACACACGCTCAATCAAGAGCAGATTAATTAAAGGGAACAGGCTAATTAGTGTCATTAAGGAAGGAATAATAGAAAGACTTGTACATAGGGACAGGAGCTGAGGCAAGCTGTCGTTGTGTTTACACACACACACACACACACACACACACACACACACACACACACACACACACACACACACAGAACGATGGGCCAGTGTCCTGAAGAAAGAACAGTGTTTCAATTTGTTTGGGAGGTTTTTTTTTTTTGTGTAGTTCAGTCAATATTTCACTACATGCCCTCCTTTCTGTTCTTTGTGTGTGATCATGTCTTTTCAAGTTGGAAAGGACTCGGCGCAAAACAAAAGTGGACACAGCTGAGTTGCCACGAGCAACGAGCCCTCACGGTAACCCGGAGTTACTCCACTGCCAAAAAATGCCTTGGGTGGACTGTTGAACACAGGAGCCAATCAGTAATTGGTTAAACACGCATGGACACAAACATGCAGTCGTGATTGCACAAATATACACTTGCACACGCACACACACACACACACACACACACAGCTGGGGTTACAAAAGCCAAAATTTAGACGAAAGTTAGAGCTGGGATGCCCTTCAGCCGAAAACCTCTGATCACCCTCCTCTCTTTTTCTTTTCCACTTGTACTACCTTTCACACAGCTCGGCAGGGAAAAAACTGAACCTCACACGCACACACACACACACACACACACACACTCACACACACACACACATACGTACACACACACACACACACACACCTGATTTCATGCTAGAGGCTGCATAAATATGAATCGGGGTGACAATGGCGTGCAGAGTGGAGCCCTGTGCATCCTATTTTCATCGTTTACCTTAGGCTAAATGGATTTGGAACACCGTTGGATGGCTCACCTCTCACGCAGGTTTGCCTACTTAAACGTGAATAATGATACAATGCCTACCACAACCTTGCGTTCTTTCATTTTTTTTTTTTTTTTTTACTTTAATATCTCACTCAGCTCTCAAAAAATTGCAGAGGTATTATCACTAGAATAATAAGCATTCACACTGATGGATCTGGTCGGCGTGCGCTTACTGGCAGCATAATCAACTAATACAGCGAGTGAGAGACCCCCAAAAAATTCAGCCTCTTTTATTAGATATTTTTTAAATTTTTTCTTTGAAATTGGAGTTCAGTGTCCTGTAAACAAAACAATGCTCAGTAAATAAAAGTGGTCAAATAACTAAAAAAATGATTTTCTCACTCACCTTGAGTGCTTTGTAGATACACAGATTGTTTTGGCATTTTTTTCCCCCCACAGATTTCACAAATATCTGTCTCTGAGACTTTTGCCTTCACCCCGGTGTAGTGGAGGTGAATGTGATTTCATTCTGTCGAGCCCACAGCATTGAGAAATTACATTTTTTTAAAAAAGTCAACAGTCCCATGTCTCCACAGCGCTGGAGAAAGATCTGGCTCTACCTATTATCCTTCTGCTATTGAGGGGGAAAATGCTCTGGCTTGATTGTGTTTCTATTAAAAACCAGCCACAATCAGCTCGGGCCGTGCTAAACCCAGGATGCAGTGACAGTGCACCTGCAGAATATTGTGTGTGGGGGGATTTGTTTTGCACATGGGAAAGCAACAGAAGGTTGTTAGCGAGGTAACTTCAGGCTTAACTCTGGGTTTTCAGTGTTCGGATGCCGTTCACTTCTTGCTGTGGTGCATGTGGTGACTTATGCCGAACACAATCTGCTCTGCAGCAGGTTCATGTTCGAGATAACAGATCAACATGTAGTTTGCACTTTGTTTATAATGCATGTCTGTGATTGGTTATGTGTTGCAAGCAGCTCCTCTTTTATGTGAACGGGCTCATCTCGATGTGTGGAATACCCGGGCTGACATACAGAGCTGATAACCACCTTTGTGTTTAAAAATGCAAAGGACTGTGTCGGTGAGACTTAAGGTTCATGTGGGACGAATCTAGGAGGTCCAGTTTGAGAGTCAGGCCCCCGGGTCGGGTCTATCTTAAGGACAGAAATCGCACAACACTACACAGTTGTCGAGATTGCAATCATTTTATCTGTCAGCTCTACGATTGCACGGCCGTAGAATCACATTCTACAGGTTACAAGGTGCTCTACCAGTGATGTGCACTTGCATGTATTTGCTTGGCCACCACAGTATCTTGCCTGTTTGGTAAAAGTAAAGTGAGGCTGAACAGTTTGCTGGTTGACCTTGTGGTTTCTCGCCGAAGCCCTCAACACGGACGACCCGGCCATTTTTTTCTCGCGGGGCTAAAGTCGGTCTGAATGCGGCCTGGGAGATCTCTCCTGGGCAAATAAAACTCTCAGCCTGGCTTGATTACACTTGACATAAGTAAGAAAATATGTTTTCCTAATTTGGGTAATCTGATTCTTTAAAAGCAAAATGCCCTTGGCTCAGTCTGCTCTCCTCTCTCTCTTCTGTCCGTCTGCCTGTCTGTATCTTTCTCTCCCCCCGTTTCCACCGGCTTCGCTCTCTCCTCTTGTCCTTTGTCCTCACTCTTTACCCTTTATCCCAGGTCCTCTCTCCCTCCCTCCACACATCTCCCTCTCCCTCAGTCCCTCCTGATGGCAACGTGTTTATCTATTATTGATATTCTGACTGGGCTCGCTTCCCGCCCCCCTGTCGCCCCACTTTCCCTCCAGCCTGCCCTACTTCACCAGAGGCCTCACGAGACACGCTCACACACACACACACATAGATGCGCAAGTTTGTGTGCGAGTGTGAGACAAAAAAGTTGTGATAACCCTGAGTGTTTATTGAGATACGTGTGTGTGTTCGAGCCACTGAGACAGAAAGAGAGAGACTAAGTGAGAGTCCACACACAGCAAGAGGAAGGTCTCTATATTTAGATCCGTATAAGAGGCTGTTCCCAGCAGCCAACTGTGCATACACAAGGCTCAGCAATATATTAGTCTCTCAGGCATTCAGCTACAGCGTGTACATACCTCCGCATGTACTGAAGGACAACAGCTTTTCAACAAGGCTTTGTTGTGTTTTCGTTCCCTCAAATTATTGATCTCCTCAGCGTCTTTTATTCCTCATGACATTCATGTTAAATGTGGTTCAACACGATGTCCTCCATACGACTTTGAGCTGGTTGAACGTTTCCTTTGTGCAGCCTTCGGCACATGAAATGTTTCTTCTTCCCCGTGTTCAGGCCAATTAGCATCCACAGCCTTTCATTTCTATTAAATATGAGTCCTCTCATACTGAAGGATGTGTGTGTGCACGAGGGACTCGTGAGGCAAAACATGTACAAACACATGTGCACATGCAAACATGCAAGCACACGCGACACACATGCCGACTCCCGTGTACACACACACACACACACATGCACATGTGCACGCGCATTTGCACGTCGGAGAGCTTTGATAAGGCAGACTGTGCAGCGTGTTGGCGTGTGATCCTTTTGAAGAGAGAACATGAAAACGGTTGTTGTGCTCGGAGCAAAGGTTTGTTTGGAGCCGTCGCTCGGCTCAGCTCCGTGGGGCCCTCACTCGCAGTGGTACTCGGTTTTGAAAGCGGTTATCAAATAAGATTTCTCATCTGCTGCTTTCCTTTCGCACCAGATTGGCTTTAAGCTCCATTGAATCCTCCCCCACTTTATTGTGTATATTGTGGTGGCGTGCGCGGATGTGTTGTCTCAGTCCTTGTCCTTGAATGTCCCCTCGCGCGTGTGTTCGTGCATGCGTGTTTGCTTAATGCGTTCATCTTCCCAATCTGCATGTCTGTGCGCTCCTGTTCACGTTTGCGTGTCGATAAATGTGTGCGTGCACATGCATACGTGTTGTCCACGTGAGCGTGTGTGCAGAAATTTTCCCCCGTGTTGACTTTTAATTGTTCTGTGCTTCTGAGAGTGTGTGTTCAGTTTAGTCCACAGGAATTGATCTGGAGAATAACGGTTGGTGGAGAGTCCCAGGTCTCCAGGACCACGGTCTGAAACTCCTCGTAATTACCTCTGAGACCACCGGCCATGATGAAGGTTGAGAGAGAGAGAGAGACAAATTGATAGACGGGGAGAAAAATATGAAATTGATAGAGATATAATAATAACACGTGAGCAAACCCAAGCACACGTGTGTAAGGCTCGATGCTTGGCACAGAGACATTGTACAGACTTTATGAAGAGCAGATGGCTTTAAACAGACTTTTGCCCAGATTTGAAGAAATGTATGTTTTTTGTGTGTGTGTGTTTCTTGTTGAAGAAATTCACACTTACCTGTGACAAGAAAAGGTCACGATAAGTGTGATTTGTAACAGCTGCGACCAGGTAGACATCCACGCATTCAAATGTACCCAACCTCACAAACATCGGAAACGTTGCGAGTGGGAGGGTACATGTGTTTTTACAATGTTTGCTCATGTTACATGAGTCTGTTAGCCACTTGGCATGAACAGGTAAAGGATGAATTCACCCCGTGAACAGAATTTCAGTCATAATCTGCTGTCGCCCATGCTGATGCTGAAAGTTAGGGGAAGTTTTGTAGTCAACAAAACATTTTTAGGAGCTTCGCAGCAAAACAGTGTTGCAGCATTTTCCTAAACAAAGTAGACGGTGACTTGTTTTAAAACAACTGGAAAAAAAAACAGAAATGGCTCCATACAGCATGTCATGCGTAATCCAAGTCTCTGCAAGCTCTGAGATCCCAACTTGATGTAAACAGACGTAATCTACACCCTCGAGGTACGGTCGTGCTTGTGCACCCAGTTCAGACGGTGTGCACTAATGCTTTTAGCCTGGCAGCTGTAGGGAAGTCTTATAAAGAGTGTAAATAACATCTTTTTATATTAATTTGGGATCTTGGGGCTCCCATACACCTGGATTACACAGGATGATGCAAAGCTGTATTTCTGTGAAGTTACGGAGCTTCACCTGACTTTCCATCGCCCAGGGAGGTGGCTAGATGAAGAGTACATTTTCACTTTTGGGTGAACTGTTCTTTGGCTCATGACCAGCCTTTCCCCGAAAACTTGTGAGAGTCTGCAAATCCAATTTGGAAGTTATGCACCTGTTTGATGCGGGCCCCTCCCGGTACCACGCCCCCCCATTTAGCCAGTTGGCATGAACACAGACGCACACACTTGACCTCCGAGCTGAATTCCAGCCTCCTTGGGTGAAAATTTTAAAAATGATAATAATTTCAGCCAACAGAGAGAGAAATCTATAGAGCTGATGGCCACAGCTAATATAAAAAAGAAAACTGAACAATAAGTGTTTTTTAAACTAAAAGCTATATTTTATATCTGTTCCTCCCCCAAGTTTTAATGCGTTTTCCTGTATGATTTCCAACATCTATTCAGGAGTCTAAATGTGTGTTTCTTTCTACACAGCAAAAAAAAAAAAGTCACTCTTTAATACCGTGTAATGATCCTGTGTGTCTGCCTGTGATAAAGGGGCCATATATTGCAGCCATTACTCTGCTAGTGCTGTAGAGGCTGGAGTCGGTATATGATCTGTAGTCTCTCCCAAAAGTTGTTGAGATGATGGCAGCAGAGCAGCCCGGGGAAGTGTCTGCGTGTGATCCGACCAACAGGAGACACGCTCGCAGAGAGCAGAGGCCAGACACCGAACACCCGCGCTTCAGAGTTATCGCTGCTAACAAGTGCGAGGCAGCGTTGGCTCCCAGCAGAGCGGCCGCCTTTGGAAAAATCGTTTATGGTCATCGTTATTTCTTTGTGTTTCCTGAACATGTTCTTTTCAGCACAACAGCCAACTCTGGTAGATAAGGCAGAGAATTGATTCTATGTTTCTTGCAAAAGTGAATTGGCTCATTCCAGGAATATACACATAAATAAAGTCGCCCGTTCTCGCACACACAAACATGCACGCATTCGCAGTCACACACACACGCAGTCATCTGCAAACACTGAAAGATGGACATCATCAGTAACTCCAGCAGCACAGCAAATAGCTTTGTGTCTTTTTTAAGGTATCATCATTTCTCTTCCTCCCTCGTTCCGTCCGCACAAAATGATTACATCGGAAAAGAGCGTGCGGATGGAACTGGGGAGCGAGGTAGCCCGGGGAACAAGGGATGGAGACGGCGTCGGCGGCGAAAATGAAAACAGGAGATTACTGATCAACGAGTTACACAGGATGAATTTTTGATGCAGGCTTTTGTGGGGGTTTTCTTATCTGAAAACGCGTTACGCTGTTATATTGGTGTGTTAAGAACATGCAGGACTGGGGGTGCGACGCAGACGCAGAGGATTATTGTTAGATAGAACATAAAGCCGGCAATTCTCAGTGTTACAGTGGCGCGGGAGAGGCTCCGTTGGCGGTATCATGGTGAAATTGCATTTCAACAAACAGAGATATCAGTTAGTGCTTTTGTTCCCTTTCGAATGAAAGTAATCCTTTTGTTTGTTTTGAGTCACTTAACACTGAATCTTCTAAACTATCAGATTGTTGCAGGAGCTTCACGCTAGAAATCACTCGAGACCAATGTGAGGAACATTCAGAAATTCTCTAACTAACAAATGACTGACACACACACGCACACACATTCAACACAGTGTGTGTGTGTGTGTGTTGCCGTGTTTGGATTACATGGGCCGGATAAGGATTATGTCCTTGTACTGGAGATCATCAGTAAGCAGTGGTGCATGTCCGCAGGCTGATAACATTTTAAACATTGATGCGACTTTGAATATAACGCATTAGGAGTTTATTGGCTTTGAGAGGTAAATGCTGGCAGGTGTGTTTGCGTGCGTGTGCATCCACACAAACCCGAACACACACACACACACACACACACACACACACACACACACACACACACACACACACAGTAGATATCCCTGTCCTTGTAATTGCTCCTCTCATTGCCTGCGGCGGCGTGCGCTGGCATATAAGCCATATAATAAAGCATATTATCCTGGCTGGTAATGCATTTCTGCCTCCTCCAGCCTGATGACAGCTGGAATTGAGCTCTGCATGTTGCAGAATGTGATCCATACTAAATTCCTCCAGGCAGCTCGGAGCTCTGTGTCATAGTGCTGACCTTCTCCTGACAACGAGTCTAATGAGTTTTGGAATAGTGATATCTTCCATGAGGAATCAAGGTTGTCGTTCAGGTTTTTACTTTGATGTCCGTACAACCGAGGCTGGAATTCAACCAGCAACCGTGCCGCGAAATGTTTACATTGTGCAGCTGCTGTAGTCCAGAAGTAGCACTGCAGCTAATGATTATTTTCTTTTCTTGATTAATCAGTAAGTTGTTTGATCCATGGAATATCAAGAAATGTTGAAAAATGTTTCTTCCAGTTTTTTTCTGAAGCCTAAAGATGACGTCCTTAAAAGTCTTTTTTTTTTTTTGTCCACAACCTAAAGATGTGTTAATCATCAGAGACTTACACACTTGACCTCCGAGCTGAATTCCAGCCTCCTTGGGTGAAAATTAAAAAAATGATAATAATTTCAGCCAACAGAGAGAGAAATCTATAGAGCTGATGGCCACAGCTAATATAAAAAAGAAAACTAAACAATAAGTGTTTTTTAAACTAAAAACTATATTTTATATCTGTTCCTCCCCCAAGTTTTAATGCGTTGTCCTGTATAATTTGAAACATTTATTCAGGAGTCTAAATGTGTGTTTCTTTCTACACAGCAAAAAAAACATCACTCTTTAATACCGTGTAATGATTAATGAGGTAATAAAACAAACTTTGAAGTATTTTTCTTTTCCATATCTGAATAAACAAGCTGTTCTCAGAGGAAAATCAGGTCCCCAGAACACTGTTTGAGGCTAGAAAGGTGGCAGGGTCCGCCACATATGAACAAAGTAAAACAGGAGTGGGAGACTGCATTGACAACCGACAGCAGCAGAGAGGAGGACAGAGATCAAGTTTGGCAGCAACGATTATTGATCGTGGCCTAATCTGGTTGGTTAATATGGAGGAGCAAAAATCAATAGTCAGCCGACGATTATGAATGAAGCAAGAGAGGAGTTGGAAAATAAAACAAACATGAATGCTGAGAAACATAAGAACTGAACTTCATTATAATGTGTAATATATGTTATAAAAATTAAGTTTTTGAGATGCTGAAATCAGAGAATTTGGTCATTTTTCTCTCAAAAAGTAACTGACTGATTAAGTGACCGTCAAAATAGTTGGTGATTAATCTAACAGTTGAGAAACTAATTGATTAATTGTATAATCACAGCAGCCCTGTCCAAAAAAAATCCCTTCTCCCTTTTCAAAGCGTAGACGTCAAGACAGATTAAGCACGTCTCTCCCCTCACAGATGCCTGCTGACGACAGAAAACAAAAGGCGGCGGCAGCATCCGGATGAATAAACTAACACGTCCCGCTTTGATCTCTTCCGTTGTATCAGAATCGGCGCCGATCCACCCGTCAAGTTGTAAAGGGGAGCCGCGACTGAAGTTTCCCTGCCACTCATTCTCAAACCACCTGTACTCCCATTAAACAGCTGTGTTTCTGACACGACACAACACTTTTCCCGGTGAAGGAAAATGCGTGCAGTTTGGCAATTCTTTGATCTGAGTGAAGCAAACTGTCAGCTGTGCCAGGTTGAAGTGTTTGGTAGCGTTGCAGCTGAGAGACAGGTGAAGCCGGTGCATGCCAGTTTGCGATGCTGCTACAAACAAAGCACAGCAGTGACTCCACTCTCTCGAGGATCTCTCCAAATAACGTCTGTGTAAATACGCGGTAATGTGTGTGACGTCCCTTTTAAACACAGTCACTTAACTTTACGTCAGATTTGTACATTTTTGACATTGGAGACTCCAGTGGGGGCATCAAAAAAGACACTTGGACTAACGGCAATGTGACTGTTCTGATATCAGTCAGAGAGCTGCCGATTAAACTGTATGATAACTTTATGGGGGAAGCGGTTTCACACTGAGACACTGTGTGAAATGCACGTAAAACCAGAATACAGTCATTCCAAAATGAACTGTTTTGTAACGACATAGCCCATGTAGTGATGCCCTTTACACAACTGAAGCTCCTCCCATCCTCGCTTGTGAGCGACTGAGCCATTCGAGGATGTTCCTCTCATAACCAACAGTGTTACTGTCACCTGTTTACCTGCACTCTACAGCTTTACCACCTATAGTCGCCTCTTTCCCAACATGTGCTGCTTCAGATTTAGCATATATTTACAGTGTTGATGAGGTTGAACATTAAATACAAGCGATCATGGTTTTCAGGTGAGTATTCGTCCAGAATGATCACGAATGATCAAATAAGTGTTTCTGGAGTGTGCCGACCTTTTTTGGCATCAGGTTGTTATATTAAGAAGCATTGTTTTATACAGGTGTACCTAATATACTGGCAACTCTGTTGATTAAGTCAATTGATCAGTCAATATTCCCTCAGTGAAAGTAATCTTCTCTTTTTCTCATGCATTTTTAATTCTCACATCTTTAAAGTAGGGCTGCGCAATTAACCGAAGCATAATCGAGTCACAATCTGAGCGCATGATCCAAATTGCAAGATGCTGCAATTTTTTGGTAACAGCAAAACATGTGACGAAACGGGATTATTATGAAGTACTCCAGATGCCCACACCTACAGATCTTGCCCTCCACACGTAAGAAAACATGCTTGTTTGGTTCAGACTATGCAGCAAATTCCACATCATGATTTTAAAATGCTTTTTCAGTGAAAATGAAAATAATTATGCAAAAATGATCATCCTCACTTATCATGAAACATATTTTAATCGCAACATGATTTTTTTCACCAAATCGTGCAGCCCCTCCTTTTAAAGTAAGCAGTGTTTAGCCATTGCTCTTGTTGTTTAAAAGCAATACCTTTAGCTTATCTTTTTACAAGCAGCAGTGATGCCTACTTAGTGATCTGCCTTCAGTCCTTGCACTGCAGTACATCAAGCTACGTGAAACTACATCGATGTGAACCGAAAATGAAGAGACCTCTCTGTGATCTGAACACAGTAAGTGGATCAGAAGGACACTGAAATAACATCATAATGCTTCCTTGTAAAAAGCATGAATTCATACTTTGTCAGGTCAGTCGGTCAGACGACAAGCAAACAACTTTTAAAATGCTTTTTCCCTGAATGGACTTCGGATCGATAAGAGCTGTGCTGTGCTGTGCTGAGTCCTATTTCCAAAACTTAGCAGGTAGTCTTACTGTCTAGCTCACTTAGCTCCACGGCAGCTCCTCGTTTGTCCTGTCTTGGTACAAGCAGATGTGTAAGTACAGTCCTGTGTGCCCACAATCAGCCACGATTAGTGATTATTATCGCCTCCTCCGTTGTTGTTTATGAATGTCCGGACATCAGCAACGTGAACATTGACATCGTATCTAATCTAGTCACGCAAAAAAAAAAATCACATTGCATTAGTCTGTGTTTCTATTATGTCTTCTCCTTTTAAGAACCAGTATTTTATTACTAACAGAGACATAATGTAACTACAAGTTCAGATGCTAATTAGAAGTCCATCAGGTTCAGGAGCTAAATCCATCATCATCTATTCTCCGTCATGAGAAGAAGTAATTACCGTGTACAGTACAGTACAGAGACTGCAACAGCTGTTGATGAAATATTCTATAAAAGTACTCAGTGAAATATAGCAGACCAAGAAGAAAGAATGGACTTTAGTCTGTATCCACATGGATATGTGGACTTTTTTTTTTTTACCTAAAATTATTTTCTCAGTATTTTTGGAAGCAAATGTTGCATCTCAATAGAAGAGGATTTTTAGCTCCTGCACACAGAGCCCGACTGTCTCACCACGACTCATTATTAGCACTGGAAGGATGGTAGTACACAAGGTGTGGGATGGTGGTGTAAAAAAAAAAAAAAGAAAGAAAAAAAAATCACATTATAAAAGACGTGTGGCTGATAGCGAGTCTGTTAAATTTTTTTTTTTTCGAAGGTGTGGAGGTGTCTGAGCACAGGTTCGTGTGAGCAAACTGTAATCTTGCGTGTGGCATATTTTCAGTGTGCATTTTATAAAAAGTGTTGGTGGGGCGGTGAAGGTGCACACACAGAGAAAGTGTACGGTGTGTGTGTGTGTGTGTGTGTGTGAGAGATGGAGAACAGGGGTTATTTAATGATCAGAGCAGTGTAATTACCTCCCAGTGAGGTTCAGCCTTTTAGACAGATGATTATTCAAGGGGAGAAATCTCATTTGCATCTTGTACAGTAATATGTAAAAGTGTTCACTCTACACTAAATTAAATTGCCACATTGATTTTTTTTTTCCCTCCTCCTCCTCACTGAGAGTACACTTTTTGTCCTCATTCAGCAGAATTATGGTTTTAAATGTAAATGAATTTATCTGCGCGCATAAAAAGAGAAGGTAGTCTCTCTATGTCCTGCAGTTCTTGTATCTAGTCATGTCTCCGGGGTTCTTGGAGATCATTAACAAGGTGTTAGACATTATACTCTGCACTCTTTAATAAGGGGCTGTGAAAAGAGAGGCCGTGAGGTGTCGGGCCCTCACTGTAGCTCCCCCTAAAACAAGTCAGAGTGCATCGCTGTGAACGACATTTGCTTGCTGTAATTATCCGGACATTTGCAACACTTAAATCTGCACGTTCTCCGCTCCTCACTCATTCTTTTTCTGCAAGTCCACACTCCACACCTCCCACACACTCCTACACACACACACCTACACCTTCCCTTGGCAAAGCGCACGGCTGGCTATCGGTATCTTCAAAGTATGAAATTAAGGACCCTGCTTTCATTCGCAGCGCCTCCAATTACAGTGGGAGTGAAACAGCACGCAGTGAGTGTAATGACGGCAATCTAAGCTGTGTGGGGAAGAGGAGAAGAACACCTGACTGAGCTCGTGTCGCTTCGGCTCCTGAGCACAGATGGAAGGAGAGAGGAAGCCGAGGAGACGGGGAAGGGTTTCAAGGGAAAGAAAAATAACATAGAACGAATAAAACCCTCCGCTGGATTGTCAGGTTGAGCAAATGAAGATGGAGAACAGAGAGAGGCGTGGTGAGATTAAGAAAAGAAAGGAGAGGCGATGATTGACAGCGAGCCATCTGTTGATCTTCATGCTTATTTGTGCTGCTTTGAGCCTCTTCCCCTCCCATCTAGTCCCTCGCGTGGCTGACTGGGGGTCAGCTGTGACTGATAGTCTGCGCTCCTGTTTTTCGGCTGACAGATGGGCGCGGGGACCGACTCTGGTGCTGCCTGAAAACGGATTCTCCATGCCTCTGTGTGCTGCCACAGCCATTTTACTCAGCTGTCAGTCACAGACAGCATGGTTGACGTTATCAGTTGTACCCCACGCTTAACAGTGGAGGTCTGCTCAGACCTGCTGCTGGCTAGGAGTCGGGCGGGCAGGAAGGGAGGGGAATGATGGAGTCTGCGAAGGTTACAAACGCGAAGACGGAAGGCGGGGGAATGAAGCGAGGAGTGAAGAAGACGGAGGAGTGCTGTGGCACGCTGGATATGAGAGCAGAGTAATTAAAATGACATCAGATGGAGGGGCCACTAACATCGTCTCCAGCCGTAGATGGGCTCATAATGAAGAAAGCTTCCAAGGCCTTTGGCGCCGCACCAAAAACAGAGAGGCTAAAGATGAAGTGCAACAAGAGAATCAATTCTCTCCTCCCTCCTCTCCTCTTCCACTCAGGGAGAGATTTACAGGCCAAGTTATGACAGCACACAATAACAACAGCCATATTTCACTCCCGCAGTCTGACAGCGGCATCCACGGCCAATCAAATCTGCCGCCGAACAAAGTTGTTATCTCTGCCGCGCGGGGGTGTGTTTGGGTGCTGAGAACCGCTCGTCACCGCGAAGTGTGATCGTGCTACATCGAGGTTGATCCGCCCAATTTATTGCCGACAGAGATAAGGGATTCTGAGGGTTGCGAGTTAGGCTTTTATGGGAAACGCATTAGGAAAAATAAACATCCATAAAAGAGGCAGTTTCAGTCACTCAGGACCGCATGACAACGCATGGAAACACGATCAGGAAATACTGTATGCTCTTAAAAGTTCACCTAAGCCCTAAAGAGGGGCCGGGGGAGGCGGAGAAAGAGAGAAACACGAGAGCGAGAGGAGGAAAATGAGGGACACTTAAAGCCTGCACAGCCACCGCAGAACGATGAGAAATTAAAGAATGAGGAGACGAGATGCAGAAAAAAGAAGGGAGGCAACCAGAGAGTTACTTAAAGCTGTACGAAAGTGTGCACGGATCAATAGATATGGATGCGAATAGGGAGACTTTTAAATAAGGCTCCCGCTCGTGTCCTCAGATCCTGTTTCACAGAGAAACTCAAACTCTGTAGATCAATACCCGGCTGGTCTCTGTGGCCCGTGTCCTGTACAGCCCTTCAGGCAGTGGCTCCTGTTGTATGCCACCGTCTGTGTGTCTGTTTGTCTCCGCTCACGGCACTTGAAACCCACTCAAACAGCCTTTCATACAGTCTTTTATCCCCGCAGTCCCAGGCTCCCCCGACATCTACACCATCTTCGCTGGATAACTGCTTGTTTATTCGTTTCCCCAGCCAGATAACAATCCTTCAAATCACTGCCAAGTAACAGTCTGCTATGTTTTCATTTCCATGTAAAGAAGCACTTTACTTCAGACAAGATGGTGCTTTCATAAAACCGGGCTGTCTGTGCAGTTTAAAGTTTTTTTTAAATTGGCCCTACTTGACCGGAGATAATGGGGACAAAGGGATGTGATATTCCATTGGTCCAAAAGATGGAAAACCTACAGCGTCTACAATGCACTGGGCTTCACCGGATCACTAAACACTCGGGATGCCGGGTGATGTATGAGTTGGGCGATGCTTCGTTTTCAGTCAGGGGCAGAATAGTCCGGTCACAAAGTTTCTCTCACTGCAACTCTGAAAACATTTGAGGTGAGAAACAGGAGCCGGTCACAAAATCTCCACTCATATTTGATCAGCGTGGTCTAGTTTGAGTTTCATGAGCCGCCACTCTCTTGTTCCGACTTCTTTTTTCTAGCCCGGTGATGGAAAGTTACATTTGTCCATTCAGTCATAGCGGACAAACTTTCCTGACATCAAAACCGAGAAGGTTCGAAGCATGAACAACCGCCTGCCTCTGGGTGCAGGCAAGATGGAGGAAGTGTAACATTGTTCATTTAACATAAAGTCACTGTGGCTAAATGCGTTCCTGGAGAGACCGTTTGTGTCAATCAATTTGAGTGCTTTTCCAGGTGTTTGAATGAACGTCTGTCTTCATGGGCAGATTTTGTCAACATGACAGCGTCACAACTGAGCACGACGCAGTCAAGAAACTTTGTGTAGCTGAACAAAAAATGATGACCGAGTTGCTGTGGTCTCATGTAAGAGCGTAGCGATGATGACTGAGTGGTCGCGCGTCAGAACGTGAGCATGTTGCTTGTGTGATCACATTGTAGTGAGTTTTTCTGAAAGCAGTAATGCAGAACTGAAATGCCAGTTAAAACAGATCACTTTTAAAGGAATAGCTCAACATTTTGGTACATTTTTATTGTCTTTCTGAGAGTTAGAAGAGAACATCAACACTACTCTGATGTATTTGTATTCATACAGACTTTGTTATTGTAGAATAAACAAATGAGGAAATGAGGAAACCCCTTTGAGGTGTTGGTAGACAGGTATTTGAAATTTGAAGTGAGACAGGCTATGTGCTAAGTTAGCTAGTGAGCTAAGCTAAGCACCTAGCAGCCCCATAGCTTTTCTTAAGCATTTAGGAGTGATATGAATCTTCTTATCTAATGCTCAAGAAATATTAAAGATTTTGGCAAATACACTTTCAAATTCAAGGAAATAGACACAACTGCGCTGAGGACAATATGTTACCGTCAAATTACCTCAGAGAAATGATGCAGTAATGAAAAACCGAACTAGAAATAAGACCACAAAAGACCGGCAAAAATGTTCTACGAGGTGATCATGAATACATTAAACAGGCAGAAGAAAGTCAATAATATGATGCAGAGAGCACACAATTAACTAACTACTAAATAGTACTTGTGTACACTCACACAAATGCAGTTATGCACAGACACACACAAACACACTTCATTAATTCCTGACCAGTGACTGTGAGTCCTCGACAGCCCAGAGACATGCTGTTATTGAGATGCAGAGAGACTGCCGATGGTCGGTCTGAGCCGAGACTGTGCTCCACTGCTTCACAGCAGCCTCCGGTCAAGTGTCTGTCAATACCCAGAGAATGCTACATTAGAGCTCTGTTTGACCCGAGGGCTTTCGAATTTAGCCTGGTGTGAGCATTTGCATAAACACAGGTGTGTGTGTGTCTGTGTATGTGAGTGTGTGCGTGCTAGCGTGCTACCTGTGTCTCTTCCAGTTTATGCATGTATCTCTGACTGCGAGCATGTGGATGTCGGGGCTATTTCTCTGCTCACATCCTCCTCCTTGTTTTTCTCATTAGTAAAAGCGGACCCTGGTCGTCATTATGCCGTGATGGTCGGTTCCCACTGTGCAAATGTCACCAGACTCCTCTCCCTGTGTCACCTCTGTCTGCTCCCTGCTGTCCCCTCTGACACCTCTGGGACCGTCCATGCCCTTTTTCTGACAAGGAACCCTGGTGATTGCACACACACACACACGCAGATGTTTGATGGCAAAGAGAAACACGGAAGAAACTCTTAACAAAAATACCCACAGACAGACAAAGACTTAGAACCTTTATAGATCACACTTATTAAAGGATGTATCATATTGTTTTTATGGTTATACACTCTACATTTCTCGCTGCATGAAAACAGACAATAATACTAATAATACACAGACTAAAAGAAAGTGATGTCTTGTTATAAATAATATTCAGCCAACAAATGTTGCATGCCATCCCCATCCTACCATTGCATCCAGGTAACAACACCACTGTTTGAATCGTCTGTCCTCTCAGGCGGTTGCCAGTTTGTCGCAGCTAATGTTGCTCAGGCTAACGTTGCTAACACTAGCTAATACCCACGTTGTGCTAATGCTAGTTAAAGCATAATTTGCGAACGTTGCTAATGCTAGCTAACGTTGACACAGCTTAGCTATCTAGCTCACGATACGGCAGTGCTGAATGCTGGGCACATATTGTTGAAATCGGTCATTATCCGTAAACTGGCAGTTACCAAGCCTGTTGATGCTGACGAAGCACAGATACCACGTGTGAGCCGGCCTGGTGAGTAGAGTCGAGGCTGAGACCTAAAAGGAGTAGGTAATGTTGAGCCTGTGAGAGCTAAGCGCTTGTACTATTTGTTTGTTTGTTTGTTTGATTTTTTTTGTTCATGCTTGTCATTTTTTAATTTTGTCCTACACCGGTGGATCCACTGTGGACCATTTTCACCTTTGGGTGGCGTTGTTTTGCATGGCTAAAATAAAAACACCTTTGCACTAAAGTGCTTTTGCGGTTAGACCATTTTTTTTGGCAAGAGAATTGGACCTTAAAGCGGCCTTTCTGACACCACGTGATACCAACGGGTTATGCTACTGGTGTATAAACGTTGTTAGCACTGACAGTCGGCTCTGTCAGAATTCTCACACAGAGAAAAATAAAACGATGATTGTGGATCCGACAAACGAACTCTGTAGATGTGTTATTTTTAAAGAATTATTTGTCCACATTTGAATATGACCTTTTATATTTATACCAGCTATTGGTTAGAGACTCTGTATCACAGAGCGACTGACCTCTACAGGCACATGATTCAGTATGAAACACTGCTGCTGTTCATAAGAATGTTGTTTTCTCGGCTGACAGATGCATTTAAGACGCGGCTACACCAGCTCCATTAGTTACAATGGGATGTGATTTAGATGCTCTCCCAGCCACTTCGACAGCGCGGCTTTCCTGTGAACAGTGTATAGCACACCATTTGCATTCTGCATGGCGACCAGTTAGATGCCTTTTAGCAGGGTAAGTGCTGTGTTGCCGTGGATTGGTAAATGCTCTTACAGATGGTGTTTGTGCATGAGCCGTTGCCTTAATGTTTATACTGTACTAGTAGCACATTTGAACATAAGAAAGGATGCAGGTTTAAAATATTGCATCTAGGAAGTCCTTTTAGACAACGATACTGAAGGCATGAATTAAAAAACAGTTTTCAGCTAAAGGATGTAAGTAATTAGGCGAGGAAGAAGGGATGAAAGAAAAAAACAGACAGACAGAAAGATTGAGTATAGCGAGTAATAAGCAGAACGAAAGCTGAAACATCATTCATCTGTTTTCTGTGAGTAAACAACCCTGAAGCTACAGTCAGGAGAATTAGTATGTATATTATATCCTCTGAAAATGCAGATGCAGTTACTGTTCCTCACTATACTGTGTTTTCTTTGAATGTCAAGTTTATTAGTGCAGCCCTTCACTCCACTCACAGGCTCCAAGAGCTTTATAACAACGCCCACCGTCTGATAACAGTAAATGAAAATGGCACTACTGATGTCGGGCCGGCAATGACAACAAGGAGAAAACTCCCACGACAAATCCAGCAGGAAACAGATCCCGCTCTCTGATCTTCATGCGCAGGGAAGGAAGATAGATATGTTCTGACTGTGGGGCTGAGGTTTGATACTTTCATGAAGCTGCAGGGGAAATGCTTAAAGAAAACTGTGGATATACAAAAAAGGTTGTTTGTGTAGCTGCGTACTTAAATAGAATAAAGTTGTATTTTCCTTTGAGCGCTGTTCGTATAGCAGCAGCCTTTTGCTGCTGAGAGTATAAGCAAAGAGATGGAGGAGATGCACCTGGGTCAACCCCACTTGTTGCCGAGGGGAGTTAAGTGTGAACACAGAGAGTTGATCAAAGCCTGGCTGCTGGGCAGCATGCCCCTGCAGTAGTCTGGTTCTTGCCTTCCATCTTGTTCATCTTGGCAGTGAAGCAGCTACTCAGAGCGCAGTACAGAAGACAAGAGAGCCGGTGGGGGGGGACCTTGCTCAGAGCGTTTGGAGCTGTGGCAGAGTGAAGTTCAGCTGGAGTGAAGATTTAGATATGAGCTGTTGAAGAGTTCATTCAGAGAAGAATTGATCCTAAACTGAAAAAAAAAACCCAACTGGATTGATTCTAAGTTCTTAGAGGTATCTAGGTGAAGGGGTAGCAAACTTTATTGATGCTTATCAAACAAGTGAACACTAGAAAACATGATGTTTAAGCAAGACGAAGGATTTTAATCTCTCCATCTGAAACAGATGATGCCCTTGTGTCCCTAAAGGTGCAACATGTAAAAAAAAGGGAACAGTTTGAAACATTAAAAATGTGACAAAAATTTGATTCAAATTAAGATTTTTGACATTATTTTAAAGACATCAATGTATTGTGTTGCAGAGATATCTACTGATTTTTCAGTGGTAACCAGCTAGCCCTGAACTGCCCTTTCTCACAATACAGTAACCGCTAACTGCTGCTAATTGTAGCTGCACGGCTACCTGAGCTAGCTGCAGCTACAATTAGCAGTCAGCGGTCACTCCAATGAAATGCTCCATCCTATTATTAATTTGAGAGTCTTAATTTGAGAGTCGGCCCCCTCTTAAACACACCTTTAAAGCTTCTCTAATCAATAACTTGTAACAGTTTTGTTGTTTCCTGTTTTTATACATTGGATTGGGTGACCTGTATACTTAGATAATCAACAGATACAACAATGCCTTTGTGTGTTGTCCCTGTCAAATAAATTAATACATAAAAATAAGTAAATTAATAGTTTCACTTAAATCCTGATTAGACTCCTGTTTATTAATTCAATATTTGTTTTTATTTATTTTAGTCTGTTTGTGCTTGGTATATATATTATATAATATGTTCTATTTCCAGGTTCTTAGACTTTTCTTCTGCCTGTTTTCTCAGTTTCTTGCTATGAGTTTTTATTGAAGCTCACTTTTTGTTACTTTTTGCCTGAATTTGGGTCATTTTCTGCTGCAATCATAACAATTTCATATCCATTTAAGAGTTACTTTCAGTGTGTTTACCAATGATTAAAATGACGATGTTTTGCGAGTTAGTAAAACAAACGTTTCAGCGTCTTTGAGCTCTAAATAGAAACCAAATCAGAGCTAAAAGGAGGCTGAATATTGGACTGAAATTCATCAGGTGGATACAAATATGACTCCAAATAACTGATGATATAACATCTTTATAAGGTGATATAACATAATAGTATAACTTCCAACTCAAGTGGTCAAAAAAATCAATTAATGTGAATGTAAGTAACGAGCACTCAACGAATGGTCGATTTCTGTTCCTGATGTGCAACCAGCATGTCTCCACTCAGTCCTCCTGACATAATGCATCCACCAGCACCAACATCGGCTGTCATTGCGCAGAAAGCTTTATTCAAACAAACTGACGCTGATTGAGCCCGTTCATACAGACATCCCCGACCAGAACACCTCAAAGTGGACACAACCACAAACGCTAGGCAATTAATAGATTCCATTCAGAGGGATACATTGATGAGCTTACAATAATAGCAAAATCAATTCTGTTTGTTTTCACCATCTTTGTTGTTGACAATAACTTCCAAATGATGTCGTCACTAGCCGCGCTGAATGAGTCAGAATCTGTTGCCCTGTACTTTGACAGGACAAAAGAAAGAATGCAATAATTGCAGGTGGCGTTTTGTGGATCAATTATCCTTTTGAGCGGTGAACGTAAAGAAAGAAGCATAAAAGAGGGAGCTTTAGGTGTGTTTAATGGTGTATTAACCTTTCACCTCCGGGCAATTATGAATTTCCCTGCCATGTTTAATCAATGCTATCGATCGCTGTCGTTAGGTCTGTATTAATTGGACTTGACAAAAGGCATAATGCTGGTCACTGTGCGGCTGCTGCGTCCGCCCAGGAGAGGTGATCATCAGGGATCAGAGCTGAATGGTAATGAGGGTGTGTGTATGCGCACAGGAGATAATGCAGGAGACGTATGTGTGAATGTGTGTGTGTGTTGAATGTATGTGAGCTCGTGTGGTTTGGAGGTGCACTCTGGGAAGTCTGTGTGGAATTTTAATGATGTTAGCAACAGACTGCGGATTACACTATTGTGCACAAACACAATATGTCCTCTTCACGCTTCCTCTTCCTCTTTTTCCTGTCTTTGAGTGTGTGTGTGTGTGTGTGTGTGTGTGTGTGTGTGTGTGTGTGTTCGTGTGAATACTTGAATAAATCACCTTGTGCTGACAATAATCTGTTCTGCAGTCGTATTAATGAGTGTGACCTTAAATATAGGGACAAAACGCTGGTACCCAACTATTACATTTAATGTCTAACGCTTAAAGCTATTGAAGCCGCTACGACCATCTCACAACATATCACATCAGTGGCATTGCAGTCAAAAACCACAATCTAAATATCTATATTTCCTCTCAGTTTTGAAATGTCCTGTAGACGATATCCTGTAAAACTTAATATTGCATTCAAGTTGATTCGTGGTTAGCGGACGAGGCTGTGTCCTCGCTGCAGCTGCCCCGGGTTGGAATCGAACGTGCGGTCCTTTGCTGCATGTCATCTACCGTGCCTCTCATCCCGTTTCCTGTCTATGTTCAGATGTACTACCAAAATAAAGCTAAGATCATGTGACTACTTCTATGTGAAAGCAATCACTCGTAGTGATGAATACAACTCTGCGGTTACCATCCATCCTATGGAAGTTTTTTTTTTTTTTTTACGCACCGCGATTATAAGTCATCTGCATCATCAGGCAGCTATTTTTAGCACTGAAACACAGAAAACAGCACAGATAACTCCCGCTGTGGAATCGCTGCCCAGCACCAAATTGCAGACGGACACAGTCGGCAGTTAGCTGGTGAGCGTAGTGTTTAGCATTTAGCGGCTAGTTAGTTAGTGGAGACCAGAAGCAAACCTTAAAGGGGACTGAATATTAATTTGTGCTACAAACTCCAGCTCCAGATGAATGCTAGCGTGTCAGCTGAATGTATAAATACGCAACCATTTGTTAACAAGTTTGCCGTATCATTTTAAAAGTGGATACTATGCGAGTGTTACGATTATGGTTCACCTCCAGAAAATGAATACAAGTCAGTACAGTGACCAAAGTGTGTTTTGCTATGTGAGTATGTATATAGGATAACACTGTATGATAGTACTGTACTGTACACATCTACGAGTGTGTGAATCTGTGGCATCAGCAGGGTGGAATATTGACCACATGCACACATAATGCAACATACAGAGAGAGTGAGAGAGAGAAAAAAAAATGTACACACGCATTGATTTTCTTTTACAGTGCTGTTAGTGATGGATTGATAGTACTCGGCGCATAAAGCTGCCTTTAAATGACATGTTTATACTTTTAAAGGTTATGTAACTGCTCCCTTTGTTTGAGAAAACATTGCCGGTATTTTTGTAGTGTTGGCTGATCGGATGACCGACAGGTTGAGCCACAGCTGGTATTAATACGGCTGCATCGCGTGATTGAATTAATTGTCTTGAGAACTGTTTAATCTTCAGGCTTAGGCGTTGCAAACAGACAAATCTCTCTCTCTCTCGATCTCTTTTCTCCCCGCTCTTGTTTGCGTGCACACACACACGTATATATGCACACGCGCACATATATATGCACGCACACACGCATATTTGCACATATAACGGCACGTACATGACTGAAATTGATCTGGTGTCCTCAAACCCTGGCTTCAGCTGCGGGGCCCTAAAATCAGCTCCGGCCATCCATCATGCTTTATAGCACATCGCAACATTACGGCGTGACAACAGACAGAGAGACAGAGAGAAAGGAAGGCAGTGGAGGGAGGGAGGCTATTAAAAAGAGCGAAACGGCAAGAGAGAGATAGAGAGAGGTGGTGGGAGAGTGGGAGAAAAAAAAAGAGGGGGGGGAAAAGCATCAACCTTTGCTAATCAATATCCATTTCCCGGGGCTGTCATGTTGCCGCGAGAGTGGCTGCTGCATTACCAAACAGAACGTCTGATCCTAAATAAAATATCACCTTCAATCCAAACCATCCCATTCATCTTCATTTAACAAACACTCAGCTTTTGGCAATACCTTTTATGCACCCTCTTTGCCTTAGTCAGAATGAATATGTCAGAATGACAGGGCCTGGCACCTGCGTATGGGAACATTTCTCCACAGCAGACACTTGACTCACAGTGGCATTGTTGCAGCGCACCGTTCAGACGGCTGATTCCATAGGGATGGATCGCGACCAGCAATTGAATTTACAGTTTATGACTCAGGAGCTTACAAGAATGCAAGACTATGAAATTAAATCCAAAGACGTGCGAGAAAGGAGTGTGGTGTGTTTTTTTTATTTTATTTTTTGTATGCAGGGGCTTTCCAGAGAGTGGGAGTACGCTGTCATCACGTTGACATGAAATAAAACTGTGTAGCCACACACAAGTGTGTTTGTGTGTTTGTAGTAAAAGTGCCCTAATGATGCAGAATCAGCTTAGAAATCTGTGCGTACGGCAGCGTATGTGTCCGATCGTGCATATCCACTCTTTTAAATAAGTCTAGACTGACGGCTGACCTTATCAGCAGAAAGCAGGGCCTAATTTGTGTGATGATAAGTCTGAGAAAAACATGCGAATGCACAAATTGGCTCTGCTCTCTCTCTCTCGCTCTTTCTCTCTAGACCCCTGGTGCTCTCAGTTCTTCCTCCTCTCTCTGCCTGTCATGAGTCCACAGACGGCATTAAGTAAATCATCTGACTTTTTATCAATCGGAAGAAGAAAAAAAAAAGGAGCAGCGTAATGTCATTACAGATGTACTGCTCGTTTGCTGGATTCTCACGAGCTCTCTATCAATGGAGTCTTGGTTTTTCTGAGTGTGTGAGAAAAGGCATGTGCCTCTCTGCGCACAATTTGCTCTTTCTACGTTTTGGCCTCCAGATCGGACCGGATAAATCTGAAAACACTGGACATCATTGAGCGGAAAATGAAGCATTTTATGAAACAACAAAGCGGGCCTCCAAAAGTCTTCCTCATCAGTCATTTTAGATGTCAGTATGAGGGGAGTATGAGTATGAGGAATCAATTTGGGTGGAACTCATTATGAAGTGATACTGCTGGTAAACACAACAGATAAGCTGGATAAAGCTGGGAGACATGTTGTGCCGGGTCGAGGTGAAGACTTAACAAGTGAGTCTCGAGTCAGGACACTGCTGATATTTGGACGTATGTTAGGTTTAAGTATATGTTCTAGAAATTAGGTGACTATGCATGTAGTTTAACCAGGAAGTGAATAAGAACAGTTAAAGTAATAATACGTTTTAATAAAGTAACTTTACTTTTTTGGGGGTGTTAAAGTGATGATTTTAAGCCTTAATTTGATCGGCCAGCTTTGAGCGTGAAGGGACCGGAGGGAGAGAGAGTGGGAGGACATGCAGTACACGGGCCGCCATGATGAGCTATCAGGGAGCCCTTTTATGTATTTTTCTATCGTCAGACAACTGAACAAATTGAAAACACTGATTAGAATGAGGCTAGAAAATGCTACCTATTAACTATAACTGCAATTCATGCTGCTGCACATTGATTGCATTTCTAACAACTCACTATTGTACGCTTGTTTAGCTGTCTGACAATAGAAACATGAAAAGAGCTCTACTAACTCATGAGCTTGGCTCCATTTGGCACATTGGAGGACAGCAGGAAGGGAAAATATGGGAGTTTACACAGAGAGATATGGCAAAGTGACGAGACAGTCGGTCCCACTCTTCACCAGATGTTGGCCAGTGGAAAGAGACAGCAGTGAGCCATGTGCAGTGATTACGGTGATCTTTGTTCAGGCCTTTGGACTCATTAGCGAAAACGACCCGTTATATTCGTGTGGGCGCACGTGGTTCTTCAGATGCGTACAAAAGAAAGAACAGAGGCAAAGAGAAAAAGCTTGTGCTGTGAAAAGGTCTCGTGTCGTCTCATTTGTCTGTCTTTGCCCTCTCCTCCTCTCTCGTGGCATCCTGTCGCTGTGTGCTCTGATCAGTGGAGCCGTGACAGGAGCCCGCTCCTCAGAGCTGCATCTCCACTTCAAACACTGAGGCAAATGACCCGCTGCAGCACGGACGGGGTGGCACACGGGATTATATGCATGCGAGTACACACACACTCACTCCCTCGCACACAGACGCCGTACGTGCACGCACACTTGCACACAGAGATATATACGAGTTCCTGGGATGTCTTAACTTTTCCTTTGGGTCTGCCTGAGATGTCATCTCCTCCAGCAGCTGCTAACAGTCCATTTCAGCCTCTAACCCTGCCCGGGGCCGGAGCTGTACGGTGGAGTACTAATGATCTCTGTGCTTTCCGTCTGTCCCGCCTTCTCCAATCCGTCCATCCCTCACACATTTCCCACTGCCTCTGTAACTATATCCCCCTCATTTACTGCACGGCCTCTCCTTCTGATTGCATCTCTGTGTACAGTCCTCCCCGTCGGTACCCGCACCTGTTTAGTATTCCTGTTCGCGAGCTTGTCCCTAATTGTGTGCGTTTGCAGCCGAGCACATCTTTGTAAACCCAGTGTCCATTAACATTGTGTTTACTGTCCCTGTATCATTAAGAACCGCAGACGTGTGTCCTAGTAAAAAAGACTAGGACATAAACTGAAGTGATGTAGCCTCGGTCAGACTCACATTATTCTCTGTTCTACTTCCACGGCTGCCTGGGAGCCTAAAAGCCTTCATAAATTACACTGTTATTTGGGTCAAACCTCCGTTAGCAAGCACGTGGCTGATTTAGAGCCTCAAACGCCTGTATTTGTGCTTTATACGCGTGTGCACATACGCACGCGCACACACACACATAAACAAATGCCGTAATGGCATAAACAATAAACATTAATTCACATCACACAGCGTATAGACGGAGAGAAAGGCTCGAACGTTTTTCATCTTTGTGAACAGACCACAAGTAGAGTTTGAGTCAGCACTCACACACTGTCGGAAACCCTCTCATGTGGTTCAAACATCAACTATCGCAGTGTGTGTGTGTGTGTGTGAACTGTATGCGGTCGTGGATAGTGTGTCCATGTGTTGGTTGGCCTCCAGTGTCGCTGTTAGTTTTCCATGACAACTTACAAACCGTGCGATTGCGGTTTTACACTACGAGAACCCACCGACCGTTTTTTTTTTCTCTTCAACTTGTAATTTGACCGTCCCGCTGGTTTTTCCTCTGTGTACTTCCAATGTGTATTTTCTTTACTTCTCCCTGCGCAAGTCTAATTGCTGTTTGTGCGTACGGTTGCTACACGACAGGTTTATTTGAGTCAAATTTAATTCTAAAACAATCCATATAAAGTCAAGTTCTATTAGCAGAAAATAAGATGATGATATTTCTGCAAGCCTACTACTTCATCCCTCATCCCAAAACTTTGAGTAAGAACTTCACCTGCTTGATCACATGTTCCTGTATGCATGAAAGTACTGTATTAAAGGAGACATGTTGTGCTTTTTCATTTGTTTTCCCTTTCCTCCAGTGTTTTATACATTCTTGTGTATGTAAAAGGTGTTGAAAGTAAAAAATGTCAAAGTCGGCAACAACAGAAACTCCCCTCTCCCACAGAAAACACCGCTCCTGAAGCATCCTAGTCAGTGGGCCCACCTTTAGTTCTGCGACTTTGTGACATCACACACAAGTTTGGTGCATAAGAACTAATCAAGCACAGCTCCTCTGTTGTTGTTATCGATGCTGGTTCAGGCATGTGTGAGCTGACCAATCAGATCAGACTGGATATTCACGAGGGGCCTTAAAGAGACAGGAGCTAAAACAGCGCTGGACAGTGTGAGAAAACTGGTGTGTTTGTTGAGCATTTAAGCATCTAAACCAATTCTAGTAATAACCCAGAATGAAATTATGAACCTGAAAATGAGCATTAATTAACATAGACTAATACAAGACTACAGTCACTCTGGCAGCTCTCTCAAGGCACCGTGATACCTTCTCCTACATGCCAAAGTCAACATGACAGTACTAACATGCTGAGATTTAGCAGGAATAATGTGAACTATCTTTTATTTTTGTCATTTAGCGTTCTAATATATGCTCAGAATCCATAGACACAAAGCCCTTCTAAGGTTGATGGAAATGTGATTTGTTTAAAATTCTGAATTGATGATGAGGCGCTACAGGGAAAGCGAGGCAATATTTCATTATGTACCAAAGTAGTGGACTGAGTTGATGAAAACCTCTCGGAAAACCCACTGTAGAAATTCAATTATGCATGGCTGTCACATTTAAACGGCGGCTTTCTTCTCCCGGAACCAACATTTAAATGGTTTTAAAAAATGACAGTTGTAATCATGTGTGCAAAGTGACCAGAATAATTTTTGTTCTTTAGTTTGATATCAGCAACAAAACAAAATAAAATAGGCGCCTTTTTCATAAATTGGATCGCAAAAATCAAGAAAATCAAGAAATGAGCAACTGACATCCCGATAAGTGTGCCTCAGATGGTCCAATAAAGATCCATATGAAGGACCATTTGCGTCAGTTCGGTTGTTGACCCTTGACCACCAGAAAACCCCTCTCATCAACTTCAACTCATTGACCGGCCTGTCACACGAGCTGGTCGATCGCTCATGTCGCCCTGCTCTGATTTATTTTGTTTTTCAGATTAAAAGTTCTACATGCCACCGTTACATCTCTTTGATGCTCTCTTTCCATTTCTTTGCACAACGTGAACGTTCCTTACTCGTACCCTGTAATTATGCAAACACACCTACGCACAAACGCACAACCAGCAGCACCAGTCACCCCTGCGCGGTTTCCCCCTTGTGCTACCCGTCAAATCCCCAGAGGCTGCCACCAATCAATGCCACGCAGACATGCCCACTTGTCAATGGCAGCCATTATGTAGATGACAAACAGGAGGAAGAGGAGGAGTAGACGCAGGAGGGAAGGTAAAGTAGTCAAGAAAAGGTGGTCCTATAATGGTAACAAAAGGACCAGGAGATGACTGAATATGCCTGTTTTTTTTACGCTTCAGACATAAAGAATAATACCACAGTATGGAGGCATTTCCATACGTAATAGCAAAAACATTTTCTTTATGGTGGCACCGTTTCTCTAGGTCTAATGATGCTCCAGTGAGACAGTTTAAAGTCATTCCAACCCACCACTAAAAATGTTCCGTGCTTTCAACTCGCGACTCTGGAAAAAATTAGGAGACCACCCCATATATTTGGAAAGTCTTGACATAGTGGCCTACCAGAATCGTCCCTGAGCCATCAAAGATAAAAGCGGGGCTTTTCCCCAAAAATAATGATGGAAGAATGTTTTATGGGTGTTTTTTTTTACGTGTATTGTGTATTTCGGGATTCAGAAAGAGGATGTTTGACGATGGTCGACTTTGGAAATTGGAGTTTGAGAATAGATACTCTTAATTTTATGCACTATGACGGTAGTTTCAAAGCAGGTTGTCCGTCAGTGAGAGAACTGCCGGTTTGATACTCGCGTCCTTGAGTAAGACACCCACTTTCTTGCATAGTCGCAATTTTGCCATTCATGTCGGTGTGTGTGGGTGAGTGAATGAGAAATCCTCTATGAATGCATTCCGTTTGGCACTTACAACTTCCTGGTATGTTTACAATGAAAAAGGATTTGTTTTCCCACGACAATAGCAGTATTATTCTACTACCTGACAAAGCCATATGGAATATACAGTATATACAAGATGTATGTTTAGGTGTGCTACTGCTGTAGGTGTTGGGAATGCAACCTTCATAATCCTCTTCTTATGAGAAACAGCACGAGATAAAAGAAGCAGATAATGGGGTGATGAAAGGGGCAGGAGTATACAGGCTGTTTCTCGGAGGAGAACCGTATTGTTTTGCTGCTTCGAAGTTACAGATAACAGTGTAGAGGTCGACGATGGAGTTTTGTATTGGAAATTACCATGTTTGTAATGGGCTACATAATGTACACAGTGACCTGCAGGCTCCGGAGCGCCTACACCTTCGTTTGGCTTAGAAAAAACCTTTCCTCTGGATCCAAAAACACCAAAACATCTTCCCCGAGCTCGGCCGCATGCCCGTCGATGGGGGTTGCTGTGGTTTTCGAGGCTCCTTCCTTGCAACATCAAAGCTTGATTGATGGCACTTGAGGAGGCTGCGCTTGATTATACAGGATCGGAAACACACATAAACACGTGGTGAGGACAAAAGAAAACGCTCATGTCTCTCCTCCACACACACATGTACACACACAGGCAACGCGGGCAGGAAATCACGCAACGTGCTGCAATCAAAAGTCATACAGGGCTCATAATGGGATTTCACAGAGGGGAATGACGATGCCTTTACATTACTGAGCAGGAAGACATTAGCAGTATATTTACAGTTAAGTAAGTAAGACGTATAGACGCTGTCAACCCGTATGAGTTTCTGAGCCCTGGAAAGATATGCAGCCTGCGGCTATCTGTTGTGTAATTTATAGACCAACACATGTGGTCCTGCTACGTTCGCTCTAAATTTAGAGCTTCGTCCGTAGAATGCCCAGTTTGAGAAAGAGCGAGTTTGTCTTTGGTCAGAGTCCCTCTTGAGTCATCCAATAGCAGCTCAGCGAGTCATGTCTGCGAGGCATTAAACAGTGATTTCCACATCTGTGAGGGATTATGTGGTCAATATTATCTCAGTCGCCGCTCCAAACCCCTCCAAGTTTTTCTTCACCTTTTTTTTTTCCCTTCTTCAAACTTAAACACGTTTTATTCTCCTCTCCTCTCATTCTCTTCATCCTCTATCTGCTTCTGCTCTGTTTTGGAAATCTGTTAGTGATTTTCGGCGGTGACAGCTGTCCAATACCAGCAGGGTTCTTGCTGATTCTCTGTTTCTGGTCACCTATTTTTCTTGGGTCAAAAAGGATTTCGAAATACTAGTTTTAAGCACAGTTGGAGCCAACAGCCATGGGCGGATTATGAAACAATGGGACGCTGTGCAGAGTGCACAGTCTCTTTGTGGCCATTTTGCATCTCCGTTTTGTCATGATTTTGCATCTGTTTGTCATAATTTTGCATCTCTTTGCAGTTCATTTATGCCAGTTTTTAGCTGTTTTCCTTCTCTTTATAGTCGTTTTGCAGCTCTTTGTTGTCATTGTCCATGTCTTTGAAGTAACTGGTGTCCATTTCTGGTTGTTTTCCATCAATTTGTGGCTGTTTAACTGATCTTTGTAGTTGTTTTCAGTCTCTTTGTAGCTCATTCACAGCTGTAATGTATGCGTTTTTAATCTCTTTGTAGTCGTTGTGAGTCTCTATGTTGTCATTTTGTGTCATTTTGTGTCATTTTGTTGATATTTTGGATCTAATTTCTGTCACTTTGCATCTCTGTTGACATTTTTCACCTCTTTGTAGCTGTTTTTCATCTCTGTAGTCATTTTGAAACTCTTTGAAGTTATCCTGCCTCACTCTCTTTTTAGTTATTCTTCATCTCTATAGTTGTGTCAGTGAAATTTGCAGGTGAACCAGAACTTTCTGGTGCCATTGTTGGTTGAAAACCTGCATCTGAGTTCTTACTGGAGGTGAGGAATGTCCGTCTGACTTCTGTCCAAAGCTTCTTCCCTGAACAGAACTAGGAATGTAGGATCTTTTTTCTTAAAGAAGCGCTATTTTGCCGTTAAACTGTTCTATTTAAAATGCAACTGAACAGTACTTTATGGAGTGAAGCTGTAATATCAAGGGAATAAGAATATTGGATTTGTTTTGGCCTCCTGACCCGTTGGGGCTCTGGTCTGGGCTGAATGGGCCCGTCCAGCAATCTATCCATTCCAGTTTTTGTCCACCAAATTAATTTGAGCTGACTTTTATTACTGATTTGAGCTGCAGTGATGCAATAAACTCCCCCCTATCTGGTATCCAGTTGACACTACAACAAAAGCCAAGAATTGTTTCCACATGCAATCGGACCCAGGTGTGTTATCTTTATTATCGTCTCACCATTCTTCTCTCCTCTTTGTATTTTCTGTCCCCACTAAAACTTGCACGGATCGAATCGCAGCTCCGTCAACATCCGTTTTTCCTGTTCCACCGCACGCAGACACAAACACAACAGAGACCATGACGCAGACATACACCCAGGGTGGCGTCTCATTCCTGTGGCTGATGAGAGCAGGCATGATGGGAGTGAGGCATGTAATGTGATTTATAGAGCTGGGCTCACTTTTCAAATTCAATCAGGAACTTTGATTACTGATGAAAATTTCAGACAGGAAATCGCTTTGATAGCAAACTAAAACCTCATGAGACAGAAGACCACTGATGTGTGTGTGTGTGTGCGTGTGTGTGTGTGTGTGTGGAGTGCACAACACAGAGCCCATCTGAACTCGGCCATATTTGATTAGAGGGAGGACACACGCAATGCAATCAAGAGCGACGAAGGAGGAACTTTACAAATTTAACCGATGACCGATAAAATCTTTCCCCCACTTTAAATTTGATCTGCTCTTTTCTTCTCGTCTCCATTCTCCAACACATGAGCATCTGTTTTGGTCTCACAAGGGTTATGAACACACGGGTGAAACATTCACACAGCCTTGGAGACACACACACACACACACACACACGTACACATATGGCTGACCCTGCAGAGGTCATGGTGGATCTATGGCGGTTTGGTCTCTTGTGTTATTTTAATGTCCGCTGTTGCACATGAGGGGACACTCAAACCCACACCTGACATCATGACAGAGGGGCCCAATTACCATTCCCATGGGAGACAGAGAGAGCGTGTGTGTGTGTGTGTGTGTGTGTGTGTCGTAGTGAGAGAGTACAGGCAAGAGGACCCGAGACAAAGGCAGAGATAAGGAGTGAGAGACGGAGTGCTTGTGCATGTATGTGATGCAAACATGACAGGCTCATCAGTCACCAATGGCCTTTTAAATTGTTCTCCATAGGGACACCTGACCTTTTCACATGATGCCAATAGCAGCTGCATGATGAATCAATCGCCTAAGCCTCTGGCTCCCAGTAGCCTCCATGTTATCCAGAGTAAATATGTGAGATGACATTCTCCCTGTTGAGACACCTGGAGACAAAAGCCCCAAGTTATGGATTGGCCTTTAATAGAGAAAGGAAACCCAGTGGTGATAGCAGCGAGACAGAGAGAGGCAACGGACCCCGAAGAAAGGGCTGCATGCGGCGAAAAGTTTTGGATGGATGGGGCGGATGGATAGATTGATGGAGGTGAGGGGAAATTAGAAAGCGATGAGATCAGGAAGAAAGGCAAGAAGAGAGGGAGAAAACTGGGTATTCGAGGTCGGAGAACCCGCCACGACCTTACTGACTGTCTGCACAGGATGGATAGGAAATGGGAAGGGAAAAATGGGGATGCACGAGGCCAGCAGAAAGATTAGGAGGAGGGCAGTGGGAGAAGATAGATACTGAGGAAATGGAGAACAGGCCCTGAATATTTTGTGTGTAGCAGTGTGTGTGTGTGAGGGTGAGCGAGGGAGCGATAGGGGAATATGGAGCCTAATATGATGGACTAAATGAGGTGTAATGGCGGTAACATAGAGTGACAGCAACTGGGCCAGTGCATTACGGGGTTAACCAAGGCCAGAAGTCACTGACCTCCCCCCTCCCACGAGACGGAATTATCTCTCAGCAAGGAACACACACACACACACACACACACACACACCCCCGCAAACACACACCGATAATGAAGATGTGGTTGCAGGGCGGCCATATTTTTGCCATCAACTTACGGCACAATGGGAATTTCACCACCGCTATCACCATTAGAGCCGAGCTGGGGACAAACGAGACTACCCCTCGAGTTTCCCAGCCGTGCGCTCATTTTCTGCAAGACTGGTCAGACACTCACCAAAACAAATTCTGATACCCTCAGGCTTTGTTACCCAGCAGAAAAAAATTAAACGTGGGCTTCATACCACTTTCATGTCGAGGCACTTTGCGTTTTTACACAGTCATATTCTGCAAGTCCCGGTGTCATAATTTTTTTTTTTTTACCGTGCAGCTGTGCCAGCTAACAAGTGTGTTTTGCATGTTTGAATGTCTGGGAGGAAAAAAAAAAAGGAGGAAAATGTGTGAAAGAAAAAAGACACTGCAGTCTTCAGGTGAGAAATTAGAAATATTAGCATATTTATTACAGCAACATGAAAGACATTAGAATGCCTACACCCTTTACAACAAGCAACGCAGAGGAAACTGGCATGGGGACAAATAAGCGTTGTACGATGGCCAAAGAAAGAGAGAGAGAGAGAGAGAGAGGGAGAGAGAGAGCTGAAAGTCTCTAATAAGAGTCACTCATGAACATTTACAATACAGACCTGGTGGGGACTGGAGGACAAACACTGTATTTGAGATCAAGCAAACCAAACCACATACCTAACCTTGATAGGGTGAATAGTGACACAAACCCGGGACTTTGAGAGTGGAAATTACTTCTGAGTGTTGAATAAACATGTAAAAAGCAAGGCTGTAGTTGCGATTTACCCAAATTTTGTTTTGGTGACGATTACATTTGTATTGCATGAGGAATCCTGGATATGCAAATGATTTTGCACCAGGTCAAGTTGTAAGCTAACCACATCGCTTGTATTTGCCTTTTGAGAATATCTCAGTGACTCAAATAAATAAGAAGGATTCTGTCAATTCCTCTGTGAGCTTTCACAGGTTATCAGCCTCAAGACTCATGACAATATTCTCAGAACAAATTGACTTTTGTTCCGCTGAGAGGATTGAAAGTGAAGGTGCTGTTGGAGGGAGGCTATGGGATGTTACAAAACCGGGGTGTTGATGTGAGGTCATCTTAAGAACACAGATAAATACTACTTGTACATACACGTTACTCTTAATATCGCCTCTATAGGGCAACAGAAAAGAACAATAGCTCAGTAAATAAGGCATCTAAAAGGCCAGCGGTCAAGGGTAGTCCGCTAGAGTGAAATCATAGAGTTAGCAAGAGTAGAATGTACTAATGGTTCTGGACTCTCCAAAGTGTATTGAATTTATTGTGCGTGTAAATGATGAAACGGCAGCAGTGGTTTGGCAAACTGCGTTTAATTTATGGATTGTGTATTTTAGGCTGTAACTGTATGTGGGTGCCTTCTGTATTTGAACATGTGTTCATGCCATTATTTCCAATTCTGAAACAATGGGACAGAAAAAGCTCAAGTAAAAAGCTGCCAATCGGTGGTCGAAACCTTCGTCTCGCCTCAGCTGACAGTTCTCTAAGTCCCGGCGCCTCAGCCTGTCAAGCTTTCCATTTTAGAGTGGCACATTTATAATCAGAGTGGCTAATAATCAGTATTCAGTATGATTAACTTCACTTCCGGGAATTTTTTTCTGGCTGTAAGTGTCGCTGGAATCATTTATTAGGGTAAGATAGCTAGCTATGGTTGAAAAATGCTCCTTCAGCTGACTTTGTAATGTTTAAAACGCACCATGATATGGTGCAAAAAAAGACTGAGGCCAATGCTGAATGTCCCAAAAAGTCAGCATGATCACCAGTTGATACATGTGGAAGACATGGAAACACAGAAACAACATTCCTGCATTACTAGTAAAGGTAGGATAGGACTGTTATTTTGTTTTAACATGAGCTGTTTTGCTGCGTCGCTTCCAAACTTCTTTAGTCCCGTGCGTATTGTAGAACAACAGCGTTATTTTTAACACTACAAGAGAAAAGGCTTCAAGGATGTCCGCTATGATTAATGAGTAATATCAGCTGGAGCAGTGGGTGTGGGAAGTGGGTGTAAGCTTCCTGAAATCCAATAAAAAAACAGAAGAGAGGCACTAATGTCAGCCTAAACTCTGACGCCCAAGATCGGCTTCAGTTTTATTTTCGGAACCTGTGACCTCACAAACAAATGCAAGCACGTTAATTAACGATGTGTACTTCGACCTTCGGAAGCAATGCTGGGTTACTACTGTAGGCGGTTAGCTAGTTAGCTTGACATGCTAATAACTGCAGCTTACATTACAACAGACAAATGCTCTGTTGTATTCTGGGACTTGGACAGCCACCGCCATCCAAACGATCTCACGACATGCAAATGTTTCAGAATATGGAGAAATGCAAAGCTTGACAGGTCTGCCGTGCCTAGTTACGGTTGCTAAGCTGTGATAGGACCAATTCTGCTCGGAGGAGGGGTTAAACTTGTGATGTCAGTGGATAGAAATTTGAACTGAGGACCTCCTCCTCCTCCTCGCATTTGTACAAGTTCTGTTGTCGGCCGACTCCGGCTTAAAAAGTGCATGTAATTACTGTTACTAATTACTCAAATTAAGCCAGTGTATCGATGAGGAAAGTCCATTCTACTCATTCTAACACTATGGTAGAAACTGCAGTCACTGTCACCTGTCAATCAAAGCTGAAGCTTTGCACCCTGCTACATTCCTTTGTTCAGACCAACGAATCACCTCCCCTCACTTTTCACCTGTATGAGCCGCCCCTGAACGAGTACTTCAGAAATCTCTTTTTCACAATTAAAGTACATCATAGTCATCATCATCATCGTCATCATCATCATCATCGTTATCATTACAAACATTCTAACATTGGAAATCAACACTGTACATATTTTACACTATGATACAATCATATATACTGTACTTTTTGCCACTGTTGGTCCTATAGAGTACCACATATATTAAAACTGGGTTTTGGGAATACACTTAAGCGGGTTCAGTGCCATTAATGCAGTGCACACACAGAGGGTCCCATCATATTAAACCTTTTAATTAACGTGATAAGGAGCTGTTTCCTTCTGATAAGGAAAAAACCAACAAACCAGTGTATTGTTGATGAGGGTTCTCAGTCATCCAGGCCGTGGTCTTTCTAAGTGCTGTATCGTAGGAACTGAAACAGGTCCAGCTGGCAACGATACAGCACCTAGAAAACCAATGTCTTGGCTTTTTGGTGTAAACATTGTTTTGTATATTTACCGTATTGGTTTGACACTACGGGTGCTTCAAACAGATTGGCATGACTGAAAACAAGAGAGTGAGACAGTACAAGACAGACCTATCATCCTCTTTCAACTGAGGGTTTAACCTCTCGTGGTGACACAGCTGAAAATCGACACTGCGTTTCATCTCGGTGAAAGACAGAGTCCGTCTGGAGACTCCTTTATTTGGACATAATACTGTAATCATTGCGATCGGCCTTGTGTTACCGTCCAACCTTGGGAACTGATTGAAAAAAAAAGACTAGTAGGAGTGATGGTATGTAGCCCAGATGAACATTTCAAGGTTACTGTACATGGCACAACACTGGAAAAACAAGTCACACGTTCTTAACAGTGTCAACTCTATCATGACCTTGGCATCACCTTTGCTCTTCACAAAACACAAATAACTTTCTTAATACACCTGAAACACGGGAAGGCAGACTCTCGGGCTGAAGTATTCCCAACCACATCACACAGTCACAGCTGAATAGACGATGTTGTTTGGAATAGTCATTTATGGAAGAGTCAAAATGTATTTGTGCTAACTGCACCAGTCTTCTGCCGTTTCTCTGCACTCTCACCTCAAGCGCAAGCGGACAAGCAAACGTGCACTGGTCTAGTTTCTATGGAAGTGTGTCTGAGAGCAGTCTTTAGGGAAGCCCTTGTCCTGGTCAAATACACTATTTAAACGAATCCCACTTCCATCCTACGTGAACTAGCAAATTTACATCCCTGTCTATTTCTAAAGGTCCAGGTTTTTCTGTTCCCCTTCACCCCACACATTCATGTCATTCAGACTCTCGCCTCATTCATTGGCTTCCTGTATAGAGATAGCACTGGAAGGGCCCGTACACGTACTAGGTAATAACTCCTATTAAGGTCCAGCGATGTAAACCTCACCACCAATACAAACGTTAGGTCCATCTCTACGGTTGTGGGACACACAGCCCATATAAACATATATCTACACATATACATATCTTCTGACCCTTTTTAAACTCTCGAAGGTGAAACTCAAAACAGAAACAAAATGACAGTAAAAACCGACTGTACACCTCACAGACAGTGGTGATAATTATATTCTAATTTTTTTTTTTGTCATTTCATTTGTTAAAAATCTTTTTTTTTTTCTTCTTTTGTTGAGCTGATATGACGTGAAATGGTCTGGGATGCTCTTGATGTGGCCTTGTTGTTGGACATGTGTCTCTCTGTTGCTCCGTAATGGTGGTCGTGTTGCTGGGACTCTGAGTGCTAAAGCCGGTAGTGCCCATCGTGGATGGGAGGAATGGTGAAACTGCGAGAGGGTGAAGGAGTCAAGCGTCCATGTTGTCTCCGTCTCAGTGTGTCTCAAAATTAATGGAGGCCAGAGCACAGAGTATCCATTACAACTCCATTTCAGTGGGGAAACTCTTCACAGGAGCATCCATTTTGGCTCTGTCTCACTGTATGTTGAGTGGAAACTGTTATACTTGGACGTGCGTCCCTTGGGTCTGCAGGCCCTGCGCGCTGGACAAAATCTTCTTCTGATGGCCGGCCAGAGTCACACCCATCTTAGACAATTCACTACAGGGAAGACAGAAAAGACATGCAGGCATGAAACATTATTTATTAATGACACTTTGAAAGAGAAACATTTACATCCTTCAAATGCCAAGCAGTTGGTGAGGTTTCATGTCCAAGGTACTTGTCTAAATCCCCTTGTTTAATTTAGAATGACACTCAAGTGGAATGTATGAGTCTTTTACTGACAGAATTGACCTTCTGAGTGTTTCATTTAACTGGGATGAGTCACCAGCCATCTGTACCTGACACTGATGTAGAGGACTGAGTCCAAGCTGACATATCCAGCACTTGAAAAGTTCTCCTTATACTGGCCCATCTTGATGGCCTCCAACCACTCATCCACTGTGTTCACACTGAACTCTGGGGTGGACGGGTCCTCCCTGCTGGGATACAGAGCACACTCACAACTCAATGACATTTTGTCGTGTTGAGTGGCTAAAGAACAGTTTTCTGACTGCTGCCGAGGTGAATTATTTGTCCTTTTGTACAGTTATTCAATCTGGCTGCACATTTCAAGAGCTGGTTAATGCTCATTCATGGTGCTTGGTCTGCTTTTTGGACAGAACGGCTTTACACTGCAGCATGACGGACTCAAATCCAGTATGAAAAGAAAACATAAACCCTCAACTTTAAATCCAGACATTAGCGGGCAAGTGTGATTAATGATTGGTCTCCTCGCTGCCTCTGCTATAAGCGCACACAGCTATTATTTGTAGAACCCTCTGACTTGTTTGCTTACTACCTGATGTTATAAATTGGCATAGAGGATCTTGGTTTTTCATCTATTTGAATGCTTAAACTTACAAAATACCTTGTATATGCAAGACTGAGAGCAAATACACTTACATGCAATGCTGTACTGTGTGTGCCTCAGTTAAGACCCATGTTTAAGACACTTCTTTTGGTGACATTGTCTGTTGCTGGATGCTGGAATTTACAAATTCTATCTGCCTTGACAGAGACTTAAACATATTCCTTTGCACATCTGTATGCTGGTCTGATTCTCACATCAGCTCAATGCCTGAAGTGTAAAAATGTAAATGCAATCTACATCGTAATCCACAATGTCAAGCCACAATCTCATATTCATACCTTTTCACTGGTAAATATTACTTGCCGAGACAAGATAAGAACGTTATTTTACTGAAATGACATTTCCTGCTTTGCTCAATTTTCCGAAGTGACAAAACAGTTTTTACAATTTAGATCTGAGTGGCGATTATGTCCTCGATTCATGTGCTGTCCTTTAATCTAATCCAAGTATCTCAAGACTTCATGCGTGCCTGAGTGAAAGTGTTGGATTCACAGCTTTAATTTGTAGCGTTCTCCCACTGACCATGCTGAGCTGTTGGCCAGCTCTCTCAGGCTGGCTGGGTTTCTGATGAGCTTGTCCAGGATTGTGACAATCTGTCCAAACTTTGGCCTGTCGCTGCGTCCCTTCTCCCAGCAGTCCAGCATGAGCTGGTGCAACACCACAGGACAGTCCATCGGAGCGGGAAGACGGTAGCCCTCGTCTATTGCTTTGATCACCTGCAGGGGAGAGAGGGCAAAATATCAAGTTCTGCGATCAATACAAGAGAGGGGAAAGAAATGTCCAGGAAAATTCACTTTCACAGTTTAGAGCGGAGCTGATTCAGGAGAAGGTTAGTCACTGTAAATGAGGCGCGATGTGTGTGTTGACTCACATCCTGGTTGGACATCTCCCAGTAGGGTCTCTCTCCATATGAAATCACCTCCCACATGACGATTCCGTAACTCCACACATCGCTGGCTGAGGTGAACTTCCTGTAGGCTATGGCCTCTGGAGCCGTCCATCTGATGGGGATCTTCCCTCCCTGGAGACGGTTCAAAACGTAGTCAACAGAATTCTTGGCATACTGAATATATCATCCTGGACTTGATGTTTGATCCCGTTAGTAACGGTGTAAATATTTAGAGGTTGTTTTATTAATATGTTTGTGGCCGAGCTCTGTAATAAATCAAGAGCGGAGCTGACAAAACAAATCATACGCTGCTGGCTGCAGAGACATTTGCTGCCTTTTAGTCCACAGCAGAGGAGATTACACAACAACTTAAAGGAGAATTACAGCATGTTTAAACCAGGGTACTTTGTTTTGGTGAGAAAATGACCAGTAATTACAAAAGTCGGTAACTGGACACGAGCTGCAATTGCTTCAAATTCGACCACCATAGCACGTCAACTAAAGGTGCTTTTTTTTTGCCCCCTCGGATTGTTTTGCTCAGTGTCTCACAACATTGTGGAAAGGATCCCTAAAGCGATACACATCTTTGTGAAAGACTAAATCCCTTTTTTGTTTAACCAGAAAACAGCCTCTTTTTTGTTGCTCGTCAAATCCACCAGACTCCATTTGCAGAAACAGTAATTTAATCATTGTGAAACACGTTCTATTCAAACTGGGCAGGAAAAAAAGAAAAAAAAACTCACCAAAACTGTCTTTCTTTTGTTCTTACAGTCACCAACTCTGGTTGGGTTTGAAATAAACTCTTTATTTACCCAGGTAGAAAATATGAGGGGAGCGAGAGTGAGGTTGAACATCAAAGAAGCAGTGGGAGAAAACAGCATGTACCCACCAGAATATTCTCACATTGAACATGTTGAATTAAGAGTTTTATTGTATTTCAACCAAACCAGAGTTGGTGATGAAAGACGAAGCAACACATTTTTGAAATTTTTTTTGTATTGTGTTTTTGTGTCAAATTTGAATGAATGTGAATGATAAAATCGCTGGTTTTGCACATGGGGTCTGGTGAATGAATTTGCAGAGCGTCTGTTTCTGTTTAAACAAACAACAAAGAGAAGAAAGGTTCATCTCTGAAGGGCTCCTGTCCTTAAGTTGTCAGACACAATAACAATCCGAGCCTGTCAGTGATAACAAAATGGACTCTCAGTGGATGTTGAAGTTGCCCCTAAGGACTGTTGTAGTCAGTGTTACTTGGCTTGGCTGAGATGGTCTACTGGCTGGATGACAAAGATGTTGTACCCATTAGTTATTTAAACACCAAAAATATGTGAACACAAGGCCCAGGTTTGATAAAACCGGAATTCTCCTTTAACAAACCAGCACAGCTCAGCTATATGCTCACAACACAGGGTTTCCTCTGCTCCCCTGTTTATTCCTGTACTTTCTTTTCCCATCAACTTCTTTTGTCTGCCTCCATGCTGCTGCTGCTGCTGCCTTTGTTGTTGATGCGCGGATCAAAGGGACTCCATAGCTCCGACTGTATAGTCACAATAGGCGGTGAGATACCTCCGCCCTCTGTCTCACTCTGTCTAACACACACACACACACACGGAGACACACACTGTACCTCTATAGGGCTCGGTTCAGCGTTTTAACATGCGGCAGCTGCCTCTGCACCACCTAGCATTCCCCATCTCTGCTTGGTCAAAGTCAAATAAAAGACGAAGCTGCCAAGTCACTCGGCGCTGCACTTTTGTTTCCACCACCCCCCTGTCCACCCCTACCCCATCCTATTTTTTTTCCCCCCTCCTCTCTCTTAACTGCTCTCACTGGATCCTTCCCCTGCCTTCCTTTTATTTTTTTTCCTCCCTCTCTCAGCCTCCCTCGATCTCACTCTTATTTGATATCCTGCCTCTCTGTGTCTCTTCCCCATCTCCGCCTCGGCCTCTCCCTTCCTACCCCCTCCACCCTCTCCGCGCCTGCAGCCCTCCATCTAGGTCTCCTGACATCAGTGGAAGTGTGTGTGTGTGTGTGTGATTGCAATAGAGCAGTCAGCGGCTGATACACTCCTCCCAGGGCAATGCTAATGCCATATTAAAAATAACATCCCCAACACTTCCTATGAATATGAATAATGCCAAGTCCTTGTGGGCATTTTAGATGAGTTACTCCGCAGCGGTTTAACTCACTGACGTTTGAGTTTCTTCATTCTCTCAGCGCGCCGTGAGTGGATGGTGGCGTTGCCAAAGACTTTCTTTAATTTGACTATATATAGGCAGAAAAACGTGCAGGGGAGGAGGAGTTTGGGCACGTTTAATTTCACAGTGAATATTATGTTATTGGCGTGGCTTCATGACCTCATACAAAACTCCAACTGTGAGGGAAACCAACTGCACTGTCTAACGTAGTTTCAGAACCTTGTGTCTTTGTCCAGCCGTTACAGAAACATTTAGAGAAGGAGAGAAGAGGTCATCACTCGGTTCGTGCTGTGGTATCCGAGACGGGACACCAGAGTCGTTCTAATTATAATCCGACTAGGGTTTCTCTCCAGTGCAGCGGGTATCGGGTCCGCGTATCAATACGTCTATCTGTACGCCCTGTTGACAAGTGGAGTCAAAGCGGCAGGCTCCCTCCAGATGCGTTGAACCACGGAAAAATGTAATGTTACACAGAGAATTCCATTCGCAATGACTACCGGTCTGCTGTGTCCCCTAATGTTTGAGTCCTTGTGCGCGAATGTGGGTAAAAGCCTGAGTGGAACCAAGTGGACTCGCTATCACAGGAGGATGTTTTCTCTTTAAGGGGCGAGGAGGAGAGTGGGGACCGTGAAGTGCAGAGAAAAACAACTTGCATGACTCTTCTTCAACCGTTGGCTGCTGATTAAATTGTGGTGTAGCATTCAGCTGCCAGTGTTGGTGTTCTTCCTCTACTTGGGTCTTTTTGGGTCGAGCACATTTTGGATCAGGTCTGATTATGTTTGGGTCTAGTGTGGATCATTTCTGACTGCCACTGGCTCCTTTTCACATCGATGCCCTTTTAGGATTTTGGATTTGGACTGAATCTGACACCGCGGAGGTCCAATTCTTGTATGAAATGACATTAATTTAAGACAGCTGCGACCTGTGGGAGTGTGTCTTACCCTCGTAGTGTAGGCAGCTTCTGGGTCGTCCTCCAGAACCCGACTCAGGCCAAAGTCGGACACCTTACACACCAGGTTGCTGTTGACCAGGATGTTCCGAGCTGCCAGGTCTCTGTGAACGTAGCTCATGTCTGACAGGTACTTCATACCCGAGGCGATGCCGCGCAGCATGCCGACCAGCTGGATGACCGTGAACTGGCCGTCGTGTTTCTGGAGGGAGAGAGACAAGGAGACGGCAGAGTGTAAACGCTGCAGCAGGGTGGCATAGTGATTAGGGCGGGGTCCTTCAACAACCACAGCAGGAAGTGAAGGTTTAAGCCAGGATTCAAGCCTCTGTAATGGCAGCAATCTGCGCTTCTGAAGTGTCCCCGAGCAAGAATCCCTTCCAGCCCTGGCTAAGCCTGTGCTTTGACCTCTCTCCGGAGGGTGGCAAGCGGAAGATGAATTTCTCCTCCCCGGGATCAATAGAGGATCACAAAAAAATCCAACTTTCAGAGGATTGTATCTGACAGAGCAGACAAAACTTTCCTCTCTGACACTGACCGTGTGCCACGAGCAGAGCTCACTGGATTTCAGATTTGAGCTGTGTTTGGCAGAGAGCGGAGCCTGTTGATCGATGACGGTCCAGCTCACCTTCCTCTGCCAATTATTTCTGCCCTGGGCCAACAGTCCCCGTTAAAAAGCCATCCATGTTATCAGTCACCCTCTCCCCTTTATATCATCTCTCCTTCCCTCTGTCTCTTTTGTCCTCTCCATCCATCTCCATCCCTCCTCAGTCTCTGTCTTAGAGACAGAGAAAGTATCACTTAGTTTCAGTCTCCATCCATCTATCTATCTTCCCTCATCTTTCTGCATCTGTGCGCCCCCCCCCCCCCCCCCCCCCCTCCACTGCCCTTCCCTTCCCTTCCTCTATCGTTCCTTCTCTCTCTCTCTCTCTCTCTCCCTCTTTCTCCCTCGGCAGCTGTGGAGTAAGTTAATTAGCCGGTGGTTTTGTGAGATGCTGATTGATTGGACTGTCTAACAAACCTACAGACTTCCTCTATCAATCTGCCCACCACATTGCATTGCCAGGAAGGAGGAGGGAGCGGGCGGGCAGGCCAGGGGAAGAGAGGGGAGACAAATGCAGGGCAGAGAGGTTAGACAAGGAGATGAAGGAGACAGATGAGAAAAGGTAAAGATGGAAAATTCTGGCATAGTGCTAAGTTTTTTTTTCCCCCCCTGACTAGAAAACTTAAAGAGGGAAAACGTGTCGGACGGGGAGGCTCCTGCAACGATGAGCTTCTCCGACAGATCGGCGGTTTTGTTATTTCTGGGGGGGGGCGGCTGCTTAATAAATGGTCATCATAATTAAAGACACACATGGAGGCCAGGAGCGCGGATGAGCTGTAAATCCCATAAAACAGATTCCGTAATTATATTGAGCCACTGCGGACACTTTTTATGACCCTCATTACGATACAAACTGTAACACACAACATGCATGCGTGTGTGTGTGTATGTGTGCACGCATTTCAGTATGCCAGAACCATTTTTTATTTATTTATTTTTTAATATCTGTCAGATTTCATTCCATTTTGCTTCAGTGTTGCTGATGGGATTGGTGTCTATTTAGCGACGGGCCTATCATCACAGGCTTAATGGCTTTGGAGCACTGCAGCGATTTTACTGGCTGACAAACAACTCTGAATATGAATCAGGGGGACTTTTCAATGCCAGGCACACCAGGGCTGCAACAAGCTATTCATCTGGGTGTATGCAAAACCCAATTCAGAGGCTCCTCAGCTGAACCAATAGCGGCATGCTTGCTCCTTTCTCAGCACGTGTTTTTTTTTTCTATGAACAGGAATCATCCAGAAATGCACAACATGCACGTTTTGTTTACGGCGTCTGCAATTAAATAGGGATCCATACTTTTGTGTGCAAGATTGATTTTTCAACTAACTCTTCAAAACCCCGTGTTGATTTTGAGGGGAAAAAAGCTTTCGGATTTCCTAAAGAAACTTAACATCTCTTTTCTCATCTCTCTCTTTTTTTGGGGTGATTTTCGGCGAAAATAAATGCCTGGAAGGATCTTTAAGCCCATCAGTTTGTGTAATGACCTATTGAGTGACAGGCTCTTTTGGCTCTTGTCATAATGTCAATTTTAATTACAAAGCCCAACCTTCACAGGCTTCCTTTGATTTTTTTAAAGTCACTGATAAGATGTTCAGCAGTAACCTTGAGTAAAAATCTGCTTTTACAGGTCTCACTTTTGTAATAATCTGCCACGGAGATACACTCGCTCGCTCTACAAACACTTTTTTCCCCTCGCCGCAATAAATATCTCCGTATTTCTGATTTACCTTTTGCATTTGGAAGTGATTTTTCGATATTTGCACCAATTGCCGTTTTGACTCTTGACCAAATCGCTTCTGCCGTATCATGTTACATTTGAGATAAACAGTTTTTCATTTTTGTGTCCAATGACGGCGCGCAGGGCGATGCGATTTCTTTGTTTTATTACTCCTCTGTCAGCAGTCTGCTGTTTTTCAGCTCTGGGATATGTTATCGTGTGATGAAAGGTTGGGGAGGCCGCACATCCATCTGAATGTGTCTGTTCTCATCCACCTCCTGTGAACGCATACGTGTACTGAATATATAATAACTACTTCTGTTTATGTATTATATACTGATGGCTCGTTTCTTATCACTAAAACAGCGTTTGTCATTCTTTTTACTATTTGTTCACTAATTTAACTCAGTGTCTCACCCCATAAAAGACTCTCACTTTGTTTAATAACAGATGGTAATTAGTCTTCTTTGTCGGCTGAACCATTTATTGAAGATGTGTTGCGTTTGTTATATTCAAAGCGGTCAGATGTGTTGTTACTAGCAGCACATATTTATCCGTTAACAAATAATGTGTGATTTTCAACAGTTTTGTTCCTCTTGGATTGTGTTTTTACACTCTTAGATTGGCGACTACATACGAAAATGTAGATCAGAACACAGTTTAGAAAGTCTCATCTGCTCATTTAAGCCCTTGATCGACTAAACTTAAGTCCTTGGTGGACTTTGTAAAACTTTTATGGACTGAACTCACCAGCTTTGTGGGATGAAAGGCAATTTCAACCAGGTGCCTTTTATATATTTTTAAAAGAATTTCCCCTCAAGTGCGGCAATTTGGCGGAAAAGGGCTCTACAATTTCAAACACTTTACAGCTGGGACATCATTTTCCACATGGCCTTTGTAAAAAAAAAAAAAAAAAAAGAAAAAAAAAATGGTGGCCCTGACCTTTGGAGGAAGTGTGAGCGCTGTGTTTGGTCTCACCTTGAGGAAAGTGTCCAGGGATCCGTTCTCCATGAACTCCGTTATGATCATCACCGGCTTACCTGCGTAGGCACACAACAAGGCGAGCTGTTAGTGGAGCAGAGTTACGAGGAAGAAAAAGAAAACCGACTATAAAGAGACGGGGACAGAGAAGTAGTGGAGTCCACAGCTGTGACCAGCCCTTCCTCTCCGTCTCTCTCTGGGGGATAACATGGCATGTCGTCATCAGTCACACTGACAGCTTCTAATCAGCCCTCTCCATAAACGCCAGGAGATAATTAGAATGGACCAATCCACCAGAATATGTGTGTGTTTGTGTGTGTGTGTGTGGGGGGGGGCCTCCTGAGATCTCATGAATACTAATCAGCCTCAAGGGGGAAGGAAGGGGGATGTGGTTGGATCGCTGTGCACCTGCACCTGCACGAGTGTGTGTTTCTGTGCGTGTGATGAAAGGGTGGTTGACTGACAGGCCCCGCACACTCTGGTCCCCTGCATGGCATCTGCTGGGGCTTACAAATGATTAACAAAGTACCTTCAATCACATCTCACACACACACACACACACACACACACACACCAAAAATCGCAGTTGTCTGTGTTTTACAGGGTTCTCCCTATAGACACCACCTCCTACAGCCCAGCTTTCACAATCACAAACAAACACGCGACGTGCCGTACAAATGATGATGTGTGTGTGTGTGTGTGTGTGTGTGTGTGTGTGTGTGTGTGCATGGCTTGTAAACACACAGACTGTGTCAGATGTGATGAATAGGTCACATTTCCCCCAATCAGACCTCAGAGATGTTGGGGGAAAGAAAACCTGGGGGAGAGATAAAGGCAGCATGACGTGGGGGAGAGGAACTGAGGGAGTCGAGACGGAGGGAGACGGAATAATCGTTAAAACCACAACGAGAAAGACGAAACAAGTAGTGGAAATGAAACTGTCCCGTTGTCTACCCTAAAATCCTTTTCCTCTTCCTCTTCCTCTTCCTTTCCTTTCCTCTCCTTTCCTCTTCTTTCCTTTCCTTTCCTTTCCTTTCCTCTCCTCTCCTTTCCTTTCCTTTCCTCTCCTTTCCTTTCCCTCTTTCTTTCTATCTGTCTTACTCTCTCTCTCCCATTCATCACAACTTTTTATGCAATTAATATGTGTAATATTTAGCCAATTCAATAAGTTTCAATCAAGATTATAAAACATCTAAATTTCCCCATATCTAGCCCAAAATCCCTTTCCTTTGCAGAAAAGGTCTTCCTTCCTTCCTTCCTTCCTCTTTTTCCCAGACATAACAACTTTTTGTCTGTCTCTGTTTTTTTCAAAATACTTAATGGCAATGAAGCTTCTTGATTTTGAAGGAAAAGTTCAACAGGAAAATTAAAACATGAAAAACAAATTAGAGAAGGGTTAAAAGATTAAAGAGGGAAAAAAGACTGGATCATGGATTGAGGAGGAGGAGGAGGAGGTGGAGGAGGTGGAGGAGGAGGTGGAGGAGGAGGTGGAGGAGGAGGTGGGGGTCAAAGTCTTGTCATGGAAAGGCAGGAACAACACCACAGAGGCCTACAGTGAGATTGTAGGTAAAGACAGCAATACATCACCTTAAATGAATTCACTATCTCACTGCAGCACACACACACACACACACACACACACACACACACACACACAGACACACACACACACAAACAGAGTTGCCTGGTCTCTGGTGGTGGTGTCTTCTTTGACAGTAACATTAGTCTCAGGGATAAAAGTGAAAGAGAATTGGATTTTCTTCTGCTGGGGGTGAGGACTGCTGGTCACATTTATCTCCACACGGGGCCTGTGTTGTGTGTGTGTGTGTGTGTGTGTGTGTGTGTGTGTGTGTGTGTGTGTGCCATTATGTGTGTGTGTGTGTGTGTGTGTGTGAGCAAGAGAGAAAGAGAGAGCTGGTTTCAGGGCATGGCAAGTGGGGAGGGGTGGCGCAATGATGACCACCTGGTTTTAGCTCTGATCTGTGTGTGTGTGTGTGTGTGAGACAGATAAAAACAGTTGATGCGATTAATCCTGACAGGTAGGAGGTCTCACTCTTCACAGCCTCAACTTAGGAGGTGTGTGTGTGTGTGTTCATACAGAAGACACAAGCATACACACATCTCAATGTCATATTCTGAAAAATATACAGGCATGAAACGGGGGAGGGCTTTAAAATCTACCTCAGAAAACCAATTATGTCTTTGACTATGTGTTTGCTACATCTGTGTGTGTGTGTCTGTGTGTGTGTGTGTGTAAGCCCATGTAAAGTATGTTACCAGTGGAGGAGAATATTACCTTTCCGCCCAGAGTATGAAATGCGGTCAAGCGAGAAGCACAATGAAACACATTCATCCCGTTGTCTCTGGCTTAGAGGACCATGTGAGCCCGGCATGTAGACAGACACACACACACACACGCACACACACACACACCCTTTGCTATCATTCGCCATCATCTGGACACCTGCCATATAGAATCATCCCTGCAACCCTGAAGGATAACAGGGGTTACCAATAAACCCCGACCACACACGCTGGCACCGTACATTGGATCATTCTGTTTCTTTATGTCAGTTGCCAACACAAACACACACACACACACACACACACACTCAGCGATTGAATGAATCCCTTTCACTTCTTCTTGCGACCTCATCACATGGCAGCCACATTTCAAACACACACACACACACACACACAGAGGCAGGATGGAGCCTCTCCAGCTCGTCGTGGAGCTCCTCTCCGCCAAACATTCACAAGCACTCCTCAATTTCCTCCTGAAAGCACATAATTAACTAATCACGTTCATATTCATTCGAATTTATTGCCTTTCATCGCCTTCAGAAATAACACGGCCGTTTGCGGCACTAAAAAAAAAATAAGAAAAACGCCTCCCAGTGTATGGATGTGTGTGTGTGTGTGTGTGTGTGCAGATTGGGTATTGATGTTCTGCCAGGTGGAGTGTGTTATGGAATGGATCAGTGAGAGAGTTTGCTCTTTTTTTTTTTTACGGCTCTTCATTAAGTGAAAGTACAAAGTGTTGTCTCTGCTCTCCCCAGGACAAAGTCATTTATAGCCCTTTTCTGTACGCATTCGCTGGTTCGCCATTATCTCCATTACAACAGGACCGCTGGCTTTAAGGCGTTTGTTTAACCGTTGACACGCTTGAGTCATTGACGTTTAAAAGCAGCACCCTCTTTAGCGCCGTGTGCTATTACGCTGTGCAATGTTGCTGGTAGCCGGCTTCTTATCATCATTGATTTTTTTTTTTTCCAGCCTTGTCACGACTTTGCTCGGCATCCGTCACTTGTTGCAGTGCTCAAGAATGAACTCTTCCAAGGTCTCGTCTCGGAATCAACCGCGTTTTTACCCGGCCTTGACTCGGACTCTCCTAGAATTTATTTCGAGAGCAGTCAAGGCCACAAACTGCAGAGGTATCGCTGAATCATTTCATACCCACGTAACATTCACCTCCGCGATGCTTCTTGATTCTTTTACCAAGACTCTTCTACTGGCTCACACAGACATGGTCATAGAAGAGGTGAATGAAGACTTTTCATTTCTCTGGTATTTTGTGTGAAAGTGGATCTTTGAGACTTATTTCAGGACTGCCTGTGGTTTGCATGTTTCGTCTTTAAAGTGTAAGTGTGTTATGCGGTGTGGGGCTCGCACTGGTCTTGGTCTTGACTCCGCCTCAATCCCTCAGAGGTTCAGTCTTGTCTCGGCTTTTTACACTCTGGTCTGGTACATGATCTGGTGTAGGTTTAGGTCGTCTCGGCTACAACACTGCTTACTGCTTGAAAAACAAGAGATGGGATAACGAAGTGGATCAGAGGAGGCAACCATCGTCCCTGAATGATGATCAAGTCCATCTCACATCGCCGCAACCTGCTTGCATGCTTTGACCCCACTCTAAATGGACTTGCATTTACACTTTAGCACTTTTCTCAAACCAAAGGGATATTTCTACGCTCCGCCATTCACACAACGATAAAACAGCAATCAACCCAAGGATGCTTCGACGTGCAGCCGGGGATCGAACCACCGACCTTCAGATTTTCGACGACTATCTCCAGGGTCCATCTCGACAACGACTCGGCAGAACTCTGCACGTTTAAACCAATAACGGAAGCGCGAATCAACGCAGTTTGACTCTGCAGGGCGAGAAGTGCCAATGGAACGGGCCTCGCACGTGTGTCTGTGCGTGTATGAATGTGATAAGGACAACCTATATACAGTGTACGTGGTAAATCACATTATGAGGGGCTGTTTTTGTGTGTTGGTGTGAGTGTAAACGAACGTGATGGAGTCCGTATACATCTGGACAATTACATTATGAGTGGTTATCTGTGTGTGTGTGAGCTAGCGGGGCCGCATTACCGCATTATTGAATGAGACGGGCCGAGCTACAAACGAGAAAATGAAATAACTGCTGTATTGATTAATGTTAAGGGTCCGAACTAAGTGATACAATGCTTTTAACACAGGACAGATCTCTGTTCTGGGAAGCTCCATGTGAGGCTGCTCGGGGGGGGGGTGTGCAGAGAAACGGAGAGACAGAAACTCAATAACCTTATCTCCTCTCCTCTCTTCACTTCTCCTCCCCACTCTTCGCTTTCTCGTCTCCTCTCATTTCCTCACGTTTGTCTCCTCGCCGTCTCCCTCCTCTCCCGTCCGCCCGCCCGCCCCTCTCTCCCTCGAATCTCCTCGCGCATCTTTCCCCCCTCTCGTTGCCCTCATTTGTTCACGAGCCCCATCGTCTCTCATTTCCTCGCTCTTGTATCCTATCTCATCCGTCCGCACCTCCGCCCCCCCTGCCTCCGTCCCGCGCCCTCCGTCACCTTCCTCTCTACAGTCCCCTCCCTGTTTGTCCTCGTCCCCATTTGTCTCCGCGGTCCAAATCTCCAGATCTGCACACATATTTAAAAAAAAAACCCTGAATCATTTCAAACAGTCTGACAGGAAACACTGAAACACGTATTGTTCGGCGCACAAAGACGCACAGTTAAAACTAATCACCAGTTTCTTCAAACAGAAGACGGGTGGGAAAGACGTGGTTTTAATGGCACCTTTGTAGAGCGGGATATTTTGTGTGTGTGTGTGTGTGTGTGTGTGTGTGCGTGTGAGATGTGGGCAGATGAGATGGAGCTCGGTAATTGAGGGTTTTCCAAATGAGCCGATTGTTGCAGCGATTGTAAAACACATAAAGGACGGATGGATAAAATGAGGGACGTGGGAGATGAAGGGAAGATAAGGAGATGGAGGTGGAGGGGGGAGGTGGAGATTGAGGGAGGGAGGGAGGGAGGGGCAGATTGCTGCACTTTCCTGATGTGTAGAGAGGCAAATAGAGAAAAGAATGATCTCCCCCCCCCTTCCTCTTTTTCTGCATGTGGCGCTCTAATTAGCATGACAATAGCAACAATCAGGTGACAGACAGCAGAGTAGGTTATTAGAGTGGCACACGGCAGGGGCTGAGGGCTTATGAGGTTTTAAGCGGAGAGGACACACACACACACACACACATACGCACATGAATGAAAAAGGAAATTGCAGGCAGCCAAAATACGCACTCGTGCACATTCCCTAATGTAAAATACAACTGTGCAAAATAAACATAAATACCGCTACAACCACCACTGCTACCACAACTACCACTATTACCACTAATAATACTATAAAACTGTATGATTAAGATTATTTATTGCACTTTTTCTACGACATCAACAAAAACAAGAACCCCTGCTATTGCTAGGATTACTGCTTCCTGCACTGTGCTTGTCACTACAGTGCAGAGCTCAAAGTCCATTATTAAATATTTTGATAATCCCACCGCAGACTTTACATTATATACTGAATCCGAATCTATCCACACACTTATTAATACACACCATTTCCTGCTGTAGAGTTGAGATGATCAGTTGACACGGTTCGTACGGGTGCTTGAAATCCTTGAAAGTGCTTGAATTTCAATGTTGTGTTTTAAAGGTCTGAAAAGTGCTTGGATTTTAGTTTAAGTGCTTGAAAGTGCTTGACATTATAACTCTGTGTCTTTCACAAAATTGGGATCAGACTGGATAATTAATTTCTGAAGTTTTTGCTATTATGAAACATCATTTTAGATGTTTACAGCATGATACAATGTACATAATTGTGATAAGAAAAAATCACGAGTATATATTTTCCTGTAGATACGCAATTTACCCCAGCAAAAAGGTGCTGGAAAATCTTGAAAAAGACCCTTAAAAGTGCTTGAAAAGTGCTTGAATTTGACCTTGAAAAATGTGTATGAACCCTGAGTTGAGTTTTAAACATTTTTAAAGCAAGTTCAGTTACAGTTTTTCTTCTCATACGAGTCATAAACACTTGGGATGCTGAGGACACATCCATGTCCATCACTTTTTAAGAGCTTAATCTGTTAAAAAATTTCTGAATTAACAAATGACACCAACATAAACTGGAGCTTCCTATTGTTGACGTGATATTGTTAGTTTGACACAGTGTGGATGTGATGCGTATGGATGACTTTTACTTGGTCGGTCCACCTTTTTGTGCTTTTTATGCCAAGTATTTATGCTAACTCTGAAGTAACCTAGGTTATAGACTTTGATGCACCATTATGCAGTTTTATTCCCACACTAATTATCAGCTCTGACCTCATATGATCCCACATTACATGGCCCAAACTTCATCTGAGCACTCGCTTTTACAGTGACGCTCCTGCAACTTTCCTTTGTCTCGTACGGTCGCTGTTACTGTTGTGCAGCAGCGCTTGCCTCTTCAGGTTTGAGCGTATAAGCTTCACAATGAATAGTAGCATCAGAAGTAGTGGCGCTTGGGGAGAAAAGTATACTAGCACACTATTAGTCGTTTAGCAGGAGATAAATGGGAAAAAAAATGCAAAATATTATGAGGTGAATTTAGAAAGGTTCAAGTACGTTTGTGGTTTTGCCTCTCTCTATAATTTGTATAACTACACACACTGCATTTAAACGTGTATTCTGTACATCTGGATGCGCTGGAAGCAAAACAACCTGCCCCTGTTTCTTACGACCACATCTACTGTACATCTACTGCCGACACCTACACCACCTCTACAACAGCGGAGCTGTGACAACACCAATTACTCCTCGAAACTCCGCCAACCAACATTACTCCTTCAACTGCTGATTCTGCTGCTCTGTACACCTACACAAACCAATCCAGCACACCTGAGCCCAGAGCAGCCAGGGTCAGCCCGCCTGATTAGACTGAGGGCGGTGTGAAGGGACCAGCTGGTGCTTCAGAAAAAGGGCCTGAAGGAATTATTGACCCATCTCAACTCTCACCCCTCGCTCGAACATACCCACCCTGGGCGGTGACCTGTGAAATTACTGCTCCGCTAGTGAGATTTGTTTCTGAGGGGCTCTATCAGCTTCTCAATGTGCCGTGAAGACAGGTGAGAAGAGAGACACAAGGAGACGCTCTTTAACGGCAGACGTGCACGCGCCGCGGAAAAAGAACAACGCGCACAAACATGTCTCTATATTCATGAGCGCGGCAAAGCACAGATCGCCCTTTTTTTCACGTTCAAGTTGCCTGTCAGGAGCTCTTTCACTGTCGACTCCCGCCAGTGTCCTCTGTCGCAGAATTACTTCAAGGATTCGGCAGTAATTCCCGAAATTATTCTGGTATTTCAAAATCAGATGCGTGATGTGCGGCAGCGGGGACAAAGTGCCGCAATTACACGTCTGCCTGTCAGAAGAAGAAAAAAAAACAAACTCCAAAACAACAACACGCGTTCGAATTTTGTTGGTTGCTGCTGTGATTCCACAAACCACCTCAGCTCTGCTAACCAAAGGTCACAGCTAACAACACGCATTATTTAGACAATGAGCGCGCGCGAGAGAGAGAGGAAGTAAAGCGAAAGAATGACAGAGGGACTGAATAAGAAATGCAGCAGGGTCTCATTCTTAATATGCAGGCTGCTGAATATTCATGAGGCTAAAAAACACATCCAATTAACTTTATAAATTATTAATATTCATGATAAAAGCCTATGCATATGCATTTGCTCTTTTATTGTCGGACTAAGTGCCACTGAGCACCAGTGTGTGATGGACTGAAGATCTTTGTGTGTGTGTGTGATAGAGACAGGGTTGGAGGGAGGGATGGAGGGATGAGGGATGGAGGGTGGTGGTGGTAGTAGTGGGGGGTGGTGTTATTTGTCTGCCTGAATGTTTACAATTCTGTTTCTTTTCTGGCGGCTGTCTGCCTCTTCCTTTCGCTTGTCTTCAGATCTCTAACAAACGTCTGCGTAACAAGGTGTCTAGACCAGACGAGGGAGCGGTGCGGCGGCGCCGAGAAACACGAACAAGGAGGGGAAGGAGACATTTAACGGGATAATTGCAAAAAGAACTGTTTACGTGCAAAAAATGCGCACACTCAAACTCCTGAACAGAGAGGGGAAAGGGGCTCACTTCCGTTCACTACGCTCACTTTGTCGGGCTGCCATCCGAACGAGCAGACCGCATTTCATTTCACCGTTGTGGAGTGCTGCCTGTGAATCATCAACAGAAATACTTCAACAATGACAACACCTGTATTGAGCGATCGCCTGTTCTGACAGGTAAAGTAAAACATCACAGAACGGGTGGGAGGTGAGAGAGAGCTGTCCTCTCAAATTTACTGCCACACAGCCCCCTGACGGGCAAAACAGAACAGCTCTGCAGTAGTTCTGTTTTTTCTGATGTTTCAAACTTTGGGTATCTGTGAGTAACGCAGGCTTACGCCGCGCACAACATGACGCACTGTCAGATTAGCAGACATCAGACTTAATTTATTCCAGCAGAGGCCGAATGAAACTGGGTGACAGGACGCACGCCATGAATTCATTTCTGTTTTTTGGAGAGAAAAAAAAAGGGAACAATAATCTTTTTCGCACATCGGAAGAGTCCTGATGAGACCTCATGGACGAAGCATGATTCCTTTTTTTGGGGGATTTCACAACAGTAATAATTCTCCCTTCCTTCTTTGTTACATTTTGTGCCAGGATTTGCCCTTTTTTGTTTTGGAGAAATAACGCTGGTCACAGGACATAAAAAGAGTCGAATCTGGATGAGCAAACAGCAGAAAACTTCTATCTGAATACATAGTTCCGACACTGTTATCTTGTAAAGTTGAAAATAAATTCTCCAGTCGTAGCTTTTCAAATGTGAGTATTTGAAGTGTTTCTTTGTCTTATGTTAGCAAACCAAACATCTTTGGGTTATAGACTGTTAGTCCGGCAAACAAACTTCACCTTGGCCTTGCTTTCAGATGATTGAATTACTAGTTTCAGCCCTGCTGCATTGTCTAATGTATCTCATAGATGTGTTGTGCAGTAGAGCGCGCCTCCCTTCAGGATTGAGTGTATAAGCAACAGTCGGCCTTGAAAGTAACTGGATACTGAAAAAAAAAAAACAACTGAACTGGAGACCTGCGTCGCCTCTGCTGATGTCATTGATGACGACAGTGTAAAAATCCGACATTATCTTTTGAGCACGTGCGTATTTGACATTTGCCATTGTCGGAGCATTTAATCAGATCCAAGCTGCCCAAACAAAGTTTACCATCTGTTCAGGATAAGTGCACGAAGGTCCTGAAGTGTCATAAAGACGAGTTTCCCTACAATTGTGTCACGCAAAGAGCTCCAAGGGATTGTGTTGAAAGAAAAAATACAGCAAAACTGCACCGCAAATTAGGCCTGTGACCTCTGTGTAGTCGAAAAAGTGTTTTCAAATGTACGCGGCTTAGTGGCGATGGATTCCGAGTTCGACTGAGGGGAGAAAAAGAGAGAGAGAGAGCACCAGAGAGACATGAGAGGAGACCGGGACTGACTGAGGGAGGGAGGGAAGGAGAAAAAAGCGATTGAACGAGGAGATTAGACGGATACTGACTGAGAGAGAAAGCAGGACAGTGAGATAGTGCTTTGAAACGAGGGGGATGTATGGACAGAGAGAGCGCGAGGCCCCGCGATAACAAATCAGCCATCTTGTTGAACCAGGCCTGTGTCTACGAACACACACACACACACACACGCGCACACACACACACACACGCGCGCGCGCTCTAATTGCCTAACACAATCATGTGAGGCAAACAAGTGGCCGCTTGAGAGGTGGACAGTCGCCGCTCACATGCACACCGACGTGCGTCATCGACGCGTTCCCATGGAAACTGGGTTTTATCTGATCCAGGGTCAGCTCGTGTTTACATCAGCGACGGCTCTGCTGCGCCTCACACAGGTGTGTGACAGAGGAAGGAGAGGTGTATGTGGAGGCACAAACAACCGACACACGTCATCCGCCCACAGACGCCGGGGCGGGGTCAAGTTTTTGTCCCAGCAACTCACATCTCGTGACGACGCCCTCCAGCCTGATGATGTTCGGATGGTCGAACTGTCCCATGATGGAGGCCTCGGACAGGAAGTCCCGCCTCTGCTTGTCGGAGTAACCCGCCTTCAGACTCTTGATGGCCACGTAGATCTCCCTCTTTCCCTGAACGCGCAGCCGACCACTGCACACCTCCCCAAACTCTCCTACAAAAACACAGACAGGAGGCATGAGAGTGTGAACAGATCATTATCTAATATTGAATAGATTTATTATATAACCCAAATTATGTAATTTCACCTGCTCTACTGTGCCAGAAATAAGACAAATTGGGAACCTGACTCAAAGGACTCCGTACAAATCAGCCACAGTTAAGTAATTTGAATTAAATCAAGTTAGATTTAGTGTTTCTCTGGAGTTGTTCATAAAGTCCACCACTGTTTTACTGCCAACTCACCAGCTCCGATGACTCTTTCTATGCGAATATTGGAAGCGTCGATCTCCTTGGCGAAGTCCCTGACAGCCTGGTTGGGGTCCTCGTAGGTGTGAGGATGGATGTAGGTCCTGCTGCCCGGAAGCTTGACTGGATGAGTGGAAAGGTGGAGGAACGGGAAGAGAGAAGTGATAAAGATGCGCTGAATCTGCTTTCGCAGGTTGTATGGGAACGCATTTATTCAGAAAAGTTCGAAGCGGATCGCTCTACACGCGAACGCGTGTGGAGATGGGAGCCCGAGCGTGGGTGCCCCGTTTGACTGACATTTATTACATAATTGAACACATAACTATGTTGTTGTTTGCAATGGTGTTGAAATGAGTCATTTTTAACAGGAACCCATAAGGAGCTCCACTGTGCCAGCAAACATTTGTGCAGGAACGTGTGAAACAATGTGATTTATTTAGGTTGGAGACTTGTTTACAGTCGCTTGCTTGCTGCTCTGTCACCGTTTCAGCTCTTATGGTACTTTTGAAGGTATGCAGACAAAGTTTGACTGTTGTTTGTGAGCAAACAGCCTTTTTTGGAGTGTTCGGATTCATCTGACTTTGTTTATGATGTGAATAAGTTTCGGCGCATCACATGGGGACAAAAATAAACCTTTCCCATTTCTGATAGCAACAAACATTCGTGCATCAAGCATACGTGCGCGTGTTTTTTGTGTGTTTTTTGTGGGTTTTTTTGTGTGTTTTTTTACCTCGGCCGTGTTGGAACTGCATCTTCTCTTCGTCAGGGTCCTGCTTGGCTTTAATATACCCGCAGTGCCTGGAAAAACAAGTGCGCAGATGGATTAAAAACCACACAAAAACTAGTCGTACATACCAAATGTCAGCACTCAATCAGGCCTGTCGCTGCCAAAAAGCCGCGTGTGAATTCTTACTAAGCAATCCAGAGTCCTAATCAACAACCACAAGTCCTAAAACTGAACACTCTGAGCTATTTGGAGCCAAAAGTACGTAGTATATTATCATCCACGTGTTTGTTTTAATATATATACTGCATTCAGGACAAAGTAGTGTTTTCGTGTTGGCTCTCCTGGTTCTCATTCCTCGTACCGACTGTTTTTTTTTCCACCACACGGACACCAGAATGGCTTTACAGCACATCTATGGAGGATAACATACCCTTAAGTGTGTATCCTATGTTACACTTGCGCACGGCCGATAGCTGTGTGAGTGAACAACCAGATATTTCCTTTGGTCTCCGCGACCCCCACTCCTCCGTGTCAGACGAGCCTGGAGGGTAAGAAATATTCCTATTCCCCTTTGTCTCAGCTTCTACCTGTCAATTCCACATTTCCTCTAAAGCTGTTGTGCCCTGAGGTTGTGTGAATGAGTGAGTGGATGTGTGTGTGTGTGTGTGTGTGTGTGTGTGTGTGCCATAGAGGTCCCTATAGAGGCAGATCCATGCATAAAGCACTCCCCTCTTTATGGAGCCCTTTGGCTGTTAACTACGGCTTTCAGTATTATCATGGGTCGAGCACACAAACAAAAACATCCATCCCCCTCCTCCGGTGCACACATGCGCGCACCCCGTGGTGTGGGTCAGTCCAACGATCAAGACAGAGTATTGACAAATTGATCAACTCGATGCCTGCCTTCCAGCTGTGCGGAAGTGTTAAACTTATTCTGTTTTACAGACCTCACAAGGGGGAAGCTGTTTTCTGGGATGTCGACAGAAGGATGTTGCCATATGGACTTAAATTAATATCGCAATGTATTTAGGCTGTATTGTGATGCACCATATGTATCTTGATATTTTAAAATCTCTTCAAAAACATTTCATAAATGCTAGAACTGGGTGACAAAATCAAAGATCGCAATATTTTTGAGGAAATACCTCGATCTTGGGGCCAGCAAGGGATGACTACGGCAACTTTTACATTCCCGTTGAGTCAAAATTGCTGTTTCTGTTTCGCATTTAGTGTCACATACAGTGCAGCTCACTCCAGAACTCACCTGTATACTAGTATCAGGCCCAACAATGGCAGAAAAGCCGCTTCGAAGGTATTTTTAATTCTATTTCAGCGTTCTTTACTGGAAAATCACTAAAAATGTTGATGACTCATCCTGCACTTGGGGACATGTATACATGTGTTCGCCCAATAAATGCTTTCTTTATTTCATGATGCAACAATGGATATATAAAAAGAGGAGCGTCGGCAGAGGAGTGTGTTGAGGGTGACCGGACCTCAACAGTTTCTGTGCAAAAACACCGCTTTATTCAGAGATTTGGTTGAAACTGGTTTTTGAAACTCTGCTTTTTCTGCCGCTCAGCCTTGAGCCACTTTGGACGGATAGCTTCACTTTTTGCTAAAGTAGCTTCCAACAAACGTGCTGATAACCAGCGGCCTCTCAAGGAACGCCTTCAGACCCGAGCGGCCTCTGAGAACGACGGCGGAAGTACAATTAGAGCAGGGAGGTGATTCATAGAGATTCCTGGGAGACAGACAGCGGTAGCTTTGGCGCTAAAGTAAGCGCAAGGTTCGGTAAGCCGTTCTTGCTGACTCAGCCCCGGTTGCCAGGTTCCAAACCTGCCAAGAAAACCACTTCAGGACTGCATTCGCTGGTCCGACTGTGTTCGCTCTGAGCTGCCAGTCCGAGGAGGCGTAACGTACAGCCGGCGCTGTTGGCGGCTGCCTGTTTTAACAGGAAACATTTAACTACGCCAAAGCAAGAAGCATTTCAGAAGCTGTTTCATGGGGATTTTAACAAATTATGAACAGAATGAAATTTTTGATAATCACCATTGACATGTTTATAATGACTAAGTGGGTAAAGGAAGTAATAAAACAACTAGAACAGACACATGACATCACTTTACTGTCATGCAGCCTTTAAAACTGGGTAAAGACAACACTTCTGCCAATCAGGATATAGCCAAGACCAAAGATGATATATATATATATAGGCTCATATCAGGGTAAAGATATAATCAGCCCTAGTTTGGAGTGTCATGTTTTGACAGCATATTATCTTTCCACTTCAGTGTTTAACAGCCGCGCTCGCCCGTAACACCGACTCTGAGATTTACTGCTCTTTTCAATCCGGCACAAACATTTTTTAGGACAAAAACCATAAAACGTAAAAAGCAGTTTCATAAAACAAAGTACAGAGGACAACGTAATAACCACACGCTCCCCTTTCCTCCTCCCCTCTTATTTTCCACCGTCGCACAGGTAAAAGCAGCTACCAGTCGGTGCGTCCGTCCCGTCTCCAAGATGAATTGATTCGGGCTTAGAGCCAGGAGTAACTGGGAATCGGCAGCACAGACTGTACGTGATTTAAGGGACAACAGGAGGAGGGAGAAAAAAAGGGGGGGGGGGGAGTGAAAGAAAACGGCAAGCAGAGATTTAATAAAGACGAGGTAGAGAAGAAGTTAGACAGAACTAATAAAAACAAAAGGGAGAGGAAAAACAAAAAGAGAGTAAAGTGTTAGGATGAGAGAGAGAGATAGAGAGAGAGGGAGAGAGGTGGGGTCCCACTAGGCTTTGTAAATCTCACTCATTTGGTGTTTAATCCATGTGTTGATTTTACACAGCTGAACGCACGGAGAGCACCCAGACATCAATAGGCCGTCTTGGGAATACACACACACGCACACAGACACACACACACATGCACATACGAGGGTAGAGACCGGTTGCTGGTGTTTGGGGATAAAGAGGCGGGGGGCTTATTGGGGAGCTGGGCCCCACCTGGTTATCAGCTGGGCTCAAGCCAGTCAAACAACCGGGGACGATCATTACCCCCTTGACACACACTCGCACTCGCACACAGCGCTTTGGGGCATGTGTTTAGAACATATGGGGGATAGGGACATGGGTCACACCTCTGCTCCGACTGCGATAATCCCGTGGGGGCGCACACACACACACACACACACACACACACACACGCTCGTTCTGCAAAACACCCAAACCCTCGTCTGCAACACTTCTCCATCACTGCTGGATGTGTATCTGTGCTAGCGCCTGTGTCTCCACGGGTGCGTGGCTGCATATGTGTGTGTGTGTGTGTGTGTGTGTGTGTCTGATGGGAAATGAACACATTTCCATAGTAATTACAGAGCGACTCATTTCTCCTCTTCAGTTAGAGGTGTCATGAATCATTAGCGCTGCAGACTTAAACATGGCACCGAAACCTGACATGGCTGTGGCTTTTGTTTCCCCCCGCGACAGCTGTGTCTGTGCGAGCGACCGTGTGTGTCTGAGAAAGATATTTTATGTAAAACCTTCGGCTAAACGCGGCTGACCCGTAACTCGTCTATTAACGACTCTGGAACTGGACTCTGGAGGACAATGTGGAAGCCATCTTCCCCCGATGGCGGGGAAGTCTTTCTTAAATGTTTTATTCAGTTGTCACGTTCGCAGATGGAAACGTGAGGCGGCAACACAAAAACAATACAACAGAGCAAATCGTGGTCATAGGGTAATCACGCATTTATATGTATTATTCTCATTTCCACTTCTGGTTAGAACATTTTTGAGGGCCAAAACTGAAAGTTATTGTTTGATAACAGGCAAGGACCAATCACCTGTTCTCCTCTTTTGTATCGTTCAGATGCAAAATGGTAATTTACGAACTCTGAGAGGCAAAAAATCAGAAAAACAATTCTAATAATCCAATTTTAAGCCTGAACTAAATAGTCTTCTCTCCAGTGTTTATGACTTGAGGACAGATGAAAAAATTGTTTTGCCATCTTTTCTGAACTCTTCAGTTTTTAATTGTCTGACTTCTGAAGTATCACTCACTGATAGGCATAAGCGTTCGCAGATATGCTTTGCTGGAAACGCTGCTGCCACGAATACAGTACGCGTTCAGCTAATGGCGGGTACACACTACAGGATTTTTCAAATCTTCACAGATTAGGAGACCACACACTTGATGATAACAAAAGACAGATCGCACAAGATCTCTCTCTGCTGATCATATAGTGTGTGGTGTTCTCCGTAGTGCACACCACACACTAACCGATTCTTCAGCAGAGTATCAGGTTCTTCACGCACAATATTCGAAATCTCGCGTGGTCAAACGTGACTTTAGTTGAAACAAACATGGCGGACGAACCGGAAGATGCAGTGGTGGTTGTTTTAGGCCTATTACTGGCTGAAAAAGTCATGGAGACGGCGAGAGTGTGGGCTGTATGCGTTACAGCGCGAGTTGGAGGTGAGTAAAAAATTGTCAAAAGTATTACAGATAGCTTCGAGAGCAGCGCTGTGCGCTCTGGCCCCCGGTACTGCGGGTAACCTTGGTTACCGGTAAATAAAAGGCTGACGGAAAAACACAGCTGACTCAGCTCGCGTCTTGATTGGCTGTTGGTCCGGTATACGTGACATCACACACTGTGGGTGCTCGGCTCTGCTCGTAACACCCCACACACTACAGGATTTCTAGTCGCAAATATTAAACATGTTCATTATTTACGATCTGACCTTCCGACGCCTTCCGAGCGGATCTGACCGGACAAAATCACTCTTAACACACCCCACACTACAGGAAAATCAGACACGATGTCCTTTGCACACATCAGATAATCGGGCCTTTGCTGGCTTTGATCGTAAGGGGGAAATCGGGACAAAAATCGGCCCGATTATCCTGTAGTGTGTACCCCCCTTAACATGCAATGTTTTCAAATGTAAACCCAACACAAAATATGTAAAAAAAATTTTTTTAAAAAAGACTCGCTGTCACTATCCACAAATGACAAACCGGTCATCTGAAGCGTTCGCATTTGAATGTCATGTTTAGGCTCTCAAAGCTCTCAGCTTACGTTGATAAAGGGTTTTTATTCAGAAAAGTCAGCCCTGACTTTCTGTCGAGATTTAACCAGAACATCTTTTCTTTAACCTTCTAACTCACTTAGCAGAAGATGTCAGTTCACTGTCTCTGTTGAAAGTTTAAATGTCGTCTAGAATGAAAGCTTTTGCGAAGTCTTTTTAAAGCTTCGCTGGTGATTTCAGTGTGTCATCCTCACAGAGTTCAAAACGAGAGTCCTTTTAGACGTCCTCTCAGCCTCTTGTGGTTCAAAGCGAAGAGTTTTTATCACGTCTTTCTTGGGCTCGATGGAACGTCCAGCCTCAGCCTCAGTTCAAGGGGCAGACACTCTGACAGTCGGGCTACCGGGGCGCCCTTTCGCTTCATCTGATAGTTCTGACGACTGAATTCAAAAGTCCTTAATGATGAACTCAGTCCCATCCTGTCCTCATTTACTATTAGCTTTACTGATCACAACAGTGTGGTCATCAAACATTCATCAAGCAGGCTGCTGTTTCAAGGTTGGATGACTGAACATTTTAGATTCTGGACTCTTTTAAGAACACCTTCCCAAAACATTTTTGCTGTGACTATTTGGCTCAGTCGCTCACAAGCAAGCACACTGTGCTGGTTTATTGAATACCACGTTTCCAACCTTGAAGCGATAGCAAATACACTGAGAACGGACTTTAGAGTGAAGTAGGAGACATTTTTGTGTCCAGCAGTTAAACTTTTATGTATTCATATATTCTGGATTTTAATAAGTGAGAAGGAGTAGGTGCCATTGTGAGGATTTTAATATAGTAATTACACTTTTTCCATCTGCAAAAACCCGGTCAGACTCATATTAGAATTTTTCTAAGTATGTCTTAATACATGTGCGGAGGGGATCTTTAAACTGTCATCTTTATTCACGTCTGACTGTATTTTGTCGCGTAGTCTGGGCCAGTTTGTTAACCTAACCTTAACAACATGTGGGTCCCTGACAGACCTGCCAACACTCATGATTTTCACTTTAGTCTCCCCATTTTTAAGCCTTTCTCCCGCTGTGCTCCAAATCGGTAATTTCTGCTGTTAATCCCCAATTTCAAGGTTCAACCCGATCAGTCAGTGTTTCTCAGTTTCCGTGTGTGATACACCTTTCCCTTCCTGAGATGCAGATCTTAGATCTATTTTAGCATTTAAAATAGATTAGAAGTAATTTTACTTTCAGATCCTCATATTTATTCTATTAATCTGTTAAAGGAGACCTGTTATCCTTCTTTATTTTTTCCTTCCCTGCAGTGTTTTATATAGTTTCTTCTGCAGGTAATAGATCGGTCTGCACCGACAGACCAATCAGAAGTCTCACCTTTAATTCTGTGACTTTGTGACATCACACTACATCACCGTGTCACGCACTTACACTATGAATGCCTCATGGCTAGTTTTGCAAATTTAGCACAGCTGCTTTGTTGTTGTTAGCAGTGCTGGGTCAGGCATGTGTGGGCTGACCAATCAGAAGAGACTGGGTGGCCTTAAAGAGACAGCAGCATTTCACACAGAAGGGGAGTACGTTGCTGCATTGAAGTGTGTAAACCTATTCTAATAGTAATCCAAATATTATATTATGAATCTGAATAGTAGCATGGAACGTCTCCTTTCATGAATCCAGGCAGCTACATGAACGTTTCCTCAAATATGTATTCGGCAAAGGCATGAAGAGCATATTTCGTCTGAGATACGGTTGCAGAATCGTTTATATGATGGAGGCCCGACAGTACTCAGGTGTTTAACATACATTTCTTGATGCCCATTCCCTCTATTCCTTATTAGCTGCAGAACCAGGATGCCAAACGACACACATCTGAATAAAAGCTACGATGGAAACAAAACGAAAAATCCTTTTGTGCAGGAAAACAGTTAAAATCACCACATAACCTGGTTCAGTGGCTCGTTGTTTGCTGCACTCTTGAGCTGGAACACACTTTCATAATGAGATACAGCAGTCTGCCCGCGTCGCCGCTGTAGCCGCCTCCTCATGCTGCCGTACTGCAGTGTGAAGTTCGCACTATCTGTCTCCGCTGGAGGAATCATTGTTCCATTTAGCTGCCGTCCAACTGCACTGTACTTCATGTCGTACAGTAAATACGCCCCCACCCGTCTCACACACACACACACGCGCAGCTGCACATTCACGCAGGTTTAAAAGTACACACACCTGCACCAGTCGCGCAAAAACACACACTTTAATGAACTGCGATATCACTATCACACCCGGGCTCTCACCTTTCTCTCTGCCTCTCTCTGTTCCACTCCAGTGAGGACAACAGGCTATCCCTGTCCTCCAAAGCCACACACTCCACATTTGCATATCAATTTACTTTTTTAATATAATACTCTGTCACTCGAGACCCATTTGTCATTCCGCTAGCAAGCTTGCACCTTCATAGAAACTCCATCCATATATTATCACCGCTCCTGGCCCCTCCCCCCTGTTTCCCCCCCCCCCCCTCTCTCTTCCTTTCACTCGCTGCCCTTTATCTCTTCGGGGTGTTTTATTCTTTCCTGATTCTGCCTTTAAGTGAATACATTCCCTTGTCCGATAACCCACATCCTCTTTTTCCTCCTTCTCTTTTCCATCCCCCCCCCCAAACAGGCCCCATCCTCTATCTCTTCTCTGTTTTTTTTTTTTTTTCTGAGAGTGGATACCAGGAGCTGGAAAGAGGAAGAAAAAAAAGGGGGAAGAGAGAGAGAAAGAGAAAGAGAGAGAGAGGTGGGGAGGGAGATGGAAAAAGAGAGTGCTGACAGGCAAGAACGCACAATGGGGGTCCAAGCCTGCATACCAACTAACAAGCAATCAGATGGAGGGGAAGAGCGAGGGGAGAAGCAGGGGAGGCAGCCATAGGAATAGAAACTTGAAGGTTAACATAAGGGAAGTGGGCGCAGCGGAGGGGTTGGGGGGGGGGGGGGCTTGTTGTGTGCTGCAACAATAGGAGCTGGAGATAAAGAGAAAGAGAAAGGAGACATGTTGGGAGAAGAAAGAGCGCTAAATAGAGATGGAGTGAGTAAAAAAAGGGAGGCAACAAAAGAGGGGCAGGACGCCGGCTACATGTGCAGGAGAAGAGGGGTGGAGACGTGGAGGATCAAGAAGGACGGTGCGACGACAAAGTGCAGCGCTATCAGCACATGGCCGCCCCTTCCCTGTGCAGGAGAGTGCTGTAAGAGAACAGGATGACAGAGCTGATCTACAGATTAGGAGCTGATGACAAAGAGAAGAGCATCAGCAGGAAATGGCGAGAGATAAACGACGAGAACAGGTGATGGTGACCCAGAACAAGTGATGTCATGTTCTTTCACTGTTCTCAGAGAGCACAACGAGGAAGCTAGATCCTCTCCCAGCGTGCGGAGACACCTCGCTGCTCCAGCACGACAGAAACAAACTCAACTCAGATCCACTCAGACAGCTTGGGCGGTCCAGTCGACTTTAGACGTCAAGTTACAGTAACTTCGGCTCAAAACAAGGGCTGGGAGACGCAGATCAAAAATCACATCTTGTTCATTTACACAACACACTGTGAATCTACAGTGTTTTCTACGAAGTGGGCTTCATGTTCAGCTGTAAGTCAAAGTGGCATTCATATAGCGAAAGTCAATAGCGGGGCTGTATGATGACTTTTTTGCACATTGTATTGGTGCTAAAGATGTTGGAAGTTTTGCAGCACAGGCCACTCTTATATCAGGAGTAAAAGAGTATCAAGGATGTCTGCTGTAGTTTGAGGATAATCTAGTTCTGTGTTGGGGGAGTTTAAAAAGTCGTGATCCACGATTTTTAAAATGAACATAGTGGTGAAGAAAACGCAGATTTTCTTTTATTATCAAAGTTGTTTGAGCACATTGCATTGATAAAAGAGCGTTATGAATATCTCGTGTGTGAACCGTCTGAACTCTCACCGGCCTCCATTTTTATAATCACATCCAGCTGCTGTCTCACTTTCACACCATGGACTGCTACTATGGATTCACTTCAGACACAGACAAGGTGCAGAGCTGCATCGCACGGGTGTTGTATCTCCCTCAGTAGTGCAGGGGAGGTTTTGAGCGAGTGGGTGCTCAGCGTGTGAGAGAGGAGAGATGCGAACTGGCACGGCTTTTACGGAGGAGACGGGTTCTTTTAGCGCGACATCAAACTGTGTGGAAACAAGCGCTGTTCCCTCATCCTCCATCCATCCTCTGTCTCAATTGAAAATATACCTTAAGAAGTCGATATACCACCCGGCACAAGTGCAAACATTCAGTGTGTTTACATGACACTCAAGAAAACCGAATTACTGCGTTAGTCTGACTATGAACGGATTTTTAAGATGCATGTATACACCTTAGTCTGACTAAAATCGGACCGGATCGGATTTCTCATAGTCGAATTACACCATGTAGATTATTCGATTGAAAGTCGCATTACTCCTGCATGTATACGTTTCCAGCGGATCGGATCGGATTTTGTGTTCTGCGCAGGCGCGAGATTTTTCCCCGGGGCCGTGAGCCGGAAGTAGACGGACGGCGACAGCGGTGGTGGCTTTCCTCCGAAATCACCGCAAGAAAGAGCGCCAGAGTGTACCTAGTTTGTGTAATTATCATGTACACCATATACGAAGTGTACAAAGATGTAGCTTCGTCTCGCTCTTCGTACGCCATCTTTCTTGAATGCCGAGGCAGCTGGTGACGTAAAGAGGTCAGCCGGAGGTGCGCCGTTAACACTAGTTGAAATGGGTACAGCGCCACCTAGCGTACCGGGGTATGACATGCTTTCGGCCAGTAATCCGATTTTCTCACCGGCATGTATACTCGGATAATTGCAGTTGTCCGATTGAGCAGCATAGTCGAACTATGACTGTAATCTGACTAAGCTGTGCATGTAAACGTACTGATTGATATCCTACCTCCAAGTCATCAGGATAGTGAGCTCTGTTATGTTTATATTCTCGCAAAACCCCTACGATATTTGCGGATAAGAATGCACTGAGTCCACCACCGTGACGTTTTACATTTTTGTACATGGGCAACTAAGAACAGCCCGCCCACATCTGGCCAATATCGACGTTGGATCAGTTATAACTCTATTTTTTCATGTCTTAACCTCTTAATGAACGCCCCCATTTTAAGGTTCTTTTTCCAAAACGACATACCGGAATTAAAGCACGACAGCTCCCACATAGTTTGAGACTCAGATGTTGAGATGTTCTTGGTACCATTGGAAAGGTAACACCCTCAAGTTTTTTCTAGAAGTGTAAGTGTGATTCTATGATATACTGACACAGAGTTACAGAGGTTGGAACACAGGTTTTGATTTCTGTCCAATTCAAATGTCAATAAACTGACTAAGATATAAAGGTTCAGGTATGTCTATGGACACAGCAGACACAATTAGACCATAGCCACAGGTCTCAAAATTTGAAGCCAAAAGACAAAAAAATAGATTTTTCCCAATTTGTTTTCTAAAGGCATGTCTGTGCGTTTTGCTTGGGTCCTTTTTTTTCCAAGAGCGCCTACTGAGATTCAAAGGTTTATAACTTGAGAACCCTTTTACCTAGAAACATAATCTTGGTCTCAAATGAAAGCTAAGACCCTGGGGTTTCTTAATGGTTCGACACTTGTAGCTAGTTTTTGGTAAAATGACATGGATATTCCCATTCTATGGACTCTTGGCGAACTATGAAAAAAAAATTGTGGCATGACGTTGTAGCTGTGGAAAAAGGGAACACTCCGAAGGTATGTAGGCATTCTTGCTTCTTGCGGTAGAGGGCTCTTTCTAATGTTGTGTCATGGTGAGTTTAGAAGGCTATTACATGGTCTGGAAATAACTTTTTTGGGCTTAAAATAATCACGACAGTCTCAGCTTCCCAACAGTGAGTATATACTGTTGAGATCTGATGCTTACAACTATTAGCAAAAAAACTATTAGTTTTGACGAAGGGTGTTCCTTAAGGGGTTAGTATGCGCAGAAGCCTATTCTGAATCTAGAGTCATGAGATCTACAGATACAGTAGTTGTAATGTAGTAAGTCAAAATGCAGTGTTGACCTGTATCCTGTACGAAAAGCCCGACAGTGAGATCTTCTCAACGATCCTCTTAAGGGTTTAGAAAATGTGCCACAGAGCATCCTTCGTCCTGATATTGTCACCATTATGCCAAGTCTTCATTTATCGGTACTTTAGCCTCGAGCTCTGTTGCTGTTTCCATTTCCCCCTCAGTCTAACTCCAGGCTACGAGGAGCGGGAGACAACATCTCCTGCACTCGGTTTGCACTTCCTGTGATAATCAGAACCTGGCGCTCCGTCATCCTGCTGTCGCTCGAGTTCGCCGTGAAATAAAGAGAAAGACCCGCCTCAGACGCAGATGGGATATCATGTAGTTAAAGCCCGCAGCTCACAAAAAGTTCTCTCTTTTAAAAAAAAAAGTGTCTGCCGAGCCTCTGTGTGGATCAGAGAGGACAAAAAAGAAGAAGGGGAGAAAACAAGTAAAAGTGGAGGCAGAGTGAGGGAAAACAAAGGGAACACCTGGTGACGGAGGAGACGAGGGGCCCATGGATGATCAAACGAGGGCGAGGGCAGGATAAAAAGCGCAAGCGTGCGCCGAAGGAAGACAAGGAGAGGAGAGCGAGGAGAGTAAATATGGATGCGCGAGTAACCTTGAAACAAAGTTGGACAGAAGAGACGGGCCAGACGCTGACAGAGTTGTGCGTGGACGATGATGTGAAAGACAGAAGGCGAGATAAGAGACCGTTTGAGTGAATAACCTTGGACTAATGTTAACCTGAGACGTGAGGAGAGCTAATAAAGTGTGTGTGTGTGTGTGTGTGTGTGTGTGCGCGCAGTTCCGAGCCGCCTCGTATCGCCCAGTTTGTTTTATATGACCGACCACCTTTTATTGGATTATAGAGGGCCTAGGCTGCCGGGCCGGAAGACGGGAGTGGAAATTGATACACCCGGAGACAAGGTGGAGTCAGAGGGCCGGATCATTCATTCAGAGAGAGAAAAAAAAAAATACAACGGTGTCTTCCTTTCCTTTCCTTTCATTTCCTTTCCTTCACACTCCTCCTCTTCTCTCTCCTCTCCTCTCCTCTCTCATTTCCTGTCGCTTGCACATTATTTTACCCACCGCCTAATCAGAATGACTAGAAAAATGAAATCAGTAAATCATTAGTCACCCCTCCAGCATGACATAATGAAATGACACATCTATCCCCCAAAACCCCCCCACTCAATCCAATCCCACCTCACACACACACACACACACACACCCTGCTGTGGGTATCAGCTCTCATCATTACTCGTCATAATGGTGATTCCATTTAATATCAAGCTATTAAATAAAAAATAATTACTGGGAATGAAATCAATGGATTAAATTCAGTCTCATTATTTCACAGCAGAATTAGGCCTCGTTCGGCGGGCTGAAAAACAAAAAGGCTTTCGCTGCTCGGCTGCTAATAAACGACGAGTATAATAAAAGCTGATTGTGGATAATTAATTAAGAGTCAAAACAGCATGACAAAATGGAAAAAAAAAAAAAGAGGACTGAGCAAAACTCTGGGTGTTGTCGGGAATGAGTAGGACTTCTTCCTCTTCCCCCCTCCCTCCCTCTCTCATCGTCACGGCGGTTGCTGGCACCGGCTCAGCGTTCTCTGACCACAGCGTAAAAAGATTTACTCTGCTCGGGCTAATTATTAGGAAGGGGAAATGATTAGCTGAAGAGTTATGACTAATAAATCTGTCCATGTTTCATTAACACCCTGTTTGGAAACATTTCATTTAGCTCCCCGCTCATTAAAGAGAGTGGTAATGAAAGGAGGAGAGGGGAGGAAAGGAGAGGAGAGGAAAGGAAAGGAAAGGAGAGACGAGGAGAGGAAAGGAAAGGAAAGGAGAGGAAAGGGCTTCAGTAATTGGTGTAATGTAGCAGGATTTTTAACAACCTGGTGAAAAGGTCAAACGAGAGAGGACGGAAAGAAAAACAGGATCATGTCATCTGCATCATTAAGTGAAGTGTATCTTTATATTTGCTAACAGATCGGTGTGCAACTAATCCCCCTAATGATGTTACTACGCAGACGGGACTTGATTAGGTCACCATCGCTTCTCTGTGTGTGTGTGTGTGTGTGTGTGTGCGCACACGTGTAGATCCCGACAGAGCTCCTCAAACGTGCTATAAACTTTAAAAACCGCAACCAAAACAATTTGTCTGGTGTTTATAGGACATTTGATCAGTCCCACTCTGAACATCTGCTCATTTGCATAACGCCCGTGTGAAAGAGTTTTGCACCTGCGGCAACTGGCTGCTATTATTATTGCACCGCTCTCGCCGAAGCTACTTTCGAGGCATTCTGCAGACAAAGCTGTATTCGGCAACACCCTACAGCTTAGCAGCATTAATTGAAAGCGCCGGCATCCAAGCAACACGTACAAATCTGTCTAATGATATTACACACATCGCCGTCGTCGTCGTCGTCGTCGTGGCATCACACACACACACACACACGCAAGCCTCCCCGTGCTGTTTTGTTTCAGATCGGTATACACGGGATCTCCAGGCAGCCAAATCATTATTAGTGTTATTATCGAGCAAGCAGACCAACACCACCCGCAGGGGAGGAACGCATTGGCTGGTTCCTAGTTCCAAATTCAGCGTTATTACCGATTGGCACCATTTTTTTTTTCCAGCTCCGTTTTTTTTATTATTTCGTGGCGCAAAACCAGTTTTATTATTCTTTCCCCAAATCTGGGCTAAAGAAATAAAAAAAAAACCTCACACAGTTTTCTTACTTTAAGCCTTTAGTGTTTGTGATTTTCAATTTCTCACATCTCCTTTTGAAATCCGAACATACACACACACACACACATTACACTCAATTAGTGTTTTTCAGTTTTCTCACAAGCCTCTTTCTCCCACCAACCTCTTAACTCCTCTCAACAGCGTGTTTTCATCAGCGCACGCTCCCCCTCCTCCTCCTCCTCCTCCTCCTCCTCCTCCTCCTCTCCTCTTTTGTGTCATTAAGTTTTTAAGAATAACCCTGGGCTGCTCAACAGATGCTGCGGAGGTAAAAGGAGCTTACACGCGCGTCGACAGGACGTGCTATTGTGCTGAAAAGGTAAAGCTGTTAGCGCTCTCTAATACTGAGAATGAGATGTCTTTCTGCCAGAATCAGCCACGCTACAGTGACATCTCACTTTCCTTTGCGTGCCTCTCTCTCTCGCTCGGCCTTTCGCTGTTTATTATTCAAAAGTCTCCTCCGACAAAGGTTGTTTTTCTACAAAACTACGCCCGTGAGAACGGTCTTTGGAAAAGGTTTTTCTTCTTGTTTTGGGGGCGTGGGTGAAAACTGAACCAGCCTGCAAGATGGTAATCAATAGATTTCTGCTTGATCTTGTGCAGTAAACAACAAGAGGCTCTCACTTTAGTAAGCAACTACATCTTACTTTTCACGAGGTATCACACATTAATCACGTATTATTATTTTAAGATTTCCCCCGAACAGATTGCGACCCTCGACTCCCCGCTGCATATCTCCAGCGCCGACAACAGATGTACTCTATAAAGGCGGACTCTGAGACGCGCAGCAGATGAGACGCCTTTTTAAAAAGAAAACAAAAAAACAGGAAAAAAAAAAGAAACAGGCACAGCAGAGACGGAACAACTTCACGCTGACTTCTCACCGAAACTCCCACATTAAAAGCACAGAACACAGAAAAACACACGGGAAACTGGCGCGAAACCAAAGGCCCCGCAGCTATTCGGCGAAGAAGACGGTTGTGAGGCTGGAGAATCATTAGGCTGCAGACTAAAACACGGGGAAAACGCACAACACACACAGATGCTGGGAGGCAGGAGCTGTAACGTGTTTAACAAGGAGTGGGAAGAAAGCGAGGACCGAAGGGGAAGAGCGCCTTTTGAGTGAAAGGCCATCTGCTGAATCCATAGCTATGCCAGTCGCTTGCTAGCGTCCCATCGCTCGCACCTGCCAGCCTGCCAAAGCACCCTCAGGAGGACAAAAGCACCAACTTCACACGCAGACACACACACACACACACACACACTCGCACTCGCAGACATACTCGCCGAGCGCTAATGGCGCGCACGCAGCAATAACCGGTGTGATTTGTCAGCGCCGTGCTGCGTCTGAGGAGCTTTCCGACGTTTTTTCCATGTTTCCCCTCCCGCGGTAACAATGGCATAACAGCACTTTGTTAAACGAGAACAGGACGGAACAGAGCGGCCTGCAAATCAGCCCGTTTATGAGGCATAGCTGCTCAGTAGCCTGCCAGCGAGGGCTGCAGGGAGTGTGAATGTGTCTGTGAGGCTGTGTGTCTGAGGGAGAGAGAGACACTGGGAGTGTAGTTTCTTTATAGTTCAGTGATAAAAAAAAAAATCAGGGTGTTTAAATGTTAGGGGCTGTCACACGTACCATTTTTCAAGACTTTAAGTTATCCACGACAGGAGGGTTGTATTCATTTTAACCCAAAGCATGATTTCCTAAACCTAACTTAAGTGTTTTTGTTGCCTCAACCCAAAAAGAAATGTTGTTCTCTAAATCTAACCAAGAAATGGTGTCAATCTAAACATAACCTCAGTATTTATGTTACCCAACATTGGGTAACATAAATACTGAGGTTAGGTTTAGATGTATTGTTGCCTAAACATAACCAAGTATTTGTCTTACCTAAGCCCAACTGTGACATAAATACTGGGTAAATACCGACTTTTGTTGCTTAAACGTAACCTGAGAAATGTTGTCATCTAAACCTAACCAAGTATTTGTGTTACCTAAACCCAACCACTGTCTAAACTGTTTTTTGAGAAACTATATTCCTGCAACAACATTAAATATATAGTCTATTGTGAGCCGTTTTCGTTGGACCGCATTTAGTACACGCCGAGAAAACTTGCTTCCGAGATGGTTTTAACTTTTTGAGGCTACTAACACACCACAGACCAGCTCCATGTCTCGCTCTGTTTGTCCCTCTTTTGCAGCCGACACGTCTCCTCCCTTCGTACACTGGTTCGAAACCGTGGGCTACCATAGCAACGCCCGACGCTCTGAAGATTCGAGGTCAGCTCCAACAAAATGTAGTCGGGATCCACGCGCTGAACTAGGCGTAAAAGAAGACAAAAAAAAGCTCTCCAGCTCCTCTTTCCAGCCCAGTGATCATTGTGGAAATGATTTAAACAGGCGGCATTTAGGGAGAGAGAAAAAAAAAGGGGGCCTTTACAAAATGTCTGGTGGGAAATCATTTCAACCCTGGCTGACTCTTCAGTGTCAATTTCAATTCCAGTTTAATTTGTCCAACACTGGACAGGTCTCAGCAAATACATCAGATTCTTGATACATAACGGAGGGGCTTCATCCAAATGTAAATCTCGAGGACGGAACAGGAAATGAAAGCCGGCGAGCCAAAGACGCGGCGAAATGAAGAGAAAAGCAGGAGCGGAGGGAGCGAGGAGAGAACAGTGAGCGGGGGGAGAGAAATGGACTGATTGATGGATAAGACGGAAGTTTAAACGGACGAAAAGGAGGAAGCTATAGACTTCTTTTTCGATTCCTCCCAGTTCCTCCAGAACCTGAAGTGCGACGCTCCTATTGCACCTCGCAGTGCAATCGCCCACCCATCATCTCTCCCGCTCTTCCTCCTCCTCCTGTCTCCATCACGCTTGTAATCCACCTTTTCATCTTCCGCTCCTTGCACCTCTCCCTTCTCCCCTCCTCTTTATGCCTCTGGCTCTCCTCCTCCTCCCCTCCATCAATCTCCCTTTCTCTCCATCTCTCTCTCTCTAAAGCCCTCCGCCTCCTCCTCTTCCTCTCTATCTCTCACACCATCTCAAAATGTAGCTCTCTAGTGGCGCAAACAATATTTCAGATGTATCCCCCCCTCCTCCTCCTCCTCCTCTTCCTCCCGCTGCAGTCTGTCATTCCCGCTGCCTATCTGCTCTAATACGTTCTCATTTTATCCTCCACTTGTGTCTCTCCTTTGCCTCGCTTCTGTCCATCTCCCTCTCCCTCCCCCTCGAGCTCCGTCCCTCCCTCGCCTCCCTTGTTGTGATGCGGCTTTGATCCTCGCCTTCGTTCCCTAGGTGCAAACCAAACCCCCCCTCTCCCCCATCCGCACGTACACACGTTTAGACAGATGTACAGATGTTGTTTAATAGAAAGCAGTAATCAACCCCGCTTCCTCCCGAGCGTCCCTACCTCTAAACGGGAGACAGATAGAGGGAGACAAAAAGGGAGAGAGAGGAAGAGAGGGACCTGGAATTGATGGAGGAGCATCGACCCTCGTGTAAAAAAAAAAACCTAGTTAACGCCTCCCCGGCCTGTGAAACCTGATTAGTCAAGTGTGCGTCCGTGTCGTCGCGTGCACTTTGTTTAACAGGTTGTTTTTTTGCTTCTTACAGGCCTCATAATTCCCGTCTGATTAAAAAAAAATAAATAAATAAAAGATGTTGCTGTGTTGCCGTCGGCGTGCTCGTGTGTGTGTGTCGCGCAGCACAGTCTCCGCTGATTACATCCCTCCTAGTCAATAGTGAATAGAGCACTCAGCCTGATAAGCAATCACCTGAATCAATACTAATGTTTTTAGCGTGTGTACATCGGCGTGTGTGTGTGTGTGTGTGCGTGTTTGCGTGCGCGTAGTTCTTAACATGTGGCTAATCTAGTCGGAGCTCATGGAGGATAAACATTTAGTTACAGGCACGGTAAATCACATCGCTGTCATCCCCTCGTTTCTGTCTCCTCTCCTCTCCTCTCCTCTCCTCTCCTCGCCTTTAACCCTTTCTCCTTCCACCCAAAGTGCCCTCTCTCCTCACTCCGATCCTTTCATCTTCTCGCGTCTCGACCGACCGGCATTCTTTTTATTTTTCCCTTTTCTGCCTCTCATCTCCCTTCTCCTCCTTTGGCCCCCTTCTTTTGAGACGCAGCATTAGCGGCGGCCTAACCTTCAAAGGCGGTGATCATAGGGAGTTCGTGCTCTTCACATACAAAACGACACAGCCCTTTAGTTAGGCTTTGGCAGCGGTGTGTAAATGTCAAAGATGGAGGCCCCGCTTTGGCAGACCACCATGTGATCCCCCCCTCATAGGGAGAGGCACGGAGATGTGAAGTGGGAGATGTGTTGCTGGGCTGCACTTCACCTCCGTCCCAGCTGTGATTCACGCAGCTGACAGTGATCACGTGAGGATCAGATTTCTTCTTTTTTTTCTTTTTTTGCCGCTTACCTTCCGCTGACGACGAAGCAAGTCACCAGAAAGATGAGAAGAACGATCCCGCCGGCGATGGAAACAGCCAGGATGGTGGACTGGTTAGGGTCCCCGATAGCGAAAACATCTGTACGGGGGGAGAGAGAGAAAAGGGAACACGGTGGATTAATAAACAAACGCACAAAGGAGGACGGACAGAAGCTTTCGTGGGGGGAGAAGAGATGAAGGGAGGCCGAGAGTAGAAAAGACAGCAAGGTGAGAGTGGCAGAGGAGAGACGGAGAGAGAATGAAATATGATAGCTATAGAAAGGGAGATAAAAGACAGAGGTTGAAGGAGAAGGGAAAAAAGAAAGAGCAGCAAACGAGTAAAAGAGAGCGGGGAGGAGGCGGATTGAATAGTAAGTAAGGGCCTTGATGAAAAGCGCTCTCTCTCTCTCTCTCTCTCTCTCCCCCTCTCCCCCGCATTGTCTCTGTACGAGAGTGGACGTGAAAGCTCATTCCCATTCGGCCCGCGCTGTCCAAATGGATATGTTAACATCGCGCATAACAAGGCTACCGCCGAGAACTTTCTGCAAAGACGCATCGATTTTTACGCCACACCAATCGAGCCATTACTCAAAACAAATACCCCATTTATCAGGCTTAGCTAAGCATGAGCGGACACGTGTGGCTCTGTGTGGATGTATATATACAGTATACGAGCCTGACCGCGTGAGGCAAATGAATGCCCCGAGGCGGGCGCAGATACGCATTGATCTCCTATTACATTCACCGGCTCACGCACGCACGCGCCCTTCTTTATCGATCAACGGGAATCGATCTGATTGGATAACCGCGATGTGATTGTCGCAGGGTCAGCTGCAGATGGCAGATTCTGCGTTTTACAGCGCTGAACCTTGAACCTGAACCTGCCGTACGAAGGCTCGGTGGCGATCATTTTTTACAGTCACATGATTGAAAGTCCAGCTTTGAGTTACTTTTATTGATTATTGAATGATTAGTAGGCTAATGTGTGCCCGCTGTATGCTACAGAGACGATCCATAGCGTGGTGCTATACATTAACTGATTTATCCCCCCTCTGCCTGCCTGTCTGGGAATCAATGTTCACTTTGAAGAGAGCACATTACGGGGCCTCTAAAGCAGCAAATCCTCGGGCGCATAATGACGCGATAATGAACTAAGATGACAAAGTGACGAGTGACAGGGAGCTTCGAGAACATCGCGGAGGAGAGACGCGGCACGATGAACCCGGAGCTGGATCCAACCCAGCACCATATTTATCCTTCGTGTCTCGCCCTCTTCTTTACAAAAGTCTAAAGGCCTCTGTCGTTTTCATGACCTTTAACTCTAAATCCGATGCATTAATCATTGTATTTGTTGCATGATATCACAAAAGGAAACAGGATGGAGTCGTCAAACAGCGAGGATGATTTTTGTGGTGTGCAGAGAAGTCCATCCAATCTCACCGCGAGGAGAGTTTCACCTGCTGATAAAAAGAGCCGCGGAATTATCCCGATTGATTCCAGGTGATATTTCAGGTTGTCGCGTTTGATACATCGCTAGCTATTCTGGAACCACCGCACATCACAAGTGAAGCCCAACACACTTACGCGAGCCACTTGATCCCGAGCAGATGGCAGTGTGTCTGCTGTAGGGGCACAAAGTTTCAGAGACACAATATGAGGTTTATTTTTAAACGTGCAGCAAAAGGCAGACCTGCTGCGTAAAGGCTTTGAGTACGGAAGACATCTCTACGACCACATTTAGACGCACTCAATATTCAGGGTTTTGCCCTTATTCCAAAAAAAGACGATATTCCGACTGAGCTGTTTACACGGCGATAATGATCATGAATGTTCCAGTAACACTCCCGTTTACATGCAGCCTCCCACTTTATACATTCAACCGCCATCTCGAAAACGTTGCCATTGCATTATTTGCGCATATCTAATAACTTGTTGATAAAAAAGTAGGGTTGTTTCCCCCTCTAACACAAAGAGGTGACCATAAACAGGAAAAAGTCGTGTCACAAAATTCTGTAAAAATGGATTTTCTGAATGGTGTGTACTGTACACATGTCGAAGATTGCTCCAAAAACCCTTATTATATCGGATTACCCAACAATGGAAATGTTTCATTTGCAATTGGGCCTGTAATTTGGAATATTCAAACAGAATCTGCTGTTTGCTTGACCCGTACCAAATTCAGAATATCGTCATAATGGAATATTCGTGTGCATGTAAACGATGTCAGTCTCCTTTAAACGGTGGAATAAAATCAGTCTGAAAAACTGGAGTCATCCAGGAGATAATATGCACACTCAGGTTTAAATGAATCCACTGGATGGCTTCAGAATACCAGAGGACGCTCTGTGTTTGAATATCACAAACCTCCTCTTCCCTTCTTCAGATTTCAGTCATTGCTGTGAATCCCAACGTCGCAATCTTGCGAGGCGAGTCTTGCACTTTTTCTTTTCCCTTCATTGTTAAATTGTGTTGTCTCCTTTTTTTTTACCTGATTCATATTCCAGGATACTTTTAAGCCACTGGTTCAGATCTGCGCAGTGACAACCTGTGAGTCTGCTGAGGATTTTCTGTTAGACGACGGAGCTGAAGAAGCCATTCGGATGAAAAGCGAGCTATTTTATAACCATCTGCTGGATTGATTTGACAGCAGGAGGGATGAAAAACAGACGGGCTATTCTGTGGCATTGTAGTCAGAACTCTTTGCTCGGCAGTTAATCTTTGTCCTTCCCTTTCACCTCTAATTAGGATTTGTTGTGTTACCACTGCTGATTGCGTTTAAAGAACTAGCACATCACTGTTTTCGGTGCAGCCAATGCCTGCTGTTCCAATTTTAAGCTTAATACCACGGACACGCGGCGGAGGGAAAATAAATCCAGCAATCCAATTACATAGTATAATAAAAAGAAAAAAAAATAGAGAAAAACTCAAATCACGAGTGAACAAATGTTTATTTTTAACCTCTTTACCTTCGTGGCTGGTTTCCAGTTCGATCTCTCCGCCGTAGCTCCCGTAGCCCCCGTCGGTTCGAGCCCTGACCCTGAACACATAGGTGGTCCCCGGCTTAAGCCCGTCCACCGTCATCATGTTTGAGCGGGTCTTCAGGACCGTGTAGTTCTGCTCCCGCTGATTCTGGAGAGGAGGACAGAGCAACAGGAGAGGATTAAAAACTGATATTATAGATATGATCTAAAAGTGAATATAAAAAGCAAGACTGGAAAAAACTGAAACCTTGAATGGCTCATTTTCATCAAGTCTCCAGAGGGCACGATCAGTACACCTCACTAAGTTTTCATTTGTTCATCGCTGGACCATTTGCTCGCATTTATACATGAGCGTCTGTCAACTCCCAAATCTTATCCTCTTTACACTTGGGGGCAATATGTGGTTACTCAAGTCTCGCTTCACTTCGTTCCTTGACTTCCTTGTAGGTGAATGTGTGTGTGTGAGAGTGGGTTCGGTGTTTGTGTGTGTGTGTGCGCACATGTACGAGTATGTGTGTCGGAGGATGAATAAAGAATAAGTGTGTCTGTCGGTAAGCTGATTCCCTGCTGAGAGGCCGATACTCTACCTAATGGAAGACACTCTACAACACGGATTAACACTATTTTACCGCTAATGCCTGCCAACACACACACACACACACACACACATAGAGGTTTAATTTCATCACCATGTCCGTGTTTTACGAGGTGTGTTCGACAGATGTGTGGTTAATTGGCCCGGTGTGAGGGATGCGGCGATGGAGATGGGAGCGATAGGAAGTAAGACAGAGAGAGATTGATGCTGATGCTTAAGTCATTCCAGATTTGCCCCCAGGCTGAGCCCCCACACAACATGATGAAGAGACTAAGAGGAAGGAAATACGTTGCACCAGACATGTTAAGGGGTTTGCTCCAGAAACGCAGAACTGCACTTAAAGGTCCAGTGTGTAGGAGTCAGCAGCATTTAGCAGTGATGGTTGCAGATTGGAACCAACTGAATACCCCTTGCTCACCTGCAGCCATGTTGACTGCTAGAAATACAGTGACACAAAAGATCCCCACCAGAGCCAACGTTTGGTTTGTCCATTCTGGGCTACTGTAGAAACTTGGCTATGCAAGATAGGTCCCCCTAAATCTTACACACTGGACCTTTTGATGGAATAGTTTGACATTATTGGAAATATGCTTGTTTTCTTTCTCGCTGAAAATTAGATGAGAACGTTGATAGCGCTCTTGTATCCGTTGGCGAAGCGTGAGGCTACAGCCAGCAGCTGGTTAGCTTAGCTTAGCACAAAGACTGAACACAAGGGGGGAAACAGCTAGCATGGCTCTGTCTAAAGCGAACTGGCTTGCTAAAAACTACCTACCAGCATCTCTTAAAGGGACAGTGTGTAACCATTTAAGTAATTTATTAACTCAAATCAACGTCTTCGTTCATAAGTAAGTCCTCATTGGTGTACAATTACCTCTGCCAACAATCTGACTTATTCTCCTGAGCGAAGAATTACCTATCTGAATATACATAGCACGGGCAAGCTCTATGGAGGCCGCCATGTCTTTCCGGTTTTAAAAGAACTATGGACTGCCGAGAGGGACACAAAGCACTACGTGGTACTACGTAGTAAGGCTAAACACGTTTTCGCTCAGAGCTAGCTCGACTGCGGAACTGAGAGGGAGCTCAGAGAAAGCGCTCGTCACTAACAATAACAATAACCAACTACATCTTTACCTCATTACTTGAATCAGTAGAAATACTCGACGCTGTTGGGAAAGAGTCCATATTTTGATAATGAGTTTCTTGTCCGTCAGGGCCACCGTAGCTTCCGGAATGTCTTCAGAACGGGAGGGGTGAGCAAAGGAGTGTTGCAATGTAGAACCTCACAGCTAGATGGCGCTAAATACTTGATATATTACACACTGTCCCTTTAAGCTCACAATTTAGTATGTTATTTGTCCTTGCAGAAACAAAAGTGCAAAAACAACAAATTATAGATTAATGGGTTGATTAATTGCTTTTTGTCTGGGACCAGTTACTTCCTGGAGTCTCTGCTGGTTGTTCAGCAGCTGGTTCTTATCAAGGATAATCTTGAAAATAACCCCCTTTTTTAAAAATGCGCAATAGACATTTTTGCAATTTTGATTAACCAAACTGTAAATAATGTGTTAATCTGCCAACGTAAGCTAATCAGCTGCTAGCGATATATTCATATTTACTGCCAAAACGCAACACTGGTATGGATAGTGTCATTTAACTCTTGACGGAAAAGAAGTGTTCCTTAAAAACACAGCCTGTTTGTTAAAAAGTTAACACAACAGGTAAAGTGACCTTCATGTGTAAAACTGGACTTTGTGTGTGTGTGTGCGCTCTCTCACCTTCTCATAGTAGATGACCTCATACTCCACTATCGCTCCGTTGGGTCTCTCCGGACCCTGCCAGGCCAAAGTCACGCTGTCCTTGCTCCGCCTCTCCTTCAACACAACGCTCACTGCAGCACAACAGAGAGCAAGAGGGGAGAAAGCATGAGCAACAAAGAGGTACAGTTCAGCGAAAATGTGGGTAAACAAAACGTGAAAAAGGAGGCCGAGAGAGCGGGCTGTGGGGGCGTGGAGTGAGATTTCAGACGGGTGCCTACTGTGCTGTAATGAGGAGATCCATATTTGAAGTGTGCGTCGTGTAATTTTGCTAATGAGAGGCCTGACGAGGTGTTTTGTACATGTGTGATGACAGGATCCTGCGATGTGTGTACAGTAGGTGTCACGTGTGGCGTGTGACCCTGCTTGTGTTATTAATGTGCGACCCTGTGACTTCTGACATTGGGGCACATGCTCGTGTAGGCTGAGAGTGTGTACGCTTGCTTCTGTATGTATAAATGTATGTGTGTGTGTGTGTGTGTGTGTGTGTGTGTGTGTGTGTGTGTGTGTGTGAGAGAAAGACACACGCTGCAGTCGAGATCACCAAGTGTGACATGTGCAGATCTTAATGAGGTTAACAGCCTCCCACACCCCCTTCACCTTCCCCCCTCCTGTTATTACACCCACATCCATAGTACGAGGCCTATTAGTCATCCCCACCCTGTCATACACGCTTCTCAAACACAAATTTCCCACAGTCCCACACTGTGAGAGATGCACGCATGATTATAAATGTGGAGGCAGAGGTGCAGAGGTGTCATTTTGTGGTATCAGACTGGTGCAGCACAGCAGTGATTTTACAGTTGCCATGTGAAAGCGCGAGACTATTTGTGAGCACACTGCAATCAGGAGACAATTTTGAAAAATACTCAATTCGCTATCCCACAGATTCTGGGTTCAGGCTGATGAATATGTTCTTCCCCGGAGGATTTTCTTTTCTTATCAGCCTTTAAAAGTGGATATCGGTGAAATGCTTTTTTCTCTCAGGTTTTTCCTGCAATTCAACTCCTAGAACACCCCGCCAAACACGAGAATTACACTGTCAGAACGCCTCCGTGTCAACAAAACACTGGTGTTTTCAATTCAGAGATTGAGTTTGCGCTCACCTGTCTGTGACGTGGTGACGTTGATGACTACTGTTCCTCTGGGCGTGGGGCTCAAGTCCGACACTCCGTTCTGGCTCTCGACTGTGAAGCTGTAGTTGGAGTCCGGCTGCAGGTCGGTGACGAGCACGCTGGCTGATAAAAGACCAAACTGTCTGGGCACAAAGTGGACGCTGCTGCCGCATGGCGTGCACTTCCTGCCGTCACCGGAGCACTTCCTGCAGTGGAGGCTGTAGGTGATGTCCCCCCGGCCTCCCGTGTCTCTCGGTGGCGACCACTCCAAGGTGACGCATGTCTCGTTCACTGTGGAGATGGGGTTCTCTGGAGCAGATGGAGGACCTGAAGGAAGATGGAGACGTAAGACGAGCGTCATTCAACCTGCTGGGAAATCACTGGAAGTGAAGTGAGTGAGTCAAAAGGTGCTGGTTTTTAGATTCATACTTTTATTTCGGGTGTACCAGAAAATGTTTGGTGCCTGTCTCTTTAAGGCCGCCCTCCCACAGAGCCTAGTCTGCTCTGATTGGTCAGCTCAAACAGGCCTGAGCAGGCACTGCACACTGTGTTTCCACATCAGCTTCATCAGTTCGCCAGAGACTTAGTCCTTTTTTTCCCACAGACTATTATTATTTATAAAAACCTGCCGCTTACACCACCCATAATCCAACTCACCTGCTGACAGTTCTGTGAGAGATTTTGTTGCATTATGCTAGCAGCAGCTAATGTAGCCTCGAGGTCAGACTTGAGGAGCAGGCTAAAGAGGGTCTGGGCTTTGAGGAGCTCACATCCTTCTAAGTCCACACCCCCTAATTTAAAACCTGTAGTCTTCTCAACTGACTGTGACAGTTGTTCCTGTCAAGATCTGCAGTAACAGATTGTGATGGTCAACTCTACCAACTATTGATCAGTGGAACAGGGTGAAACCATCAGCAGGACTATGCAGAAAACGGAGGCCCACTGTTAAAAACATTTCTTTGAAGTGTTACGAGTGTTTGAAAACTCTAATGACGGAAAACAAATCAAATATTCATTCAACTAATGGGTAATAATTCACAATAATTCAATATATGTCTTGCTGTTCCCACATTAGCAGAGCTACCCCGGCTGAGCTGCACAGCTCTCCCTGAACTATTCACGGTCCTCTGCTGAGCTGCCACAGCATCCCTTTATCAGTTCTCACTCATGAAAACTGACTGATGATTTTTGTCCCAAATGTAGATTCTGAGCGTGCATTTTCCTCATGTTAATTACCGAACTTGGTGCCGTTTCTGTTAAGAACAGAATTCCCATTTATTCAATTAAAAATGAATGAAACGACTCCAGCCAGAGGGGTGGACACTTGGCTCGATTAATGAATAGCTTGTGGAGTGAACAGTGATTAAAAGAGCCTGGCTGATTGTTAATGTGACGATATGTGAATATAGTTCACTTCTGAAGTTTAAATCCATCTTTAAAGAGAATTCACATGAAGTTAAATAGTCGACGCTCGACAGCAGCGAGGTTTCCACCGCAGACGCGAGCGGACAATGATCTATAGAAGGTGCCCGGGGTAATTTTCTCATGAGTCAGGTACATTTTGTGATTTAATGTGGCTCCGGACTTCAGCTAAAATGATTAGTGTAACAGAGTCACAGAAAGTGTGTCAGGACGGTAATCATTCTCAGTAGCAGAGAACCGGCGACACACAAATGCCCTTTATTGTACCTTCAGATGAGGTGTGTTCATTCTCACCCCTGTACATGTGAATATACTGTATGTACGTGTTATCGTGCATACTCCTGATGAAAGATGGCCAGAAAAAATTACATTTGAAGCGCCCTGTTCTCTATTATGTGTGTGTGTGTGTGTGTGTGTGTGTGTGGATGGATCAAAGAGGTTATCAAGCAGCAGAGAGGAGCCAGGCGTTACCCAACTAAAAGGTAGCTTAGGGGCTTTTTCTATAACAATATTAGGGATTAAAACAAATTTGAGTCTAAATTCAATGAAATTCTGTTTAGGGCCATATTGAGCAGCTGATACTCGACTTGGAAGGCGCTCACACACCCCCTGGCTTTTCCACTTGCTCGGTAGAAGATGCTCTATCAAGAACCAGCATGCATCAGTAACCGTATCAGCCTCGCTGTTCTTTGTTCACCCTGCCTTGTTGTTTCATTTGATCAGATATTTAATGAAGTACGATGCTTTTTAAAGCTGCTGGTTTTCTGCCGACTCAACAGTTACTCCCTTTAACTCACATTAAAGATTCCCATCATCAAACCAGACGTACTCTCTTAGTGGATGTTTTAAATCCAGATCGAAAAAAAAAGAACCAGCTCAGTGCTAACAGGATGCAGGGGGCCGCCTCTCTGCATTAGAAAAGATTAAATGACAGCAGCGTCTGAAAGGCTTATTAAACACCAAAACCCTGCACAGCAGTTTGTAATATAAGGAAAAAAGGTTGGTTTAACTCCCGAAGTGCATCAATACGGCAAACATGTTATCTTTCATAGAAATACTGCGTTCATACTACAGAGAATGATCCACCTTTACCAGCTGTAACCTTGTAATGCATCAGTAATTACGATCCAATAATGAAGTAAAAAAAAAAAAAAAGACGTAATGAGTACTTTTACCTTTGATAGAAGTTTATTTTGATGCTAATAGTTTTGTGTTAGTTAGAAATTATTTGTAGAAACCTTTTCTTTGTCGCATAAATGATCTTATGTCTGAGCAAAGTCTAGACTTGAGTCAAGTGATACTATTGCTGGTTGTGTAGGGGTCATTTGCCCCTTGGCTACTCCTGGCTGAACCCTCATTCGTGCTGACTTTATAGAAATGGAAATCTGGAGGCAGATGCTGTCATTTTAAGTTAATTTGAGATTCATAGATCAACGGTGCGCCCAGAACGGGATTCTTAAAACTTGATTAAGCAAAGTTTTTCATTCTCAGCCCCACAACTTTTGCACTGCTGCAAACGCGGAGCCAGATTGAACATTCTTGCCAGACAACCCTGTGTTTTTGCTGGAGCCCTCCGCATTGGCAGCCTCGCTGTGTCAACACAGGGGGCCTGTATAAATACATGAGGGGGCTTCATGATGTCTGAACGCGGCCTTATTGTGAAGCAGATACAGGAAATGCTGGCTTTGTCTCCAACATTTGATCCCTTTTCTTTGTTTTTTCACTGGCAGCGCAGGTTTAAATATTACCAGAGAGGACAGCCAATCACAAACCTCCATCACGCCAAGCCTGTACCCTCCCTGCTGTATGGGAACGGCTCGTATGGAAACCTCTGATTACGGGTGCTCGCAGCACAGCACGACCAGGTATCGCAACCGTATGGAAATTTGTCAATCGATGCCCATTCGTCCTGACATCTCATCAGGTCCTGGCTGAGCAGTGAGCCCCCAGGGGGCCGTGGGCAGAGCCTGGGACTTTCCTGATTAGCCCTCCCAGTGGCGAGCCCCTCTGAAGTGCAGGAGGATTGGGGGGCGAAAAGCTCGACGTGGGGGATGGAGGCCATGCTGGGGATAATTGAAGCTGTCGGTCGTAAATCTCCTGACTGATCCTGCTAATTCTGTCTTTTTCTTTTTCTCCACCCCCCCTCTTCCCTGGGCCACACTTGGCTGTCCATCATCACTGTTTCTACGGATAGGCCTTTTATGACATTTAGATTATATGCCTCTGATAGTCCACTTCCCCCCCCCCCCGCTGTTCTATTCTTTGCCTGTTTCTTAAGTGTCATTCTCTGTATCTCGCCATCGCTAATTCTACCACCTTGCCTCCTCATTTTCTCATTTTCACCCTCTCCGTCCTCCTCAGTGCTCTCGTGCTCTCGTGTGTGCGTGAGCGCCCATACATATTTGAAAGAACCGTTGCTCATTTTCAGCTGATAACACCAACCGTTACACATCTCACCTGCTACAGCGATTAATGAGTGTAATCTACCATAACCCGATAATGGGTTTTTCGGTATGTGCGCGCGTGCCTGTGTGTGTGTGTGTGTGTGCTCCTCCATATTTCTTTAGTTCGGACACTCTTTCTCCCACAGTGTCACTGTTCCCCTCCAACCCCCACATCTGTCCGTCTATCGCAATCCATCTCTTTCCGTCCCTCCCTCCGCATCCTCTCTATTCTCCTCCTTCTCTCTCCACGAGGATGTGGTCCGATCCCGCTCGCTCTGCATGTGTGTGTGCAGAATAAGGAACATCATCAGATTTCTAACCACCAGTATCAGTGTTCTCATATGAGATATCTCTGGACTGTAACCACACAGCTGACACACATGGATGCGTGTGTTTTTTGTGTGTATGCATCTCAAGTGTTGTGTAAAACAATAACAGCGGAGGAGGGAGGAGGGAACATGCGTGGAGGGATTATAGATAGAAGAACCAATAAATACAGATCCTTACAGGAATACATTGCAAACTAATTAAATTGGAATATAATCCGAACATTGAGTTTTTTATTAATTTACATTTCATGACATAGAAATGTAAACACAGTGAATACACAGTGTAGCAGCTTCAGATTGTATGAACGCGTTGGTAGCTAATAAAATGTACGAGTGTTTGCGTCACTCACGTGTGCAGGCCATGGAGCGTGGGTCGGTCTCAGCGCGGTGGAAACCTTTCTCGCAGACGCACTCCTCGGCTTGCTCCTGCGGGGAGGAGCTGTGCGGGGGACATTTGGTGCAGTAGGCGTCCGTGGCCGAAGCTTTGTAGGTTCCAGGTCTGCACGCTGAAGGGGGGAGACAGAGGAACAGCGGGGTTAGAGGCTGTGCCGACTCAACCATACATTACATTAGTGCTCATAAAGGCGAGGTAAAACTCCAGCAATACATACAAGCATATACAGTTTATTATACGAAGTTAAATTTCAAACATTTAATCAAGATCCCAGTGAAAAAAAAAAAGATGCAGATGATAAATCGCTTTTCTCCATGATATACTTTTATTATTTAATTGATTTTGGAGGATGATTCTGTGTGTTACCATAATGTTTCAAGCTCGATCTACATATCAGCTGGCTGACAGTATCAGCCTGTATTGCTCTATATCACAGATGTATCAGTATCAGTGTCCAATATGTGCTGATATGAAAACTCTTTTTCAGATATTTTAATGCGAGAAAGATCCTTTGGATTCGAGCTGCACGACATATCGTTTCTGCGCCGGCAACGCAGTAGTCACTGCAACTTTTTTTTGCAGCCTGACACAAAAAGGCAAAACTTTCATGATTGTCATTTTCCATGACTAATATACGAGGGAAGTTTGTCATAATTTGGTCTGATTTACTGGTGCTTGGGTTTATGGGAGTTTGTTGCTTGGGTGTTGCACGCAGCTTCTGTGTGCACAGCGAACCAAAATCATTCTCAATCAATTAATCAAACAACGCAGAGCCCACTTTAGCTGTTTGTAATAAAATGTACTCCCCTCCAAAAAATCACCCACATCATTCATGAATCATTCATCTCTTTTCAAACAGAGCTTTTCAAGTTCCTTTTACTTTTTAAAATATCACAAAATAGCAGAACATTTAAATTCCACAATATCATGCAGCCCCTCTTTGGATAATTTCTAATGATCAAATTCCCATTAAGTTTATTGCACTGGGGCGATTTTAGACCATAAAGTTTATTGTTGAACTGTAAAATATCCTGTAAAAGGTGTTTGATGACCACACTGGAAGGGGTCATTGCAAAAAATAGTTTTACTTGCAACTATTGGTGTCAGTACTGGCCACAAGAATTAAGTATTAGCTTGGATCTAATAACGTTACACTTGCCAAAGTAACTGCTGAGCTCTGGGAACATGCCAACATGCTGAAAAAGAGTCACATGGCAATAAGTATGTGCAGTCAGGTGATCAGACAGGTTTTTAACAAACCTCCTGAGCAGCCAGACTTAATTGGAAGAAGGAAAATTAGGAAATTATTTCCCAAACTGCCCGTTTTCAATTCTTTATTCAGCGCACCTACTGCAGTTAGGCAGGCACACCCTTTCTCCTGTTTTTCAGCTGCATTCGCTTTCAGTATTACCAGTAAGTAAAAGTGGTTTGATCAGCCTCGCTAAATTGTTGGCTTGTTCACAACCTGTCTGATCCACGCTGCCAGCTCTCAGCTCGATATCAGAACAGACAGAAATCATGGCCAGAACTGCAGAACGCAACCAAAGCTGAGCGATAAAGTCCTTCATATCCTGCGTGAAAAAAAGAGTCTGAGGCTGAACGGAAAGTCAGAAAAATGTAGAAAATGTGCACAAAACACAGAACAACATCAGGAGTTATGCTGCAACAGAGTTACTATAGATAGATACTGATAGGTCATAATATGTGCCGTGCAGCACCCGGGGCAAAGAGCGCGAAGAAAAAAATAAAGTTTGATCTAACGCGCTGTGACATTAGGTCTACGTGAGATCTTTTTACATCAGGCTGAAGGCCCGTATATCCACAGTGCAACCACACAGTGCAGCAGCAGATCAACTGTCATCCCTGTTATATAAGCTTTAGATCTGCAGGCAAACCAGGGGGGGGACGAGAAATACACAGTTGCAGTCACAGCAATAATCACAATAACATAATATGACTATCGCTACGGCTGTTACAGTGGCTGCGTATTAGTCATTATGTGCGGTCGTAAAACTGGGGAGGGGAAAGCGTGCCGCTGCTCAACAGGAGCGAGGCGGCCCGCTGAAATAGATTGGGGACTTGAATGATTTCCCTTCCGCATCCTCGGCAGTAAAATGGAATTCCTGACTTCCCCTCTCGGTAATCTGAATATAGATTACGCATGTGTTTATTTATACATTCATAGGCTGCCGGTATTCTCGTCCTCGCGAGCCTTTTCTGCCAGCGCGGTAAATAGCGTTACGGTGTACAAAACCCCCATGTAAGGAAAACGAGGGTGTCTCAAAGGCAATTCGATAGATGCCCTGTGTGTATGCATGTGGGAGTGTGTGTGTGTGTGTGTGGGCTGGATCAATGATGCGACAGAATCCGCCAGGTGCTGATTGCTTCGTGTTCGTGTGCGAGAAGGTGTTAAGTATGCGGCGAGTACGAGTGTGTGTGTGTGTGTGTGTGTGTGTGTGTGTTTGAGCATGTGTGTGAGCTCGCTGATTGCTTGTGCTGGTGGTGAAGGTCACGAATTTAATCAAGCTACACGTCACTTGTCCCAGAAAGGTTGTAAATTATAACACACACACACACACACACACGTTCGCAGGCACACGCTTACGTTCACCGCCGTGGTTAACCTGCGGATGGAGGAACGGAAAAAGTGGCCTAAAAGCAGTGTGGAGGTAAGTTCCTCCACCTGGACGCTGTGCTCACTCGCGTACAGACAGTATTTTTGGGTATTTTTAGGCAAATCATTCATCATAGGGGAGCAAAGTCCACTAGCACAATCCCCAAAAGACCAGAGAGAACACTGGAAAAGGTGTGTGTGTGTGTGTGTGTGTGTGTGTGTGTGTAGGTGTGAAAGCGAGGCAAAGCAAGAATGAAAGAACGAACGAACGAAAGGAAAGGAAAGAAGAGAAGAGAGTGATAATTCTCAAAGGGTTTCTGCTCTCTTTCCTCCTTCCTGTCAGCTTCCAAGGTAATGGGTGCCTATGTGCTGTGTAGTGACTATACGTGTGTGTGTGTGTGTGTGTGTGTGTGTGTGTGTGTGTGTGTTCCTGTTGGCCCGGCTGTGCGAGCACGGTGGAAAAGCTGCTTTTCTCCGGGGACGTTTCATCCGGAGAGTCCTGGCTCCGGGCGCTGGCCAGCCACACAGGCACAAAGGAGCCCGGCGCTGGAGGACAGACAGGGCGCCCCATGCCAGGGCCTGGCGTCCGAACAACTGCCTAATCAAAAACTTTCTGCAAGAATGGTGGCTTGGCCGCTTCAAGTGGAGCTTCCTTCGCCCGATCTGCTGCTTTCTGTTCTGCTTTTCCACCTCGTTCTCACTCCAGTTTTCTTCTTTCTCTCCCCCCTTTTTTTTTCCACTCTCTCCCACTTCTTCTTGCTTCTTATTTTCTCTCCCGCTCCCCGCGTGTGTGCCCCATGGGAAATGTGTGACTTGACTTGTTTCCCTTATGATTAATGATTTACCATAGGTACGAAAAAAGGGACAAGAAGGCTGAGGCGGTGAAGACGGTGCTCGCATAAAAACACGCACTCGCACACAAGGCAGACGCACAGGAGCGCAAAAGTTTTGTCACAGAAACTATGTTGGCGAACTGTGAGCTAACTCCAAATGTTGACAATGCTGTTCTGTATGTAGGGTGCATGTGTGTGTGCGTGTGTGTGTGTGTGTTTCTCCTAAAGACAAAGAGTGGCATCAGATCCAGTGTCTTATTAAAAATTCATTCGGTCACCAGAGAGACTTAGTGTATTTATGCCAATCGATAGCTCTTAGATATGATATAGTACTGCTACTCAAGACACACCCTCAGTCACCGCGCACTGATCGAGAGGGGAACAGCCCAACTGTCTCCTTTGGGGAAAACACAGTATGAGCTGATTGACTTCTGTAGTACTCCATGTTCTATTATCCTGCTGTTTTTAGAGCTGCAACTACTTTAAAAAAAAAAAAACAAACACAAAAAAAAGAATAATTGTAAAGTTTCAGAATGTAGTTAAGAAAGCTTTCTGCAGCTTCCCGAACATCACGGGTATGCCTCTGAAAAGCAGCACTAATCAATATATTTAAAATAAGTGGGTCACATGACGATGATGGTGTCACTTAAAGGGATACACACGTGCAGATTTATTTTACCAGACTCCTGTCAGCTCCATAGAGCCTTTGCATTGATTAGCTCATTGTTCTGGTTTACGTCTCTCACCACACTGTGGATTTTAAACTTCACTTTAAAAAAGTGAGGAAACCAATTACCTCAGACTTACTAATGAAAGTAGACGATTACATTTATGTTGTGTGAGCTGAAAAATTTTAACGTTAAAAAATTATTAGTCTGCCTTACTTTGTAATTTTGAGGTAATCAGTTTTAAGAATTAAAGAGTGTAAAAACTGACTGCGTGTTAACTGCCCAGAATAAAGCTGCATGAAGACAGAGTTAGCGGCTAGCGGCTAAACAAAGTGAAGCATTTAGAGCTAAATATTTGCGTCAGGAAGTGAGCAGAACCACGACTACACATTCTGCTAATCTGCTGGATATGTGACGTTGCAACAGTATGCTAACATGTTAGCCACATTTACTTTGAGGGGGGTGAATATGTTAATTTTGGATTTTATAGTTTGTTCCTTCAAAAGAAAAGACAAAAACAGCTTGTGTTTGTTTGACTCGATTAACAGTGCTTAATCTAAATGTGCAGTATTCTTATTTAGCGTTATATAAAGGAAGAAAATCAGAACATCTATACGTTTCAGGAGCTGAGATACTGATGAATGTTTCTTTTCGGTAGCATGAAATGAAGGTTATCTTTTGAAAGTGGCCTCCACAGTGAAGAGATCTGAACTGCACGGGCACAGAGTCTCTTCTACATACATAAAGACACACACTGACAAATGGTGCTTTCACGCAAGCAGCTTTTACAGTTAATTCACAGTGTACTGTTAAGGGGGTCATGTGTAAGTACGGAGCTGTAAGTGACTGTGTTAATTAATGCTGGGAACATGAATGTGTTATTTAGACCTGGATACTGCGGCGACGCTTAGCCGTGATTACGATTCAGCCCAGTGGTCGCCGACGGTACTGCACCCACAGCTGATGACAGGACACCAAAGTCAATTGTGACTCTTTCAATTATGAATGTTTGATACATGGAGGGTTTATATCTGTAAAACTTCACCACAATTATCATCACAGTGTAAAGTCCGGAGCCGCATCAACAGGAAGTAAACCCAGGAGCTAGAAACTTTTTTCCTGGCATGTGTACCAGGCAACAGGGGCCAGCTTTGGGTTGAGTATCTGAGTTCTATTTTTTACATTTCTAATTGGTTACATCACGCTCAGATAAGGTGTCGGAGTTGTTTGTGTGAATGACGAGAGCTGCCGACTGTACCGGAAGAGTTGAGGGAAATGCGTTCACTTCATGTTAGAGTGGGCCCTGAACAGACTCAAACACACACACACACACACACACACACACACACACACACACACACACACACACACAGAAACACAGACCCAATATATCTCATTGTCAAACTCATTGCATTCTAATTACATTCAACCAGGCGGCTCTGTACGTATGCAGAATCACATCAGCTGCACTTTCCTGAATCAAACACTTCCTCTGCCTGGCCGGGAGCCGTCTCCTCTCCTCCACTTCCCTTTCAAATGTTCCTGCTAGTCTAACTGTTAATTGCTCTGTTCTCTTGCACTCAGTCGCACTCGCTTCAAGTCAAACATTGGCTCCCCGCCGGCTTTACCATAAAGGGCAGAAAGAGGAGAAAACTCTTGTGTTGTGTTGTGTGTGTGTGGTGTTTGTGTATGGGTGGTGGGTATATAGTGAGTGAGTTAGTGTGTGTGTGTGTGTGTGTGTGTTCTTTTGAGAGAGAAGTTGTGTAAAGCTTGCTGGCCCACGGGAGATGAGCTCCATAATGGTCACCATGGCAACAGGCTTTCAAGATGGAGCCCTTCTAGTGCCCCTCGAGTGCCACAGCTCCTGGAGCACAGAGCAGCCTGTCTGTCTGTCTGTCCGGGTGTGTGTGTGTGCGTGTGTGTGTGTGTGTGTGTGTGTGTGTGTGTGTGTGTCTGTTTGCAGGCTACCCAGGCGTTATTCGAGGCCAGCTACTTAAAAATTGATACATCAAGCGTCAGTGGAGAAATCTGACGAGATTGAATCTGACGTCCTTTACGGCCACCGAGGTCGCATCTGTGTGTGTGTGTGTGTGTGTGTGTGTGTGAGTGTGTGTGTTTGTGCTCATGTGTACATACCCGTGAAACATGCTTACGGTCAAACTGACATGTTTTCATGGCGGACAAACTGTGTTGTGTCGACACGTTAAAGAATGACTCTGAAAAGGTAAACATCGACCTTTAGGTGCCAATAAATCATTATTTGTTATCACTGTTTGTTGGCGTGATGGGAAAGAAAAGCAAAAGAACGTGTTTTCATGTTGCAGCAGAACATGACATACGTGGCTTAGTCAACAATTTTCATGCGGGCAGAGCGAAATACATCACTGCGCGTGTGTGTGTGTGTGTGTGTGTGTGGTAATGAGGAAGTGTGTGAAATAGAGATGTCAGCATCACCGTCCCGCCCCCCTGCTGAGATCCTCTCATCCCTAATCGGAGTTCATAACAACCTTTAACACCATAATATTCACCATTACTCCTAATCCTGTGAAACACACACACACTCACTCACCCACACACACTTTTCCAGAGTCTGCCTTTATATTACATCAGCTCTTTTATTTCTTTCTTTCTTTCTCTCTTTCTGAGGTTGTCTCATATCCACGTATTAAACTTTAATGACCTCGTACAGTTCGCTCCGTGTGAATAACTTTGCACTGCGCTTACAGAACGTCATCGCCTCAGGTGGCATCATTACCATTACAGGAATGTTGTTCAACAGTGCGTTCAGTGTAGTCATATGCGCCGTGACTCACAGCGATGTTAAACAACACTGTAAAATCTGACACAGTGACTTAACTTTAAGAAAAAATCGGGAAATAATGATCAGTAGACTTACTTTATTTTATCTTGTTTAAACCTTGTTGCTCGTACAACTTCAATCTCATAATCAGCTATTAAAATGTATAGTGTATTTGAGTTGCATTTAAGTAAGCAAATTAAAATGATTCGTCTACTTTACTTGTTCATTTTCAGTTTCATCGATTTTTTTGAAGTCACTTTGTCAGATTTGACGGTGTAGAAGACGTCATTATTATCTCAGCAGTCAGAAGATAAGAGCTCCACAGATGCAGTGAGGAAATAAGTTGAAAACATACTGCGCCACATCTGGAATTTAACTTTTTATTACAGGTTTGATCCGATAAATCTATTCAAACTTCTCAGAAACCTATGATTTTTTTACCAGCTATGCTTTTTAAAAACTAGCTGAACTCAGTTGAAGTCGTTATCAAGTCATGTCAGGTATAATGCGGTGCGAAATGTAGACACAACACAGAAATTGCATTACAGGGCTGTTTACCGCGGCTGTGTGGTTATGCGGGTTTGTAACACATTAAAAGTTTATCTGCTGGGGACATTTGCACAGGTTTCAGTGCTTGAACTGTGCTGGAGCTCACTGGCTCGGACGCTCTGGATATTTGCCATCGGTGGACGGTAAACCCACCTGAACCAACCTGACGATGGATCCCCGGTGTTTGAGACTAAATATTGTGTTGTTTGCTGGTGTTTTAGGCCAGAAATTTAGAGCTTTAATATTTGTACAGACGGCCTTTGTTGTTTGTCGCGGAAAAAGGAATTAGTCGACCACAGCAACCTGAACTAGCGGTGAATACATTTATTTTCAAGTGTAGGCAGAGGTCGGATCCTGTGGTACGCGTGGGCTTATATGGTTTCGGGATTCTGCAGAAAGAAAATGTCACATTCAGTGTAAAAAAACAAACCAAAAAACTATAAAAACATATTTTGGAGGACTCGTTTTACAGCATCAACATCTATTCATCCCCGCTCGGTCAGTACAGGTCAGACTGTGGTGTACAACACATTCTGCTGTACACCAGCGAGTGTACGAGGCAGAATCTGATGGCTGCAGAGCGGCGTGAGACGTGAGCTGTGTCCAGACAGGACATGTAGACCTCTATGATTGACACCTCAGGACAGACCCTCACTGTGTTTACAGCATCTTATTACACACACACACACACACACACACACGCGGTCAATCAGACCAGATATGAACGGTTTGTGATGTCCAGTACATGAAGCACATGAGTACACTCTGGCTTCTTTCTGATCTACTCCCTGTCCTCTGGACGCCGGCCAATTACTGCGAGCGGCCAAGGGGAACTACGGGATGAAGCTCCCCCTCTTCCTCATTCTGTCCATCTCTTCCTTTCCCCCGTTCCTCTGTCCTTCCATCTATCTCTGTGTTTGCCCTGCAGTCCGTCTATGTCTGTCTGTCTGTCTGTCGGTCGGTCCGTCTCGCTCTTTTTTTGGCCATCTTTATTCTCTCTCTATATGTGTGTGTGTGTGTGAGAGTCTGCCTTTATGTGTGCGTCTTATTTCCCAGTGGGCTGTCTGTCATACGTTGACCCTGACCTTCTCCAGAGCTCCTGCACAAATATTTACTCTCTAGCTGACAGGAACACGCACGCACACACACACACACACACACACACACACACACACACACACACACACACACACACACAAACAAACCTTAAGAGAATCTGAGGGAACGAGAGCTCCATTTCAGTGCAATTAAAACACACTCTCTCTCTCTCTCTCACACACACACACACACACACACACTCTTCTTCTCGTGGTAACCCGAGCTGATGGCTCCCTAATTTTGAGCCGGAATGATTATCCTGTGGTCTAAAAACAGATAAAATAGATACCAGGTGCGTGTGTGTGTTTCTGTGTGAAAGAGGTCATGGGCGAGGGACAGAGAGCGAGAGAGAGAGAGAGAGAGAGAGAGAGAGAGAGAGAGAGAGAGAGAGAGAGAGAGAGAGAGAGAGAGAGAGAGAGAGAGAGAGCGAGCATGACAGGCCTATAGAGGGAGTCTGTTGGGAGTTTGGTTCACCGTCTGAATAACTTATTCTTCTGTCTGTCTGTTTTGCCATCAAGATAAAAGGCCAGAAACACAAAGATTCACCTTCTCCTTTCAAACACACTCACACACATAAACACTCTCACACACACACACACACACACACACACATCTGCACACACACACATTTTAACCCACACTACAACCACACACATCCTCCCTCCCCAGGCGCACACGTCGCTTAAAGATCCCCCATAAAACCAAACCCGCAGCGCTGCTTTCACGTACGCACAATCCCACACATCTTCTCTCCCCAGATACACTCAAGACACATATACGCCACGGCAGTAAACGTGCCCGCGTCGGGCCGGCCCCGTGACCGGCGAGAGAGTGTGTGTGTGTGTGTGTGTGTGTGTGTGTGTGTGTGTGTGTGTGTGTAGGACGAGTGCGCTTCCTTTTCCTCACCCACGTTATTTTCAGTTCATCACTCTCAATAATTCATTCTCTCAGGCGGAGGAGGAAAGGAGAGCCCCGTGCCTTTCTCTCTGTGTCACTCACACACACACACAAACACACACACACAGTCATACACTAACGCAGCTGTACCCGTCAGGTGGGGGCCATATTCTCGCCGTCTTTAATCTGCGTGGTCGAATTTGTCAGCCAAACTGCATTTGCAAGGAAAGCTTGTGTGTTTTATTCTCATTCGCAGGTGAAGATCACAAAGGCTTCATTGTCGAAGGCAAAAGAAAAGCCAAGAACGATAAAGCTCGCCTCGCTGGTGCGCAAATTCTCGATCGTACATCTTCGTAAAGTCATGAATTCATGTATGTGTCCCCAAGTGCCCCCCCCCCCCCCCTCCACCTGACAAAAACCAGCATTACCTCCCAAAGAATGAAGTATTTACCCGACACACATCCTTGACACACCGGCGCCCATTCAGCGCTCGCACAGGAAGTCAAGGGTGTCACATACAAAAGAGTCCCCTCTCGGGGAAATTGCTGCCGCTCGCCCCCTTTGTGCTCTCTGTAATGAAATCTGCAGCGTTCAGGTTAGCAGGTGCTTTTCACCTGATAAAAACATATCTGCAAAACAATGAGATCTGTGAGTAGATCTGCTCAAGAGGCAGCCAGGAGAGGTTTTCATACTCGACCTCAATGATGGTGGCAATGGAGCAGGAAGATCTTATGCTGCTGTTTTTTTTTTTTGGCTCATGTATTCTCAGCTTCATTTACTTATTGTTTTTGGTAATTTGTTAAGTTGCTACTGACAACTTACTGAATTAGCAAAGTGACCTACTTCCTCTTGGTTGCAGACGAGTAATGTTTTGAAACATGGGCTTCACGGTGGGCTCCCTTCAGACAACATCAAGACAACTGCGTCACATATGAGACGAGTGGTACCACTTAAAACAAAAGCCGAATTACTTATTAGCAGTTCCTTTTTGCATTGCACTCAAATATGCCGGGATAACCATCGTCAGATTTCCTTTTTGACTGAAGCAAACCTAAAAATGTGACAATTCTCAAGTAAGTTCTGGATTTGCAAGGAGCTGTTTTCTTCCCAAACTTTCCTAAGTGAGATTAGTGTTGACAGACATCAGAGAGAATGATATATCCAGAAAGTGTAAGTCAGACAGAAAGACAAATATATGCATCCTGTCTGTGTATTCAGACGTCGCTGAGTTATGCCGCTTTGAGAGAGAGAGAGTGATAAGAAGCCAAATCAGCCGGCCAAACTTCCTGTTATTTCAGAACACCGATATGCATCGGTCCCTTTCATGTCATGCCGTATCGTCATCTCACATCTCTCCCACAAGAGTAAAAATGGCTGATTTGCAGGTGGTTCAGCCACAGTCTGCTTAGTCTAGACGTCAGTTTAAGCCTGAAGCGCCTGTATAAATTGTGCGGGAACTGCGATATGGACATTTAAAAATGAAATTTACCCTGTCGCGTCTCTCATCGGGTTCTGTGTAACCCTTCTTTGTTCTCTGCGGCACTGGAGCTAAAAGCCGTTTGAATTTCCTGAATGGCTCCTCTTGGCTGTGGAACAATAGCGCAGCTGTACCACGCACAAAAGCGGCAACAAATTGGACCTTCGAGCGCGGCTGCATCTGCACGACGTGTTTTGGAGCCGAGCGGTGACGCCTGTGCAATGCCGGCCCAATCAGTCTGACAGGCTGATCGGTACATCTGGAAGCCATCCATGGACTTTTAAAAAAGGGAGGGAGGGGGAGGGGAAGGGGAAGGGGTCAATGGCTGACTTCCTGTTCCTGTGTTTCCTGTTCTAGCCGCCTGCATGCCTCCTCTCGTGCACCTTCAGATCTTAAGTGGAGCAAACCCAACACTGATTCAACACTATAGAAATGTGAAAATTAGGAACTTTCCCATGAGTGCACCCATGTTTATCCCTCGCTGGATCTCGACAGCATATGGAAAGCAGCCAATTAATGCCAACTGTACCCAAAGGAGACCGACTCCCTCCTCTCTCTCTCTCCCTCTCTCTGTGCCTGTGCCCGCGGGGAATAGTGCTATATAAGGACATGAGGAGTTGAAACAGGCGTTAACAGTTTCTCAGTCCTTGGCCTGCTTTTCCTCCTTTTCTCTACGGGCTTGTTCACACAGCTCAACCCACTGCACCAGACTCAGCCGAGCTATACGAGGTCCCGTCTCCCACCTCGACGGCCTCTCGCTTCGCCGTGGCTAACACCTCAGTCTCGGTGCTATGGGTGGCTTTTGGCGACTGGCGAATGGTCCGCCACGGCGAAGCGAGGAGCTGCGCTTGGAGGCCCTCCGTGTGAAAAGACATTATCTGGGTCAGTGCGGGTATATAGATGTGGGGGGGGGGGGAGAGAACTACGGTGTGTAGTGTGGAGGATGTAGCCAGCGCCTGAGCCTTTTGTGATTTTGTGTGTCATTTATTCGAACACAAAAGAAGCGGAGATGAGGACGAGGGAGAGGGAAAAGGGATGGAGCCGAGGAGGTGACACGTGAGGGAGAGGAGATAAAGGCGAATAAAGCAAAAAAAAAAAAATCGAGGGAAGAGGCGGCCGTCATTATCCAAATAAATTGAAAGCGATGTCGGACAGATGGACGAGACGACAGGCAGGAGGGCACACTCGCCCACAGACAGGTAGAAGGCCTTCACTCGGCCCGCGCGTCCGTTTGTCTTTTCAGAACATCTGGCTTGTAATAACACGGTGCTGCCTGACACTTCAACAGCTTAATGCCCTAATGCCTGCAGCGACGCACGCACACACACACACACACACACAGCGTGAACTGTACACACACAAAAAAAAAAATCTCTTGACTTGCTGTCTAAATCCTTCTGTTAGCCGCCCACTCCCTTCCTACCCACACCTTCATGCTCTCGAGCTCCCTGAGCTGCCACTAAGAGAAGAGCAAAGAAATGAGAAAAACTGTGCGTGTGTGTGTGTGTGTGTGTGTTTGTCTGTGTGTGAACATACAACATGCAGGAGGGAGCCCTTGACCTTCAAAAAGTCTGTATGTGATCAACATAAAAATGCTCACTTTACCGACTGGGACACACACACACACGCACTTCCGCTGCGAGAGTCGAGGCAGAGATGGAGCTCTGTGTTGGAGAGGCAATAAAGAAAGGCAGCTTCCCCACTGAGCTTTCAACACACATACCCACACACACACACACACACACACACAATACCCTCTGTAAATGAGCTCAATCTCTTTCGCAGGTGTGAAGATTAGCCTTTTCCTACATCTGTTCCCGGCTCGAACCTTTCATTCCGAACACAAGGCAGCAATCCTCTTATGAGATATAGTGTAAAAGTCTATTGTGCTCATATGTGTGTGTGTGTGTGTGTGTGTGTGCCTGTGCATGGTCATGGCAGCCTTACAGAACGCGTGCGTAACTTTCGCTCTATCCGTACAAGTTTTTCTAGCAGAGAACAAACAAAAGCGCTCACTGTTAATCCTCCCCTGCTGCTCTGTGGTCAGCTCTGATCGACTGAGCAGCAGGCCTTTGATCGCTGTACATCAGCGGGCGCGCAGAAAAAGCCTCCCCCCTCCTCCTCCTCCTCCCCCCCGATAGGTCGAGCGCTGTTTTCCCAAAAAATATCAACTGCAGTTTATATCTTCTCCTGAGAATGATATTGTACAGGTCTTAGTTACCCCTCCCAAAAGCGATGATCTCACGGCGGAGCCCAAACGGGGCTTGGAGTGTGCGAGGGAGGCTGAAGCGGTGCGACGTTTTCCCGGCTTTTGAGGCTTACGTGGCTGTGCCTTGACGGAATAGTTCAGCGCCGGAGCTGTTTCGCAGTGAAAACACATCATCCGGCCGACACTCCTGCACAGCGTCTCCAGCTGAAGGTTGCCAGATACAGTCGGCGAGCGCACATTTGGGTTTTGATCTCTGTACAGGCACAAAGTTACTGCAGCTGGCCGAGCAGTATTTTCCAAGCGCATAACTCATCGTAACGCTGCACTCTATTTTTGCACAGATTGCGAGATAATGAGGGATCATTATAGCTGCTGCTAGGCAGGTTTTTTTGTACTTTGGACAAGGCCAGGCAACCTTTATTTTTTACCCTTTACGCTAAGCTAACTAGGCTGTGGTTGGTGGCTTCTATCTACATTACAGACATGAGTAGTGATCAGTCCCATCGTTAATCGTTTAAAGACCGACACGTCAACTCCACTTCTTGACTCACTCATAAAACTTATACTGCTGTATCCGTTTTGGCTGATTTATCTTCACTACTGAAAAACAAAGACGAAACCCTCCAGAGTCGAACAGAGTCCGTTATGGTCAAATGTTTCTGCAAAACATTCACATTTGAATGTGGAACAGACTACATATAATATTGACATGGAGTATGGTGGTGGAGTTACAGGTGATAAGACTGTGTTTGAGAGTTGTCTTTGTTTCTATTCGATTCAGATTTCTGATTCTGCTCTGTGGTGAAAAAGCTTGATATTTCTGTCAGGGAGCAGGGAAATCACCATTCAGCCATATTTGTAGCAATCAAAATACGTGTTTTAAGCCGAGAAAACATATTTTCCAAACCCTCACTAACTGCTTTTTGTGTCTAAACCCAACTGAAAATTGTACATTAAGAAACATTGGGATGCAGAGAATACAGCGATGCCTCGTTCTTCTCACATTTTCCGACAATACACGCTTGCTGGTCGTGATCGTTATCATCCAATCAACCCGAATGGATACAAATTATAAGTGTCTGTATTTATTATAGTTGGTAGAGCATGCACCTCATGTGCAAAGGCTGGGTCCTCGCCTCTGCGTCCCCGGGCAACCTCTGGCCTTTCTTTTTCAAATATCATGTCATGTCCTGTAGCGGTCCAGAAACCCGTTGTGTCTGCCGACGCCGAGCTCCGACTGAACACGTAACACTGAATCAGATGCACACTGGACGTGCTCCCTCTGTGATTTACACTTTTCTGGTTTCTGTCCAAATTGAGAGGTGAAATGAGCAGCAGGAGAGCTCGTGAGCTTGCCTCATATTGGCGGCATCGAACAGACAAACGAGTAAGAAGAAAAAGGAAAAAATGAGGCGGGTAAAGCCGACAGACGGACAGACGGACGGGCCGACATGTCATGCTGACCTATATTACTTTTGCCCGCTGAGAAAGAGAGAGAGGGGAGATGAGAGCAGGAGAACTTGTGTCGAGGTGACAGGTGTCTGTCCTTCTCCACTCCGTCTCCTCCATCTCTGCAGCATCTGAGGCAGTAATTGGTGCTGTCAGACACACAGAGGAGGACAGAACACACACACCCGGTCACAGCTGCACACACAAACACACACACACACACACACACACTCTCCTGCCCTTCAGCATGTACCCCTAGGGCTTAAGACAGGAGAGGTTTGAGAGGAGAATTCACTACATTCGCTACCAGCTGTGAGACAGAGAGAGCGAGCGCGAGAGAGAGAGAGAGAGAGAGAGAGAGAGAGAGCAGAGGGGAGCGAGGTGGAAATGGAGGGGGCAGAGGAAACGGTGGCAGACAGAAACAAAGAGAGAGAAAAAGAAAAGCAAAAGAGAGTGAACGAGGCGGAGGGCGCACAGACCAGAGGCCTCCGCATGGGGTAGAGAGAGATGGAGGAGAACTGACGAGGCTGTGCAAATGTATGTGACAGAGAGGCGGGGGGGGGGGGGGAGAGAGAGAGAGGATGTGTTTGAATAAGAGGCAGTGAGAGAGGGAGAGAGAGATTATGTAACTCCAGCGGTGACAAAGCAGATGAGTGTGATTTCAAGTGATTGAGCAGCAGAGCCGCGGCCGCTGGAGCCGCAGAGTGTTCGGTATAAAGAAAACCAAAGACGAGTGAAGTACAACCAAAACCACTCTTAACCACTGCAGTCGTGTACATAAGAACACTTTAATATCCCATTCAATCTACTTTTTTTACTACATCTCAGAGGATAATACTGTACTTCTAGATTAAAGGCGGCGGCGACCCTCACAGGTGTTTTCGGTTACGGTGCTGATCCGACTGGCTCAGGTTAGACTTGTGCAAAGCTCCGCCGGGTTTACGAGGGATCATCACGTCCTGTGAGAACACTAAAGTTATAGTTTCCCCAAAAAACAAGACATTTTTTTAATTTCCTGTTACACATAATGATTTTGAAAATATATATCATCTTCTGGGACCTTGAATATCAATATTATCATGTTATTTTTGATCACACTACCTTGACAGGCCCTAATACGAGCCTAAAAATGCGCGTCACATGTCCTCTTTGAGCCATGTCAGTGGGTATGCACAGGAGCAGAGCCCTGGAACTGGATCCCCTAAATGGAATGCAGCCATCCCTAACGTTATAAACTCCACCTGTGCTTTTTTTTTCCTGTCAGAACGACTGGCGTGAAAAAGGCTCAACAAGTGTCGTCTTTGTAGCAAAAGCCTGAGCTCGTTCCTCGGTTGCCACAGAGCTTCCTCTCCTCTCGCTCCGATTCAGATCAGACACTCTGTTGAATTGGCTGCGATTTTACCTCAATTACTCTCCCACGTTCACCGTCCTGCTGAGTTAAATACTCACTACAGTAATGTGTATTAATCTGCCACTAAATCCAGTCCCCAACAAGTGCACTAATGTTTGAGAAACATTTTTTTAACAGGTCTCACAGCTTACTCATGACCGACGTGTAATTATACGTCTAACAACGGTGCCTAGAGAGGACTGCCTGATTTTTTACTTATAATATAGAAAAATGGGATGTTATTAATATCAATTACACTTTGTTCATTCCAATTATTTCCCATTGTGGCCTGAGGAGTCTTTTCAGTCATGCACAGCCAGCGGGTCAGTTAAACACGAAAAAAAACCATGTCAAATTCTGTATAACTGTAAATCGAAGGCAGTCGTACAGTTCAATCACAACTATGTAGCTTCTGGGTTTATCATTATATCATCATATGTTTATCATTTCATATATCTGTGACCAGGTTTTCCAGACGTGCATCTTCAGTAGCAGTGAATGGGCGGAGAACGAGGGCCAACGGATAGGTTAGAGGAGTGCTGTGGCGTGACTGCACGAGCCGTATGAATGAACGGTTGGTTGGTTTTGGTTTGGAAGCCAATAATCCCACAGTCTTATCTTTATTTAAGCTGTGACAAAATACCAATATATCAGTCTCTCACAAGCTGCTGGCCTGTTGGTGCTTGTATTCCATGCTTCACCTTCTTCTTCTACTGTAGTCTGTTGCTCAGTTTGCTCTGTTCCCCTTTTTTTAATCTAACCTGGCGGCGTCCGACATCGACGGCGCCAAAACACACGCAAACATTTTAAACACACTTTGCGCCCTCACACTGGGGAATAAGAGAGCAAACTCGCGGGGTGGGAAAATGGAAAAAGAGAAAGATGAACCCGTGATCTATAAATGTTTAACGAGCGCAGACAGAGGAGATGAGGGCTGCGGGGAGGAAGAGGAGGGAGGAGAGGGGACAGAGAAGGAAAAAAAAATGGCGAGGTGAAAAAGGAAGACGTATCAGGAGGGGATGGGTGAGGAGCGAAGTGGAGGGGGGTGATGGGGTGGGTGGGGCGGAGGTGTACAGTCCCATTATAGAAGCAGACGCCAGAGCACCGTTGGAAAATAGCAGCGAGGAGGGGAGAGAGGCAGAGATTGAGGAAAAAAAGGCTGTAATTGGAGGTGTCTGGTGTTTGTCTAACACAGAGAGGCTAGTAATGATTCCATTAGCGCCTCACACCGAGAGAGAGCGAGGGGGAGAGAGAGAGAGAGAGAGAGAGAGAGAGAGAGAGAGAGAGATACAGAGAGGGAGAGAATGGGAGTCAGGGGGGGAGAAGGAGAGTGACACGGAGACAAAAACAGCAGGCTGGAGAGGCCAAAACAGTACACCGAGATTCACACGGAACATCAGAGGAGGAAAACAACGAGCTCCAGAGCGGCTAAATGGCACAAAAAAGAGAAGGGAAAAAAAAAAAAAAAAAACCGCAGCACAAAAAAAGAACAAGAGGTGGCGAATTCAAGGCGTCCATTAAAAGGCTCGTTCACCTGCGCGGTGATGATAATTACAGATGCCCCTCCGGCTCCATCTCCCCCACCTCACCCCTTCATCTCTTTGTGTGGCGGCGGACGAGAGAGGGGCGATTTAAATGCATTAGCGGCGTGTGTTTTCCCTATGGAAGACCTGCAGGCTGTGTCGGGGCAGGAACCTTTTGTTTGGAGCTGACGGCGAGCGCTGAGAGGACTCTTTAAAAGCCTGGCCCTTGTTCTCCCAGGGACACATTAAAGCGCAACGCACCGGGTTGTTGTACTTCTCTGTGTCCTCTCATGTCTTTGTTAAAAGCAGGCTGATTACAGATGCAGTTACATTAGTTGGCTAAGTGTAATTTTGACGAGGGAAGGATCAGAATAGAGGCACGTGGGGGACAAAAAAAAAAAACCCCAGCAAAGGCACGTGCGTCGTTTTAAACAAAGGAAAGCTGGTTTTCCAAGGCTGGAATTTGGCATAATTTCACAGGCTACAAACAGATATGAGATATGTCAGGATGACATACGTGGGACAGTTAATTCTCCTGCTGTATGAAGAGGAGATTTTCATTGCTATGCAAATCCCTCCAAAGATCCCACAGAAAATGTTTTCCCCAACACTGAGTAGGTGGCGCAGACGAGCCCGCGGCGGAGGAGCTTCAATTCACCACCGAGGAATTAAAATCTATTGGAAAATGCTCGTTGATTGTGCCGAGAATAATTGCCTCGCCAGAAAACACGCCTTGAAATGAGCTGAAACCAAAAACAAAGCTTTCCTTCCTGAGCCGCGGACAATAAACACCTGCTTTTTACCTTCAAACACACGCGAGAGCCCACGCGTCCACATCTGTCCTGACCGCGGCTTATTAGACGAGGGACGCATATACACCCCGACCCCTGACCTCAGACTGCCAATAAGAGTCCATCATTACCTAAACACACGGCCACAGCACACATGCGCACACACACACACACACACACACAGGCAGGCATGCCGTTGCTGAGTTAAAGCCGGCTTGTTAAACGTGCTTACATCGCTGTATTTATCCCCTCAGGAGCGATGAGACTCAGGGAGCAGACTGATGAGGTCACCGAGATCACTGAGGTCAACCGCTGTGCTGCGTCAGACGGACTCAAAGTAAAAGTTGCAGTACAGGCGATGTGACACGGGGGCCTTTGCGCGCCGCAGGTAGCGAGGAATCATTTGAAAGCCTGTCAAGCGAGTTCACCTGTCACACAGCCACAGTGTGTCACTTTACAAGACAGACATGCTCAACAGTCGGCGCTCCACGATTGAGACGCAGCCAGAGTTCTGCCACAATCTGTGCACATTAGCAGCCCGCGCGCCGCAGAGTGCAGCTTCTGTTCTTATTCACTTGTCTCTAAGGCCCAGCTGCCAAGTTCTTCTCGGCGTCTTTTGGCTGCCGCTTCTCCGAAATAAAAAGAAAAAACACAACTGAAATTGCATTGTGCGCACCGATTTCCAAGTTCGCGGTGATGAATATCCACGATTTCATTTTCTTTTTCCCAAGGAGGAGGCGAAGCCCGCGGGGACAGGTGACGGCGTCGGAGTGTAATGCTGCTCGCGCACTCAGAGTGGCACGCGCGCACGTACTGCAAAAACGCCATCTGTGGAGTTTTTGCGATTCAATAATCTGCTTCCTAAGGCTTACCACCAACACAAACACACACACATCAATAGGCGTCTTCTCACACACACACTCGCACAACTCGGAGGAGAAATTACGCATTCGGCTCTGACGCGCACACACTCGGAAAAAGAAAATATGAAATAAAAGCGACGTCTCAAAGCAACATATTCACTTTTCCCTGGAAGAACTGTCCTTGCAGTGCTGGGAACTTTAAACAAAGTCAGAACACCCACACTGACACACACACACATACACAAAGTAACCCAAATACACAGTCATTGTTATTCCATCCTCAGTTTCTCAGCCGATTTCAGCATCGAAATATTTCCACACACTCACACACACACCTTTACACATCACAAATTCACACTGCAGCAAGCAGCAGATACATTATTGCTTTGTTCGGTTTGAGAGCACTGGTTAGCCGTGCAGAGATCTCATGCGTCACACTTTGACACTCTTCTTCTTTCACTTCTCAAGGCCGACCTCCATGAGACCTGAGCATTTAAGTGACACACGCTAACAGAACTTACACTCAGGTGTAAATGTTGCTATAAAAAAGTCACGTACACTCGAGCATTATGGAACATTTCTCGTTCTCTCTCTTACACACACACACACACACCACCAGCCCACTTACGTTGGCAGACGTCCTTGTTCTCCTCGAAGCCCGGTTTGCACACACACCTCCCGATGGGCACCAGCCAGCCTCCGTCCGCGCTGCAGTACATCTTGGGAGCCTCGAACTCCTCGGAGGCGTTGACGCACATGCCGTGGACCTCCACCAGCGCCGTGTCCCCGCCCGTTATCGTGTCGGGGAACTGGGCCAGGTTGAGCACGGTGAGGGGACACTTCTTGTAGAAGACCCGGACCGAGACCAGAGCGATGCAGGCGCCCAGGTCCTGGAAGGCCAGGTAGAAACCCTTTTTACTCAGGTTGCTGATGTCGCGCACCTCCGTGTTCAGCTTCATCACGCGGTCGCCGACATCCACCTGTGGACAGAGGACACTCATTTATCTTGAGGGGAGCCATCAGTATTCAATCAGAGCATGTAATAAATCCATTCCATTACTGAAATAATTATGTCCTCCTGACATCTTTGCAGGCAAATGGAATATGATAACTTTAAATTTAAATATAACCACTGTCAAGGAGGAAAACGGTGACTAGCTAATTACCTCGGCCAAGGAGAATGTGTCCATTTGTTTGTTTGTCGGTTTGTCCGGAGGGTTACACAAAAACTACTGAATGGATTTCCACAAAACTTAAATGGAGGATGTGTCCTGGCCCAGAATAGACCCCATTAACTTTTGGTTCAGATCTGGATAAAGTCACAGATCCATAAAAATGTTTTATAAGCATGCGAATTCAGGTGGTTTGTATCTCGTTGGTACATTCTTTTTGCGTCTCCAGGTGTAAAACTCTGGCTCGAGCAGATTCAGGTGTGTTTGTGTTCCCGTACCTGTGTGAAACTCTCATCGGCAGCAATCGTGTCGATCTTGACGTACTGGCTCTCCTTGATGAACCACAGGTTGGCATTGTTGGACTCGTAGTAGTACATGTTGAACGTCTGCAAAACAAACGGCACGCGTCACCATTCAGACTCCAGAATTGTCAGTTATCAGACATCAAATCCTAATAATAAAAGAAAAGCTAGACAGATAAAAGTGAGACGGTCCGTCCAATGTGAAGTTTTAACAAGGCCCCCACAGCTTTCAGCTATTCTGCCGCTACTCTGCAATTCTCAGTCCATCTGTCTCGATGGCCGGTCAGCGACGCTGACTGCAGTCTCCACGAAAGTGCAGCTCGCTACTGTCTCATGCAGTATTATCTCCACTAGTCATTCTGGAGAAAGTAATGAGAGTGAAACGGGTGCAGAGGGCAGACAAAGTAGAGAGGAATGAATACAGAGGAGCTGCGACATCGCGGCCGATATGAGAGAACGGGGGACAGTAAAAGAAAATATATATCGCGAGTGGAAATATACGAGCAGCCACAAAAAGAAGCCTCGAGAGCATCGTCTGTTTCATTCTGCAGCCATTCTCTCATGTCATTCTTTCACCGTCTCTGGTCTATTTATCTATTCATCAGCCATCAAAGTGAAAACCCATCTGTGCGTGTGTGTGTGTGTGTGTGTGTGTGTGTGTGTGTTTTGAAAGGAAAAGACTGAAAAATAAAATAATGAAAAGGATAATTCGAAATGTCCTTTTGCTCGTCTGCAGAATGAGCTTTGAATTGCTCCCAAGAAATAATTATACTTTGAAGAAAAAGAAAAAGCTTTTTGTCGGTCCCTCCATCAATATATATGTTCACGCACGTGACGACAGGCGACGGATGATGCTGAAATTATCCAGCATCCTGTGAACTGGCTTCATGCGCTTCACAAACATTTAAATGTTGCTTTTTTTTTTTTTTTTTATTTAAGTGAACCTTGAGGAAGAACAAAGAATAAACGTCTAGTGGTTCTGCTCGCTTCTTTAAGGCTCTGTGTCTAGATTTTCTGCTGCAGTAAAGCAAAGAATGTGATAAAATCGTGTTGGATTAAATAAGTCAGGCAGGTTCGGCTGAAAACTTGGAAAACTGTGGTGATAAAAAGTGAATTTTAGGGCTGCGTGAGATGGTCAAAGAAGTCACATTGCACACATGATTCAGGTTCAAGGTAAATTTAAGATTGAAGGGTTAAAAAAATGTATATTTGAGTCCTTTGTGCAACATTCACCGAAAGTTGAATGTGTATGTTTTCCAATAAGCTTCATGATTCTGTTGGATTTTGAGCTGAAGTGAAACAAACGAACACATTCTGATGTTCTGAGACTGAGTGGAGCGCGGTGGATATAACATGATGTAACATGTTGGGCTCGGTACCAAACAGACATGTGGAGAATACGTTTTGTAGGCCGGGGCGCCTCTGCAGCACCTCAGTTCTCTTTTATAATATTAGCTTCGTCACACATTTGACCTTATCGTTCCGCAGTTTGTGTTATTTTGATTAATTGCGCAGCTCTGATTAATTTAATGATTTAGATGATTGGCTGAGCACAGCTAAGAAAGTGGAGACTGTGCGTCGGGGTTTTTTTGTGTTCTTAGAAGAGAAGTCCTTGAGAGAAGTGAGAGAGAGACGGATCACATTATAGTTAACTCAATTTAAAAAAATGCTCAAAGCGAACTGCACAGAAAATATTTTGTTGCTTCTCAAAGGGGATTTTTTTCTTTCCCTTCTTTCTCCAACGTGTTTCAAATTAAACTTACTCCAGTGTTGTTGAATCTCCCAAAACAGAAATGTGTCTTTTTAACTGTCTTTCTTCCAAAAAGTCCTTCAGAGCGCACGCAGCTACACAACCTCACCAGCGGAGCAGGTCTGAACTCAAGGTCTTCACACCAGGAGTCAACAAAACACACGGATGCAACAGGTGGACACACCAGATGCAAGGACATTTTTTAAATCTGCCACCACTGTGTGTGTGTGTGTGTGTGTGTGTGTGTGTGTCTAGTGATGCGCACCTCTTTGCAGGTCCCAGGGACTCCGGGCAGGCTGTTGCAGTCCCTCAGGGTGAACTTGATCTCGATGTAGACGCGCTGCGCTCCTTCTCGGCTGATGTGTCGCGTCCTCAGCCAGTTGTTCTGGTTGGCCTCCATGACGTTACACACCTGGTAGGTCCTCATCGGGGTGTTCCTCTCATCCATGACGCTGATCTCCTCCCACTGAGGGCGAGAGAGAGGACGTTTAGAGAGGAAGGAACGAGGACGTAGCTGAATACCCGAAGGTGGAAAGGTGGCACGCATGCGAATCTTCAGGAGAGAGTGGATGAAACTTAGTTTCACCCGTTTATTTCTGGCCAAGCCGACCAGCGTGCTGACGTTTTGGCCTCGTGGCCTTCACGAGCAACTAGATAAACCAAGACAGCTGTTTGTTCTGCTGCCTTAAACATGAAGAAGAAGAAATTATGGGAAGGTAAATGGGTAAAAATCAAAGAGGACAAATTGAATGAAGGGTGTAAAAAGATGGGGAAGAAAAGAAGAATAGGGAAATGCTGGGAGGGATGTGACAAATGTGATAAAAAGAGGTGAAGAAAGGCGTCTAAGGAGGAAGTAACAAGGAGAGTGCAGACGGCAGCTGAGGAGTGTTAACGTCGAAGAGGAAGTCCTTTCAGCGAACACGTACTTTTACAATCAGAGGCTAAGCAAACGTGCAACCGGGGCGGAGTGACGTTCAGCAGCGCCGCGCCGGGTCGACAACAGCACCACTCAGCTGTAAGACCGTCTTATTTCATCGCCACTCAATGGACAAAGGAGATCTCAGTCCAAAGATGGCTGGAGGGGGAAACTGGGCCCGAGTTCAATGAGCTGCGGTTTTTCGTGCGAACCCAGAGCCGAGAGCGTGTTCTGTTTTCATGTCTGGGTGAAAATGAGTGATGATCTGTGTCAAGATGACTGAAGGGCCGTCTTTGTCTATGCCGCACGTGTGCGCAGTGTGTGTGCGCGTGTTTTTTTTTTGTTTTTTTTTTTAATCGAGCGAATGCGTGATTAAGCGCTGGAGAGGTAGGAGTGTGTGTTCGCGAGAGAGGGAGAGAGAAGGAGTAGGTAGGACAGAGCTACTTTGTCTCCCGTCATCTGCTACCATCTGTTTCCACTTCTGACTAAGGCCGTAATTGAGAACACTTCTCGCATGAGCAGGAAAACATTTCTATCCGAGCACACACACACACACACACACACACACACATACACACACACACACACACACACACACACACAGGCAGGCAGGCAGGCAGGCAGGCACACACATGTATAGCATCACACACACAAAGAGAAAGAACGTTTTCTTTTCCTTAAAGAGAAGGAAAATAAACCGATGCGGTTTCGGTGTCTCAAGATATCTGATCCACTCACTGGGAAGCTAACTGGATTTTCTTAGACACACATATGCAATCACACACACACACACACACACACACACACACAGACTGGATGAGTCCTAGTTTGTGGTCAGGAATCAGAGGACCACCATCTTTGTTCTGAGCTCCTGTCATCATCCCCAGACTGAAGCTGTAAGCTCCAGAGTGATGAGCACGTATCACTTTACAGTCGTCACACAGGCTGTATACACACTCACACACACACACATACACACACACACACACACACCTGACCCACAGGAGTAACCACCCGTCATGCCTAACGTGCCCTGGAATTCAAATCAAAGTCGAGTGGTGGATGAATGAGAGGTTAGGGTTAGGAGGAGAGAGGAGACGGGCTGCTGAAATGTGAAGAAAGCAGCGAAAAATAAAAGGCAAAGAAACTCTCAGACGGTCCAATCTGATTGGATTCTTGAGGTTAATCTGATGTGACGGCCCAACAACCCGGCGAAAGCTTGGCGCGTTTCACCTCTCGAGTATCCTGAGCACTAAAACAGACCCGCGTAAGAAAAACTGGATTCTCACACAGACTCTCTCCAGCTCTCCCACACACTCAGATGCTTTTAATCCCCACAGAAACGTCTGCAGAGTATGAACTGGAGCTCGGACAAAACCAGCTCTTGATCGCGACCCAGCAGTCCTTCGGCTACAGAGACAGGAGAGAGGGAAGCAGAAGAAACGGGAGGAGGGAGAAACAAAAGGAGGACGCGGACGGTGGCGTGCACTTTTGCAAACAGCTGACGCGAACGACCCCGGAGGGGAGTTCAGACTTTTACACATTGAAGGATGTATCGCCGGAGTCGGGCTCGACATTGTGCGGGCACAACAGCCGAGAGTCATTTGCGATCAACCGCACTCGATTCAATTAAAAGAGCAAAACACAAGACGGAGGAAGGAAGAGAGAGACGGGAGCGGGGAACGAAATGTTGGTAAATTACAGGCGCGCCTGGCAGCTAAATAGACCCATCTGTGTCGAGCCGAGACCAGTCGGACATCACAGGACGGTCGCACACACCCACACAAACACACACGCACACACAAACACACAAAGCTGAGTCCCCAGGGAGTGGTGATTAAAGCATTTATGGGAATAGTCATTGAGGGATAAAGAGGGCTTTATGATGTCTTTGTTTATTTCTTTGTAGGCAGAGTTTGGAGTGGCTGGATTACTGCCACTTCCTGGTGAGCGACTCATTTCCCCAGTTGGTCGAGTCTGCTCATTGTCACTTTTGCCTGGCGTAAAGTACAGGTGTGCTCATGAACACGAAAACAACCTGCTCGCCTTCGTGCTGGGTAATGATCCGGCGGCCTCTCGAGAGAGCGAAAATCTACCAAAAACACAACTGGGGGAAATGTTTGGATAGGCTGACTCACTTACTCAAACACACACAGAGTGAAAACTGTTGCCTGTGTTGGTTCAGTCTGAACACTAATCATCATTCAGAATGAGAGACCCCCCCCCCCCCCCCCCCCCCCGCACCGGACCCTCAATCACCTCGGCCAATCAGCACGGAGCCCGCTTGATTGCTTTGAAGTGAGGCAGGGACGTCGGATCAGGGTTTAAATTCAACCGTTCACCAGCTTAACATAATATCCCTCCTTCTGCAATCATCTGATGGGTACACCTACGACGACGTAATTGGCCTCCAAACTCTGGAGCGAGCTCCGGCTCAGCGCGGGGAGGGGAGGGAGAAACAGAGACGGAGGATGAAGAAGGAGGAGGAGGAAGAGGAGGAGGGCAATGAGGGCTGAGCAGCCTCCGGGGGAGTTGAGATGCTGTGGGGGCCTCCCGTTTTTAAACATCATTAAGACGTATCTGTTTTGTGTCCCTCACGTCGAACACCCCCGCTTGGTGACAGAAGTGGGTCGCCCCGCGCAGTCTCAGGCACATCCGGCCCCGCACGGCTTGGATTAATTTTGACCCGTGGGGGTCAAGTGTGGCTTTTGGACTAATTCAGGTAGACATGGACTCAGATTGGTGGGAATTGCCTCTCGCTGAGACCAATCCTCAGGTTTAAAGATCAGAGGTCAACTGGATAATCCCCCTGATATGCAACACAAGAGCTCCTCGCAGGTCTGGCTCCTCTCTCCTCCCACTCCTCCACTCCTGTCGCTCCTCTTCTCAGTTCTCCATATGCCTTTGGAGACATATGTGTAATCATATCAACAAACAAATAATCCCGTTGCCAACAGGATTGGCAGCCTTTGCCAGCCTCTATACTGCTATTTATGATGGATGCCACCAGATTAGATTTGACAGGCACCTTTACAACAGTTTAACAACATGTTACCAGGAGTGGTGAAGCGTTTAGCTTAATACACCGGGCCGTCCTCAATACCATTTTTGGCGCTTCGAAGCTTCAGAGAGAATTTACTGCGATTGTTTGAAGCGTTGCCCGGCTGTAGGGAAGTGGACAGCATGAGATACCATACAGTCCTCAAGCCTGCGGGAAAGAGTGGAAGACATCAGCCACTTGTTACTTCCAACCCTCGCCACCAAAGTGTGAAAATATCAACTCGACGAGCTGCTGCAAGCGTGTAGGGAGGGCTGAGCTCGTGCTCGCCACAGCCCATTGCTATGGATACTGTTGTATTTAAAATCAAAGTGTACAGCATTCTCCCCTGGAGGACAGTGGCTGCACAGAACTGTTACTCATTTAGTCGTGGACGATTTGTTGGAGTTGTTTAAAGCTGCTGGACTGAAGGTTTTCTTTTTAAGAAGGAGTCGGGTCGGGTTCTCTGCGACAATCCAAAGGACGTTCCCGGGTGCCTCACCTAAGTGCCTCCCTCTGCTCCGCTAACAAAGAGCAACAGTGGCTAGTTTGGAAATGACAAAAAACACATGCTATTCCAAACCTTTGAACAGTAGTGTACACTCTGAAATAATAATCCTGTGAAGCTTTTCATCCAAGATACTTTCAAGCTGGGTTGGCGCCGTGACTTTGTCCAGGGACAGCGCCACAGCTCGCTGTGTTGCTGCTTATTTCTGCCTGTGTTGCTCAGACTTTATCGACTGACCGAATGTTGCCGAATATATCCCCCTTTTTTCCTTGTTGTACACACCTGTCTTTGCTCCACTGACTCAGCGGCAATTCCTATAAGGGCTTCACAATAAAAGCATACCATTATCCTCCGTGTCAGGCCCAGAGGGGAATGTTCCCAGCTTGATGCAGCACTATTTATGCCCATGTAAATATGGAATCAGAATCCATTTAGCTCAGCGGGAATAGCTCGTGTCAGACCAATCAGCTGGCAGGAGTGGGCGCGGATGATGACGGACCTCGCCCTCGCTCCGAACTCAAGAGCCTCGCATACGGCAGATATAAATGAAGCACGGCCTATTTTTAATCCTTAGTGTGAGACTTGACACAGACGCTGTAGCTTCAGCTGGACGCGTTTTTTGCTTCGCTCGACGTCTGATTTGCCTTCTAGCTCTTTAAGAGAAACAACATATTCATTTTATGGCAGAGTCCCAGCTGACTGGAGAAAACCGCGAGCCTATTTCGGGGAGCAGAAGCGGCTACGTATCTCGCACAGTTTAACATTTTTAGCTGACACTCGCCATGCCGAGAGAAGAGCGAGGAGGAGAAGGAGGATCATGACTTTCGCTCAGAGAAAGATAACATCGCCTTCAAACAACCAGCTTTAACCAATTGAATCATTTCCTCGGTGAGATGGAGCAGCTGATAAATCTTGTGGCTGACCCCGAAGTAAAGAAACTCCGGAGGCGACACTTTGAACAGCGTCTCAGTTGAAGCTGTGGTATCTGTTTGTGTGTGGGTTTTTTTTTTTATTTTTTTATTTCTGTACACATGCAGGGAGGAGATGCCAGATCGCCATCGCGTTGACAGCTCGTGTATGAAGATATACAGGACTGAGACTATTATATATATTAAACTTTCCAGCCAACACATTTCTTTGAGTCTCAACTAACAACACATGAGCGTTTGCGGCACGACTAAGCCACTCAAAGCTCAGCCACAGTTTCAATAAACTCACAATGACAATATTGAACCTTTAGGAAGACGTCCCTTTCTTCTACAAGGGCCTCGCTGAAAAAGACGCGCGCAGACATCCGCGATATGCCTGCCGCGCGATCGGAGCGCCTCCGTCGAAATGAACTTGATACCCTTTGCTTGCTCGAGAAAACAACCTCGCTTAACTCCGCTCACTTCAGATGCCTCTCTCCGCGCCGCGCAACCATGAAACCGCGTGTGGCATCCTGCAATTTAACACACCGGCGCTGAATGGCGGAGAGGAAGTGTGACTCAAGGGGAAATAGAATTAATTCAGTGCCATTCAGCATCTCCCCGCGCCCGAGTCACATACAGAACCCACTCTTATTTCTTTATTGAATGCACTTTGTCGTTCCTGCTCTCTCTCTCTCTCCCGCTCTCACCCTCTTCCTCTCCTCTCACATCTCTCTTGTCATTTTCTAATGCATGGTGGCTGCACTCCAGACTCCCCTGGTCCCTCTACCTGCAAAAGGGTAGTTACGCAACCCCCCCCACCTCAAACACACACACACACACACACACACGGAAATAACACCAACAGGTACACGACATCCCTCCTCTTACGTAAGAATATTTCGCCCTCCGCCCCGTCCCTTTTGCTCCATCCCCCAAAATCGCAACCCAGAATAAATGGAGGCTCCAGTGCCACGGAGTTTGCAGCGCAGCGGAAATAATTTGTAAATTCCCCTGCAGGCTCCCGATTTAGCAAGGAGCGCTCGAGAACCCAGTGCTCTCTGCCTAAAACACACTCCAGCGCCGCCGCCGCCGCCGCCGCCACTGCTCCTGCTGCAAGCTCTGAGTTCCTGCTCGGGTCCCTCAAAAACACGACCCGCTAGTTGTGATCAGATTTTTTCCGACTCGTGCCAGTTCCAGCATGAAGAGAGGATGATTTTTTTTTTGTGTGTGTGTGTGTGTGTGTGTCCTGGCTTGCGTGTACTCACCCCCTCACTTGGGTAAGCCTCCCAGCCCAGGTCGGCCAAGGCTGACATGGAGTCCAGCAGCGTCACTGCAAGAACACAGAGGAGAGAGAACAAACATGTCAGCACGCACGTAATGAAAGAAGAGTTCGATACTGGTTCTTTTTCATACACAGTGAGGAGATATTGCTTCCTTCAAAGCATCGAATAAACCCACATTCTACCCAGAACCTCCTATATAAAAACCCACGCACACATACAAGGGCGTCTTTTGTTGTGTCGGCCTGCAGCAGCAGCGGTGAACCTATAATTTCAATTTACAATTACTGTGGTCGTGCTGCAGCTGCTGCGGTTCAAGGGGACGCAAAGTCCGTGAGACAGCATCACGATATGGCGGCGAGAGTTTGTATCAAGATCGGGAGAGGAGAGAGGAGAGAGCCCACGAGCAGCCAAGACAAGTAAGGCTCGTTGTAATTGGTCAGATCTTCCCCAAGGTCAGTCATTGGCTAGAATCTCAGGACAGGAGGGATTTTAGAAGGAAGATCCTTCAAAGGGTCAATCACACTTTTCTCATTTACCCCTTGCATGCAGATTTTTTTAAGGTATATGTCCCTGAGATTGCTGCCAGTTCAGTGGAAGCATATCAATTTACTACTGCTACTAAAAGAATGAAGAATTGCATGTAAGAATTTCAGCAGCAACGTCCATTATGTGCCGGTTACTTCGGGAAATCAAGAGTTCTTTCTGTGAACACATCTCATTCAACTCCACCAGGAAATAGTCCCCTGGAAAAAAAAAAAACCCTGCTGACAACATGGTCTGTGGATTATGGAAGATGGATATCTGGGCATGTTAAACAAAAACTAAATCCAAGGCAGGATGATGGCATTCAGTTGTGCGCGTACCTCCGCCAAGGCCCAGTAATCGCCTTTAATTCAATCAAACCAAATCCAGTAACAAACACAACACACATAAAGCAGCTAGACCTCGATTTTTAATTGGATCTGCATCAGGTTGTATCCACTCCCAGCCACATGAATACGCCAGATGCATTTCATCAACATGCATTGATCCCTGAGAAAATAACACGAATGTCAAAAAAAGTTGACGGGGTTTGTTCTGATCTGAGGGATGGGAAAATCAGTTCAGGAGTTCTTGTGTAATCCTGCTGACCAACCAACCCACTCGCACATGAAGTCAGCGTAACCTCCCCGGCGGAGGTAACAAAAGACGTACTTTGATGATTTCGCTTCCCACAGAGTTGCGTGGGATAATGGGAGTTGCTGTCTTCACCGTGGAGCGAACCACAGTTACCAACTCACCGTATGTTTCATCACGTTCCCTCTCTTTTTTCTCCCAGGAGCTTTGGCTACCGGCGAGCGAGTGAAACACACTGTTAGCGCTAAAAGAAACGACACATTTCTCTGTGTTTTGAACATTGTTGGAACAGGACACAGCTCCACCTCACACAAAAATGTTGTGCAGCAGCGAGGATGAGTGTGCGTTTGACTTTGGGTCGCATGTGTTGTTTGGCGTGTGTGTGTGTGTGTGTGTGTGTGTGATCTCCGTGTGGCAGCAGGAAGTGGAGGGCGGATGCAGAAAGGTGAGAATGAAAAAGTGAAGAGCGGAAGGTGGCAGGCTGACCAGCGGGTGGTATAATGAAAACCTGCTCGGATTCTGGAGTGTGTGTGTCACTTGTTAGTGTGTGAGTGTGTGTGTGTGTGTGTGTGTGTGCTTGGCTCAGTCGGGTCCTAATCAAGCCTTCAACACCGCTGACCATCAATATTTAATCAGTATCCATCTGCGGGCGCTGCTGCTTTTCTCTTTCTTCTCACACACATTGTGGCGCTCTCAGGTTCATCCTCCTCGCTTCTTATTGAAAAATCTATTGAACCCATGCGTTCAATCCACAGATCCCAGATCAGACGGGTGAGTCGCCGAGCCGATGCAATTTAAACCGGCCGCGTCGCTTTAAGAGCCGCGCGCATTCTCATTCCCCCCAGTTTTTATAAGCAGTGACCTGGAAAAGCTGAAATAAAAAGAAAAACAGAGTTCGCCCTCCAGAATGCAAATGAGGGTAATCACTCAATTTAAAAGTGCCTGTTTACGAGCCCCTCTGTGTATTTATACCGCCTGTAGGTGTTACAAAGGGACTGCAGTAGTGGTCCAACCTCTACTTTTCCTATCTTTCCCTCTCTCTTCTCTCTCCACTCGCACTCACGCTGTTCGTCAGCCGGCACCGAATCCCGGCCGTTCTCCTCAGCTCAGCGCACCGTGACAGCGGGGAGGCATGTCATGCTGGTATTAGTGAGCACACATGAGAGTGTGTGTGTGTGTGTGTGAGAAAACAGCTACAGAGGGAAAAAAATAGTGCGCACGGCATAATGAGAGAGAGAGAGAGAGAGAGAGGGAGAGGAGTAGATTAAATGAGAGGGACGAGACGGGAGCGGCGGAGGAGAGGTGGCGAGCAGCTAAAGGTCAGAGGCAGCCTGCAGGTTCACACTGACTCAACACCGTTTAGACTGCTTTCCTCAGCGCGTGAGCATCTGAGTGGCGGACAGAAGTAGGACATAATAGCATAATAATATGTGATTTCAGGAGCAGCACACACACACACACACACACACACACACACACAAACTCATATTTCCGCTCGCAGATAAAAAGCTGTGGATCAACAAGCTTGTTGGAATTCAGCACGTTTTGATTCTCTCTGTGTACTTCAGAGCCTTTTCATCTGTTTTTCATGTGTTTCACAGAGTGCAACCTTGATAGATTGAAGAGTCGGTTCACTAAATTACCAAGAGAAATATCTATTTTTTTTATCGCTTAAAGCCATTTCTATCCAGGCTGAAGGCAGATAGTCGTGATGTTATTCGTCCAGATTTTAAAAAGATATCTGCGTCCAGCTTTTTTCAACCTGCACAGTGGCGGGGAACCAAAGTTTGGTTCTACAAACTTCCCAGTGAAACTCAGTTTAAGTGTGTCTTTCCAGAAATAATACCCTGTTAGTCCAACTGTACACAAAGAAGTCCAGTCCTTTCCTTTTTTTCCTGCTTTCACCGCATTGTTTGTTAAGTGGGATCAATAAAACATAATCAGCAGACATTTTCCAGCTCCCGCGCCTCATTTTATATTCAGGAAGACATTCGGTGCTGAATTCTTTAAAGTTAATTTGAGGATTTGTTTTCCCGTCCAGCAGTGGTTATCTCGACGTGGCATCAAGGCTGGAAGCAGGGGTGAACAGTTAGCCTAGCCTAGCATCGCGAAGCCGACTAACTAACATGTGAGGCCCTGTCCTGTTTGTTTCGCACGAATACGCTAATTCTTTCAACTTTGGCATTCAAGTCTCCACTGCCTCTCCACACTCTCACACCCCAAAAAAACTGTTCACACAGCTCCAGGTCCTCTGAGATACCTTTACCTGTCTGGAGCTGCTCATCCTGAACCATCGGGCCTTAAAAATACCGTCCAGTCAGCTGATCTGCTCTGAGGTCGTTACATATCCTTAAGCCATTTTGCTGCCCGCTGGGAAAACACACACACGCACACACACACACACATAAGCCTACACACCACGTCGACACTCTCCTCCTCACACCTCTTGTCAATACCACTTATCACTTCTGATCGATGAACCGACTCATCAATTATGTATTAGCTATAGCTTCCTGTCTGCTGACACAGCCAATATGCATATACTGTATATATGTATCTGTGTGTGTGTGTGTGTGTGTCTGTGTGTGTGTGTGTGTGTTTGGGGGAACCAGTAAAACATCGTCAGTATTCAGAGTTTTCAGCACCACGCAAAAATAAAGCCACTCCTCTCTGTATCCCACCATTCATCTCTACATACTCCCCCCCCTCATGTCTCCCCTCTTCCCTCTCCCAGGACTCCCCATTCCTCCCTTTCACCAGGGAATTGGTTAAATTGTGTGTGTGTGTGTGTGTGTGTGTGTGTGTGTGTGTGTGTGTGTGTGTGAGAGAGAAATCTAAGCCAAGGCCAGACCTTCTTTGGCCCGGAATAAAAACACCAAGCTCATCACTCACTCACTCAGGCCGGGCTCATGTTCGATTTAATGACCAGACTCTCTCTCTCTCTCTCTCTCTCTCGTTCTTACACACACACACATTCACAGACACTTTCACACACACACACACACACACTCTCCAGCTGTGACAACTTGACATATCATACCCACAGTGGTGCACCTCCCCAAATCTGAGCATTCAGTAACAACACAGAGAGAGAGAGAAAAGAATCTGCGTTGTTATCTCGTCTTTCCGCAGCCTCCCTGTCTGAAAACACCACTTAGCAGACGCACACACACGCACACACACTTTTTTCTCTCACAAATGCACAGATCCATACAGACGCACATGTGACCTGATTACTGTGAGAGTTGTTCGGTTACACAGAGACATGCTGTCTTATTGATTTTCGGCACCAAGCTGTGAGGTTTGCATTCCGAGAGTGAAACGCGAGGAGGAGGAGGAGGAGGTGGAGGAGGAGGAGGAGGGTGCAAATTTGTTGATCAGAAAGATTTCTGTTCGAACGCAGCGAACTGCTGTAAAAGCGCAGGTACAGCAGCGCTTACAGATCCATGTGCAGAGAACACAGAACATTTTCAATCTCTTTGTCTCTTCATCTCGGCCTGCGCTTGTCTTGTTTTTTCTCCTCACTCCTGTTTCCTCCCTCCGGGGTGTCTCTCTCTCTCTCTCTCTCCGTCTTCTTCTCTTTTTCTTTCTGCCTCTCTGTTTGTTTACGTCTCTCTGCCGCTCTCTCTCTCTCTCTGGCTGGCCGGGATCCACTCCTTCAGCTGGGGCTGCAAGAAGCTGTGATCCACCTGCCAAGAATCAAACGGCGCTGCCAACAGCCGGACTGGCGCACAATGACACCAGGATGCTTACACACACTCGCACAAAACAGACTCACACACACACACACACACACACCTTAAGATGGTGCCAGCGCAACGGAGAAAAAAGACTGCTCAATAAGACCACCGCACAGATTCAATATAGGGGGACAATATGTGACTCCATAATGAGTTCACGGGATCTTTTTCTGCTCGGAACACAAAATATTTCTCTTTTTTCCTCTTTTCACTGGCTTTAAAATGTAAAATCCAGATTTCTTTAAAGGACCAGATGATCGTAATCAGATGTACGATCATATTTGATGCCCCCAGGATTTAGTTTCTGAGTTTCTAATCTGATTTTCACCTTTTTCGTATTAACAATAAACAAAAATGATCAGCAAGATTGATATTCATCTCACTTGTGTGTGTGTGTGCCAAATATGATGCTCCTGCTGGAAAAATCAGAATGGACCAGCACCGAAACACAACATCGGCTGGTCTTGCTGGTGACCAGTCACGCTAGCAGCTGTTTAGCTTAGCTTAGCTTATAGCGTAGCATAAAGACTGACAACAGGGGGAAATTGCTAGCCTGGGTTCAAACAATCAAGATGCTCTTCATAAACACTGGTAGGTCGATGTGTTTTACATTCGGACAGAGCCAGGGCGGGTGTGTTTCCTGCTGTTCAAGGCCTTTAAAGCTAAGCTGAGCGTCTCCTGGCGATAACTTCATATTCAGTGCACAGACGCGAGAGAGTTATCGATCGTCTGGTCCGTTTCTTGGATAGGAAGCTAATAAACCCATTTTAAAAAGAGAGACGATGCACCTGAGGGTTTCACTAAAACTGAACAGCTGAAAAGGTGAATAAAGGTGAAAGGTGAATAAAGTAATAAAAAAAAAAAAAACACGCAGTACCATTTAAGTTCATGCGGCAGTAAAGGCAGCTTCCTCCACGCCGAGCTAAGATTCTGCACTCGGATACGACCAGATGCAATAAATAAAACAGCCGTACAACCGTACCCGAGTACACACACAGGCCTTACACATGCACCCGATATCTGTGTGTTAGTGCTGCACACACACACACACACACACACACAGACCTTCCCCCGCTTCCACTCTACTGCGAGTGCAGTTCAACCACTCAGAGTGTTGTCTGGCCTACAAACAGGCCGGCGGAGAGCAGCATGAAGGAGTGGAAAGAGTTGAGCTCTGAACTTCACGAGCAAACCGGCATCGCGCCGAGTCGCCGTTGTTTTTCCATCAGTCCTCCTCTCCACTCGTCCTCTGAATCATTCTCCTGCTCTTCGCTCTCTCTCTGACCTCCTCTCCTCTGTATCCTCTTTAACCTCAAGTGAGTTTTTTCTGCCCATTATTCTCTCAAACGTACGCATCTTTTCTCTAAGACGCTTTCATCGGAAGTCTTCCGTTGAGACATGGCTCTCGTACGGAGGAGAATATTAAATACATTAATCCACAGAGTCGAGGGGAACTATTACGTCTTCATCCTCTCTCACGGCCGACGTAAAGCTTCTTTTAATGCTCGTCGTACGGCGCTCTGTAGAGTTATTCTCACAAGCGTACATCTGGGCGCAGTCGAAACCGGTGAGCAGATTTTTGGGGAATGTGAGAGGACTGCAAACATTTGGGATCGCACTTCAGATTCGCAGACTCTGTCATGTGCTGGCACAAGCACAATCTGCCGTATTTTTAATCTCAACTCAAATCTCTCTTGCAGGACGAGGTGGGATCTGGCACGGTTTCGGAAGGGAAAAAAGTGTTATTCTTTTGGAGTGTGATCGCTGTCTGCAAACTAAATGTGTCCATGAATAATTCAATGGATTTAAACGATTATAATTCGAATGCTAATTCTTCTTTGATTCAGTTCAATTGCGCTCCGCTTTCTAAAACCCTCCTCGTTCTGTTCTGCCGAGAAATGTAATGCCGATCCTCCACACTCTGACGAACACAGAATTAAAAGCCTCTTTCAGGTCGGACTGAATAATATAGCGGTAGCCTATAGCTTTACTAATGAGTGATAGACAGGAGCGGCTCACTGGAGGTAAAAGCTGCGAGACACAATAAAATTCAATTAGCTGCAGCACGCATGGCTAAATGGTGGTTTGAATCATGGCCCGTCTGAATCATGAGTCGATAGAAAAAGAGGATCACTGAATGGGGAGGAGGATATCATATATAATTTGCAATTAAATTGCAAAATAAAGCGGATTAAAGTTGGACCCGATTGGTTAATTTGCTCTTAAATATGAATTTGTCATTTTATCTTTACTTTTCAACTCAGCCATAGCAAATCTATGTTTATGTGCGAGTGATCAGGCTTCTGGAGAGTCACATTAATGTGTTTGTGCATAGAATAAGCAACCTGGTCTCACCAAGCACTGACGTCTGATGCAATTTCACATAAAATCACAACGATTTTCTTGATTTTCGTCATTTAACATTGTCCGCTTGAAGCTTCTGGCGTGACATTTTAAGCTAAATGTTTCAGGTGACGTAGCGGAAAGAGCAAAAAGAGCAAATATGGAGGTGGACGGTCAAACATTAAGCTCAACTTACATACTTCAACCCACTTTATAATGTTTTCCTAAACTTTGTCAAGTACTTTTGGTGCCTAAACCCAACTAACCTGCAACTGTTTCAATATATCAGCCACGTGTTGTGTTTTCTTACCATCACTATGTAGGTAAGAGTATCAGAGGGGACGAGTAAACACATTCTTTACACGACTAGAAGCACAGACGCTTGTCGAAGTGTGACTAATTCAGCTTCTTTACTCAAGTAAAGTAAAAAAAACTTCAGGCTCTGAAATGCACTCGGAGTATAAAAGTGAAAAATATCCCTCTGAAGGACATTTCTGTACCCGAGCCTTTCAAGCCTCCCCAATCAAGTCTCCCTCTCGCTCTGTTATGGTGTTGTTACGTCTGTGGTGCGTGACATGCACTGATCAGTCAAAGGCAGTCTTGTGATGTTGGGAAGGTGGCGTGAGACGTACTCTTTTTTTTTCTCCTTCCTCTGCTGACTGTGACAGCGACGCTCACCTGACTGAAAAAGCTTAAAAAAGCGTGACGTGGTGCTAAAAAATATACTTTAAAGTGGCGAGCAGTTATGGGACCGCGGATGAGATCATGCCACACAGACGGTTCACATAATAATGTTCATGTATTAATTGTGTGTATGGAGGTGCCAGCTGACTTTATGCTCCGTTTAATTATCATGCAATCAGGATACGAGTGTGCATGTGCGTACAGTTTACTCCACATGATCTCTAAATCTGCGAGAATAAGTCTGGACACTTGATTAGCTGCCGCAAATGCGCGAAGACGAGATGAAAGTAAACTGCGTGTCACTCGGTGTGACGTTATTGACACTCTGGCTGTGCGGAGCTCACGTTAAGTGATAAACACCCACACCAGCGCAAATGACACGCCGCTGAGAGAGATGTAATAAATGATAAAGACATTCATCAGATGTGGTGGTGGGATTTAATCAAAATCCTTCATGTCGTGTTCAAAACGAGTAAACAATTAAAAGGCAGCAGCTTCAGTTCTCCTTGTTTTTGTCATGTTTCCTCTGTCAAGCAAAGAGAAAGAATAATAAGGTTAACCGGGCGAAACGTTCTGAGGGATATAAAAGGAGAAAAACAGGAAAATACATGGACGTTATTTATCAGAAGCTCTTGCTGTTTGTCTAAACTGTGAGGTTGTGGTTTCCTGCATGAACCAGCAGAAATGTAAGACACTAACCCAATTTTCAGGTAAAAGATAACAGGCAGAGGAAGTCTTCCACGCCGCAGTCACAGGCGGGTAAAAAGAAAAAAAAAAAGTGACGATTGTTAAGGAGCTCTTTTTCGAGGCAGCTGCCTCGGCGAAGTGATTTTTTAAAAGGGATGCACATGGTTTATTGAAAGCCTAACTCTCCACAGCCTTGGAGAAAGAAACCCTGGCAACCAAAAAAAAAAAAAAAGAGGCAGACGTTGTGCAGAGCTAAAAATGTTTACGAAAATATTCACGGATGTGATGTACTGTACCTCGTTGAGCTTGCATTTTTTTTTTTTGGGACCTCCCCCCCTCTTCCGCTGTGGCAGAGAGTACATTAGCCGACTCTGCTGTTTCATATACGCTGGCAGCACGAGCAGAACAGAAAAGATGCCATTCTGACAGACTATGACAGGAGCACTGCCCTAGTTTGTCGCTTGAAGAGGCTCTGGAGTGTGTGTGTGTGTGTGTGTGTGTGTGTGTGTGTGTGTGTGTGTGTGTGTGCTGGTTGAATGCTTACAGGCTTGAACTGTGACACCCAGTCAGATCCAGACACTTGTTTTTTTAATAAGCTTCTTCCACCAGTATGCCGACAACTCATCAAGGGCAGAGAGTAACAAACACACAAACACACACACACACGCACACACACATACGACCATGATGACGCACGCACACGTATATAGAAAACAGGCGCACACAAACCCGAGACCTTGAGGACTCAGAAACGACTTGCAGTGCAAACCAGAGGCACACACGCCTCCACACCTGCGCTCCCACACACTGTGACGCATCCCACCATTCATTTAAAGAAGTGAATTAAAACGGCTGCCGAGGAGTGAAGAGAGTGGACGAGCGCTGATGGGTAATCTTAATAAGACGGGACGGCTAATTCTACAAGGGTTGTCTTTGTCTTAAGTGTGTGTTGGTGTGTGTGTTGCTCTTTTCTTGGTTCGTTCTTGACCTTTTTTGTGCTCCGTTAGTCCTTATGACAATCCTCCTGATGGGACACACACTCACACACACACACACACACACACAGGGCTGTCGGTCACAGGAGGGCAAATTGGCCTCGAAACCTCACCCTTACAGAAATCACATGTCAGCGCCGAGACAGGTCGAACCGCCGGCGCGCACACACACACGTGTAACATGCATACACACACCTGCGGTAATTGTCTGTCCGCCCCGCCGCCGCCGCCATCGAGTCAAACTTAACCCAATTTGTAGCCGTCGTGGACACCGTCGGGTAGTAAACAAGAGAGGCAGAGCAGGCGTAACTAGCAAAACACTGAAGCTAAAAGGAATGCGGGGGCGTGGATGTGCCGCGCCGAAATTCATGAGGGAATTATGCGGGGCAGAAAAGAAAAACCGACAGAGAGGCGGTTGTTAGCTCGCTGCTATTTAGTCTGGCGACTGAACTCGCAGTTTGTGCTGATATCTGAGCGTCGTTAGCATGAGCTCTCCTTGAGTCTGGAGACAAACGGAAGGACAAAGAGATCAGAGGAGGTGTGTTTTATATACTCTAGGTTTTTATAGTAAAAGTAGTAAAAGATCTTGAAAGTAAAAAAAAAAAAAGCCCAGAGTCCTCGCCGACAGAAGCTTCTTTGCTGCTCAGTCGTAATTTGCGTCACCAAAAGGAAAACCTCCACAAAGATCATCTGAAGTGTTACTCGTGAAGGCGCTGTCATTCAGAGCTGTCCTCTGATATATGAAAAGCCATTTACAACTTCAAATGACAATCAAGAAGAAGCAACGTGAATATTTCCCCGGCAGTTAAATCACAGCTTCCCGGCTCTCAGGTATTTTCGCTCTTCATAATACCCTCGCAGCCGCTCATCAGCAGGGGAGGAGATTGGAGCGGCGGTCAGCAAACATGCTATATCTAACGGCCGACACAAATCCTCTGCTGTTTGTTTGCGGAGCTGTTTAACGCCGGCTTTCACAGCGGTGGCACGAGCCAAGCCCACAGAGCAAACAACGAGAGAGAGAAAGAGAGTGAGGTGTGAGAGAGAGAGAGAGAGAGGTGAGGAAATGACCACATTCAATATAGTCAGATTGGAGGTCGGGACAGGGGTTGCGGTGCAGTCTTCTCGTGAGTAGGGGCAGTGAGATTGCGAGAAAAAAAGCGTGTCAGACTGGCGGGCAGAGAGCGGTCAAGGCCCAGTGATCAGTGATTTGACCGGCAGTTAAGGGCCTGTTCAGAGGGGGAGGGGGTCTGCAGACGAGGAGGGCGCCCACTCTCACCAAAAAAAAAACTCACTCCAGCCATCAGACATCACACACTGAGAGAAGGCTTCCTTTGACACAAACGACCTCTGCATCCAGCGGAAATCATTCAAGCCCGACGGACTGTTACAGTTCAACTGCAGCCGGCCAAGACACTAAAATGTTCGCCTTGATGGCGGGGAAATAAAACAAAAGTGTTCAGTTAAAAAACATGTCAACTTGCGGTGATGAGCACACTCCCAAAATCTGCATTTCGTGGTTGCATTCTCTCGACTTCAGGTTTTGTTCATCATAAAAAGAAAAAACTAAACAGGTGCATGTACACGTGTCCTCTGAAAGCTCTGTAATTAACACATATCTCATTTGTTTAGAGTACTACGTAAAAAAACTTTTACGTGAGTGTTATTGGTGGTTTTACGCAACGCTTGAAGTGGACGAGATTGAGTGCCGGTACTCTCCTTCACATGTTGTTGAGCGTGCTACGATGGGGGGGTTTCTTCTTCTGCAACAATAAAGTTAAGTTGTGTGCTGATCTGCGGGGGAAGGGGTTTCACTTTGTGTGTGTCTGCACATCTCAGGCATACTTAAATAACACAATCACAAACAGCAGGGATACTATTTCTAATGACTGTCAGTGTGTTTTCTTGCCTGATTCACTCGTGGCAATGTGAATAGAACAGATGCCGCAAAGATCGCTGCAGATCACCTGGCTGCAGAGCGCTCGCTCGCTCGGTCGGTTAACACGGGAACCGAGAGCAAGCAGGGGAGGGCTTCAAGGTGCTTCCGCCTTCATTGTCGTGATAAAGTGATGGCAGAAACCAAGATGGTACGCAAAAGACACAATACGCCAGAGACCGAAAGGAAGGATGGGCAAAGTGATGTCATAGATACCTCACAATCCAGGAAGTCCCCACCTGCAACCCCCAATACAAACTACAAACTACAAAATGTTGTTTTTGGGCTTCGATTTCGAAATTCTGCACAGCCTGTAAACTTGTGAGCTCCCAGCATGCAGATATTTTACCCTCGGACAGAACCTGCTAGCGAGGGCCGAACAATTAATCGAAATACTATTTCATTTGCTAAGCTGACCAGCTGCTGGCTGTAGCTTCATTAGACCGATGTCGATCTATTCTCCCCGGCAGGAAAGCGAAGACACATAACGTCGAACTGTTCCGTTAAACATCGACAAAGGCGCTTCTAACGGTTAGCTGTTAGGAAAATAGGAAAAGGATTTGAATGCAAAACCATTTCTTAGCGAAAAAAAAAAACACCCCTGACAACCATCAAACACAACACAAAGGCTGTGTGAGCGCTGCTGTGGGTGCTCGGCTCAATAGACCGCAGAGAAACGGGTGGGTTATTCAATTTCTTAAGAACTGCGTCTCTTTCTTTTGTTCTTTTTTTTTTTTTATTTCTTATCACTGTTGTCTCACAGATTCTCTCTTGTGGATTTTCATTTCAGTCTTTCGCTAACACACACACACACACACACACACACACACACACACACACACACACACACACGCTCAATGGATCCATGAGGTGAAGCCCTCACAGCCGAATCATTCTCTGTCACTGAGCTGTATTTATAACCTCATCTATCAGCCAGCCCCGGGAATACATGACACTATTCTCTGGACCAAGACCACCAAACTGCCCCCCAGCCGTACATTACGATGGCGTGTGTGTGTGTGGGCGCGTGCGTGCGCGCCCGTCCACGTGTGCTTGTGTACGGGGCCTTTGTTAAAGCACATACAGGAGCTCATTACAGAAAACATACAGTGGCTCGCGGCTGCTGCTCCCACCGTTCCACTGCTTCTGGAGGTCAGAGGAAGAAGGCGACCGAGGAGAGAGAAGATGGTGGCCAGGAGGGAGGTTGATAGAAAACAGAGAAGGGCAGATATGAAAGTAGAGGATTAGATCGGAGTGGAGGAGGTAAAAGAGAAAAGAAAAAAAAACAGGAGGGTGCACGCTGTCTCTCTCCGCTGCCCAAGATCTATATCCTCCTCAGTCCAAGGTCATGGTTGTTACATGGGAGCACGGGCTATCTCCCAGACTCGAATGCATGCACTTAATGAGGTATGGCCCTGCCGATAACTACAAGCAACCATTATGGATTAAAGCAATTAAACCAGAGGGGACCTTTGACCCGGCATTATACCACAGGCGGGATCTTGTGTGAATCATAAGACGTGTGAGTAAAGGAGAGGGCATGCTTTACATATGCTTGCCTCGGCACTAACCGCTCGCCCTCGTGTTAACCTTACAAAGCAATACGGCAGTTCACCCCTTCAGGCCAATCCAATGAGAAGCCATCAAGTGCTCTGTAGCAATTACAGATTACAGTAAACCTCAAGACTATAACGTGAACCGCAGCTGACTCGTGTTTTTCTTCATACTCCCATGTTTTCTTGTTTGTCCTCCCCCCCCCTCCGCGCCCACTCCCGGTTATTATTAATTCAATTATATTTCCATTTGCGCGCGGCTTTCAGGCAGAATTTGGGAGTTAAATCATTCATTTACCTCCATTAGAACACTCTGATCAACATACGCTCGCAGTGGAAGGAAGGCACGGGGCTCCAGTCTGTGTTTTTCTAGGATCGAGGAGGGTATATTTAGAGTCGGAGGGAAATGCACAAAAATAGAGTCTGCTCCTTTTCCCCCCCCCCGACGGGAATCTTGCCCAGGGAGGAGGCAAAAAAAAAAGAAAAAAGGAGGAGGAAAACATGTTTTATCAGGATGCTGAAAAAGAGTAAAGAGGGGTCGAGGAGAGCAGGACAGACGGACAGACGGGGAATCATGGGCGACCTGTGAGCATCCACCCTGCTGTTACATCAGTCCGCCCTCAGGGTTCAGACAGACAGTGTGTTGGGCTCCCTCTGCTGGTGCACAAAAACTCCTCCACACCTCTTCCTCCTTTTTCTTTTTTTTTTTTTTTTTTTTAACTGTCAATAACAAAGACCTCCAGAGGATGCTGTCCATCTCCCTCACAGCAGCTCATGAATGAACCCATTTCCCCTCCATCCCGCGTCTGCAGCTGGCAGCGCTTTCTATCAATTATCCCAAAAAGCGCCGCGTGCCGCCGGTCCACCCCTCGCAAAAAAACCCCCCCGGCATTTCTCATAAATGCCAACAATTTGGGAGCTGATCAATAGCTCTGGTAGTAAACTAAGCTTGTTGACAGCTTAACGCTTTTTCCCTTTTCTAATGCTATCAGCTCTATCAAAAGGGACTTGTGTTCTTAATTGAGCCTTGAGAGCCGTATCTCTGCTTTTTATGACAGCATCGCTTCTGCTGCTAGACGTACTCAGAGGGAGGATTTCCTGGAATAACACAACTGCTGAGATGCGTGGGTGGAGAATATGCAGGCTCGTAGACAAACACAAGGTCCGCACGCACACACACACACACACACACGCACACACACGTTCACACTGGCACAAAGAAGAGCAATCCCTCAGCTAAAGCGTGCAGTCACAGCAGGAAAACTGGCAGGCCGAAAGGTAAACGTAGTGCCTGGTGGGGCTGACAGAAACGGCTCCATTGGATTACTGTCTCATTGGGGCGCACACACACACACACACATACATACGTTACACCAACAGTGGACTGTATTTCTGCACCTACAAAGTGTGGACCTCTATTTCGGGTCCTTTTAATCAATAGAAAGTTGACTTTTCAGGCCATGATTCTATCCGGGGCCTTATAAATGTCGCCTTCGGTGAATGTGTTACGATGCAAAGGCCCACTGTTAGACTCGGGTTTGCAGGCGCACCCCCTCCACACACACCTGAGCTAAGCAAACGGGCTTAAAGGTGCCAATTAGGCCCACAGTCTGACACAGCAGGACAGTGCTGAGGCTTCTGACCCGTCAGTCACCTCCGATCCGATCCCCCGGCTGAACACGATCCCTTACGAACACACAAACACTCTCAGATGTCCCCCGAGCGTTTATCTAAATCAACAGGAGTTTTCCTTTTGGCTCCCAGACGGTTTCGTCACTCCTGCTCGTTTCGATGAATATTTCAGCAGAGCATGAGTGTCTCCCCCCCTTCACATGCATTGTCTCCCGCTGTCGAAACACTCCTCCTTCTCCTGCCCGCTCCCCGTGTATCCTCAGGAGCCTTTGTTCCTGCGTGAACTCCTCGGGGCTGTGACATACATTCGGAGCGATGCGCAGACTATACTGTGAAGTCAGACGGGGACGGGAGATCCCGTCAAAACCCCTCGGCCTGCGTGTGTGTGTGTGTGTGAAACGTTTGACTGCTTGATCTCTGCCATCCGAGCCCTGGAGTTTCTACTGTGTGCGAGTGTGTGTGTGAGTGAGAGAGGACAGAAAATGTCAATGAGAGGCAAGTCATGCAGCTCACCACAGGGCTGGAGAGCTTTGTCGAGCTACAGAACAGGACTGACTGGAGCTTTGAAGGGGGGGGGGGGGGGGGGGGGGCTAGTGGATGAAATGATTCACAGGATGAGAATGGAGGCACACAGCTGTATCGTCTCCGGTCAGACTCGACAGCCAAAACAACACGTCTAAAACCCTCCAAGCTGCTTTTTGTGATTTCAACTTGTGCATAAATTCTCTGTCTGAGCTCCAGCTCTCCCCCCTCTCCATGTTTTCAGCCTGAGCAGCCAGTCAGGAGTAGTTAGTAAGTAAATGCATTGGCTCATTTCAGGGCTGAACATCGATGTTAATACAATAAGTGAGAGAGGCTCGGCAGCAGCGTGTGACAAATTTAATGTAATTGCTGCTGCTCATTTGCAGACCGAGGCAGGAGAAGTCCAAGAGGAAAGAAGAAGAAAAAAATTTATACATACACATCAGTGAGTTATAAGAAGGGTATTTCAAATTAAGAGGGATCTGTATGTCGATGCTGCTCTGGCACCATCTTTTATATAAGTTAGGCAAAGAGAAGATGAAGAAGTTGAATGTGCGCACCAGCCTCCTCTGTCTCCAAGCGTGTCACGGTTTTGCCTGTGTGTGTGTGTGTGTGTGTGTATACATGTCATACAAATTTAATGTCAACATGCCTGGAGAAGAAGAAGGAGAAGAAGAAGGAGAAGGAAAAAAAAAAAAAAAAACGTGACGAACAGTTTTCCCATCCCTCCTTCTCCGCGCGTTTCTTTATGCATCATTCATAACGGAGCCGAGCACTTAGCGGGAGTCTCCGCCGCGCTCCTGCGCTCCGTCCCCGGCGGAGAGCGAACCGCGCGGCGCGGGGCTCTCCAACCTCCCCCTCCATCTATCCATCCACCCATCCATCCATCCATCCAACACATCCATCTGACCGCGGCAAAGCGCACAGCCAGCAAGTCACCTCATCTCCACACACACACACACACACACCGGGACAACAACCTCACCTTCATTCTCCGGGTAATTCCGTAAAGCTCGGCACGGCGACAGCGCGTGAAAAAGCAGGAGAAGCAGCAGCGGCAGGGAGGACAGGAGGGGAAGGGATGGATAGATCCACAGGACGCGTGGTGGTGGTGGTGCCATTTTTCAGGCTGCGCTGCGCCCTCGCTGCATCCCTGTTGGCTGGCGGTGTCGAGTCGGTGAGCGCAGCCCTGCGATTGAGGAGAGGGAGAGAGAGAGAGGGGAGAGAGGGAGAGAGAGAGGAGGAGGAGGAGGAGGAGGAGGAGGAGGAGACGCTGAGGAAGGAGGGTCCACAGGCAGCCAAGTCCTGTCAATCAGCCTCCTGACTCCGGGGTGGCATGAGCGGCCTTTGGAGACGCCTCACACTGAGCTGCACTGTAAAAAAAAGAAAAAGGAAAAAAGAAAAAGGAGAACCCAAATGAACAGGTGACCTCACCTCGACGTTATATAATGTGATGTGTGTGAAAGAGTGGTGGATAAAAAGAGAGATCACACCAACTCTCTCCACCCCTGCTGCGCCGAGCGTGTTGTTAACGGATGGATGAACTTGTCAGAGCTTCAGGGACACAATCACAATGTTCTCATCTCTTCCAAGGCCGAAGCCACAGCCACAGCACAGCAGAGCTGGAAATAACGATAATAATAAGAATGATAATAATAGGCCACAAATGTCGCCTCTCGTGGGATTCGATGATTCTAAAGGCATTTTCCAGAAAATGTTAGAGCCTGTTTGTCCAGAAGAGGAGATGCGAGCAGGGATGAAGGATTGTGAAAGGATCACTAAGGGAGTTTTTCATTGTCCAGATAATCGTGAATGTCCTCACACGACTTGAGAAATCGGTGTAGCTCGCTGATGTGCAGCACAGATCTTGGCTTCCTGGTCCACGTGACTGTAGGCACGTCTTACACATCGTATCCCCCAGAAAAACATGTTGGAACTGAACGTGGGATTCAAAACAAATCAAAACAGGTTACCACCATCGATTTATCCTTTACTCGTGCCAGAAGACCTCATGATTTATTCTTTTTGATAACCTTTTTAAATTAGTTTTTCAGATGAATCATCATTTACGCAATATTTTCACTTGCAGGTCGACTAATAAGCCGGGAACAGCACACAAGCATAAACAACAACCAGTGAAAGCAATACAGCGAAATAAATATCCACACAAGGATACAAAAACAAAGAAACAAACAAAAGCAGGAGGACCTTGTGATTCACGATGACTTATTTAAGATTCTTTGACTGATTGTTCATCATATCTGTGATGCAAGAAGAAAACTGTTTCCAAACGAGCTGTAAGACTAGCGAGATTTTCTTTTTCCACAGTGTTTTTATTTTGATTTCAGCATCAGAAGACTCAGTTTCACAATCATGTAACAGTCTATAACTCGCTGTACGGACAAGAGAAAGGGTCAAATATACAGTACATATAAGCACCCATACAGACATTTGTATAATTATATGTATGAACTTATATTCACACCAAAAAAACCCGATAAAACCCAATAAAAATAGATTCTACATGCTCAACAGAAAGGGGTCATTCACCTGATCATCTGTTGAACCTAAATCCTTAACAAAAGTGATGAAGGGTGTCCATACATGCTGTTTGGCCTCTACGTCATCCGTTCTAATAATAATAATGATGGATTGGCACTTTTTTCAAGTCACCCAAAGCACCTGACAGGGTTCCAGGTTCCATTCATTCACACTCAGTCATACTGGTGGTGGTAAACTACGATAGTAGCCACAGCTGCCCTGGGGCAGACTGACGGAAGCGTGGCTGCCATTCAGCGCCTACGGGCCCTCCGACCACCACCTCAAACATACAGCAGTCATACACATTCTCACGAGGCAAGGTGGGTGAAGTGTCTTGCCCAAGGACACAACGACCATGAAGCAGTTGGCCAGGTGGGGATCGAACCACCGACCCTCTGAACATAGGCCGACCCGCTCTACCACCTGAGCCACGGTCGGTAATGGGATGCCTGATAACATCTGTCTCGTCCGCCGAGTACTGCTCAGCCTGTGAATGGATTTCCATCGCAGTGCAATACATGTTTTGGCCTGAAGCGTGCTGAGATCTAGAAACACGTGTTCTTTTGTTGTCAAAATAATGTTTCTCTGCATAGAAACCAAACAGGAAAAGCTCAGCGTCAAGTTTTGAAATGATCCTCTCAATTACATCTCTTACCTCTTCCCAAATACAGTGAAACAATATTTCTGTGTGTTTCTTTTTGTGCGTATGTCGGGTATGTTGTCATTGTATAGATTTAAATCCACCAGCGTCACATACGTCCGCGTTAAAGCGAAACTCTCGCCAAAATGCAACCTAGGCTTTTTTTTTTTTGTGAATGTACCCGAGTCACAATCGATACTTTTCAGCTGGCAGGACGGCGGCTAGTGGAACAAGCTACTGCTAACGTGAGTTGTTCAAAAACGTTCTTTTTAGTAAACTCTGTGTACACAAACAATGTTCTCAATGCTCGTGTTCATGTGTAGAGACCCTGGTGATACTACGAGCAAAGTTTCATGTTGTGTCGAGCCTTTTTAGTGTTTTAAAAATAGAGATTTTGATGCTAGCGTAAAAGTGCCCTTAGCACTCCCATTGAAAACGAGTTCGACCCGAAAACAAAAATACGCTAAATTTTAAAAGTGCCTCTTTCGTCGTAATTATGCTTTTACACGAAGGTTTGACACGGGTACATTCGCAAAAAAAGCCTAGGCTGCATTTTGGTGAGTGTTTCGCTTTAACAATTCCCACTTAATTGGTTTATTTAGACGTGTATTTTATTGAGATTTTATGAGCATTACCACGATAAACTTTCCAAACTCCATCAAAAATGTTTTGTTTTCAGGCGACTTGTACCACGAAAATGACTGAGAAGACAGTAAATTATAAAACATCATAAAGGTCTGATCACTTTCTGGTAAGCATATTAAGGCTAAGTGCGATTTTAAGTTTTATTTTATGGTTTTAAGAATATATTAATGAATATCGAAACGCTAATATGTTGGATAATCGTGGCGTGAAGTTTTCACATCGTCCGATGCTGAGATGCGAGAGAGAGGTGCAGCGAGAAACAACTCTGATTTATTGTTTTGCTCAGCTGCGTTCAGTGCAACTGAATATTCGACTCATTTGAGGTGAAGCGGTGACAGCTGTGTTTGCCGCCTCCCCCTCTTTTCAGGAGCGGCGAAGGGCGAAAGCAATCAGGGAAAATTAGAAGCAAATTTAAACATGACCTCGCGACCATAAGGTTAACGATCACCTGTGTGTGAACCCGAAGATTTGATTCACGCCATCACCGTCTGTGGGGGTGGATGGAGGATAGGAAACACGTCTCTGCCTTAAAAAACAAACAAAAAAAAACAGTTCAGATTTATTTTCTCAGAAGCAAATTCTTCTGCAAAACAAAGCCAGTCATCTCATTACTGATCCGGAGTTGTACCATCCTACAGAATATAGTCTGGGAGGCTCTGCGGTAAACACTCGCATCTCACTGTAGAAAAATACTGTCAATTATTTTGATAAGCGACACGGGCACATGGCAATTACCGGATTAGTGTCAGCTCTGGCTCGCCTCTCTCCGTCTTCTCTTTCGCCCAGTTGTTGGGATGGTTTCCTGCAGATGTTCCCAACAGCAGACGACGCTGACATGCTAACCGGATCCCAATCAGACGCTTTATGGAGATTTATTCTGCCTATATTGCATCTATTGACTGCAGTTTGGATGTCAGGAATGTGTGTGTGTGTGTGTGTGTGTGTGTGTGTGTTGTGGCTGTTGGTGTGTTTTCCAGCAGGCCGTCTTTAAACATGAATAAATAACGTGCGCAGCCTGTCATGTGAAATGCGCGAGGAGGGAGCGCCGAGAGTGCGCGAGGTCAACCTTTCAATCTCCCTCTCCTTTAAACGCCGCCCCGTTGACAGACAGCGCTCGTGTGGCGAAGCCCCCGAGAGGGTACGGGGGGCATGTTGCCTCCCTCGCTTGGCTTCTCGGGTGTGTGTGCATGTGTATTTGTGTTCATATGCAGAAAATTGTACTTCTCATGTCTCCGGTGTCAGCCTCTCCATGTGTTTTAACAAATTTGATCCCCTGTGGGTTGAGGTCAACCAAGAAGATGTGGTTAAACCCTGGAAAGAACCCAGCTACAGATCACAGGGATGCAAGATGCAAAACATTTGAATATGCTGACCGTAAAATGATAACGATGGTTAACCTGGTCGCCAGAATACATGTTGACGATACGCATCTCTGAAAACCAGCGAGGGTTAAAACTTCACTTCTCGAGCAGCAACTTTAAGTTTTTAAAGGTTCGATTTTCAATTTTTCTTCTTATTTTGGCGGCGCAGAATCACATCTTCAAATCCTTCCATTTAAAAAGAGTACATTTGCTAATTCTACGCGGGAATGTTAAGTTTAAACCCCCCCAAAAAAGTTGGTTAGGGTCGGGAGATCGTCATGTGTTGGCTTACCTGGTCCTGTTGCCATGAACGAATAACTGTCCCGACATCTCATTAAAAACATCCAGTGGTCACACATTTACAAATATTGAAACATCTTCATGAACACTGGTCAGCTCGTGAACATGTGATGTGACGCGTATTGTAGGAGTGTTGTTTCTATACGTAACAAACAAAATCTTTGGTCAACAAGAAGAAGACTCTGACATGTGCTAATTTACTTTCTCTCTGAGAGTTAGTTGAGACCATGAGGTAAATATGAAGCCTCCTCCTGCAGCTAGTTTGTTTAGCTTTGTACAAATATTGGAAACGAGGGGAAGCAGCCAGCGAGCTAACTGATGAATTTGCAGGCTACCAGAACCAAATTGTAAAAAACGACACCTGGTGGTTTTACAGGTTATTCTGTGCCCAGACTTGACCGGGTCGCTGGTTGCAGGGATTATAATGTGAAAGGTGTAATTTATTAATGAGCGAGGTTTTGTTACCGTTAGTCAGAGCTAAGCAAGCTGTTTTCAAGCCTTTTTGGCTTATTCAAGCTGAACTATGAATCTGAAAGAGCAAATATCCTAAAATATCAAACTATTCCTTTAATTCCAACATTCGAGCGCTCATTTCGGTGCCATTTTGAATATGAATTGGGTGAAATTAAAACCTATTTTCATATCTAAATTGGCATTTCTCTGGCCGTGAATCCTCAGCAGGACGGCTGGAAGAACGGGGCGAAGAGATCCCCGCAGGTCACCTGATGCACTGGGAAATTTTTTTTTTTACTCTTCCCTCCCTGCAGCCTGGAGGCAAATGTGAGCTAACAACGGCGTGATTTATGAAAGGATCATGACCACAATTATATTTACCACTCGCAACGTTCCTCTATCACGCTTCTGTCCCAAATGAGGCTCCTGAAAGAGCTATAAAACTGTCAAACATCCCCTGATTTATGCTGAAATTCTGTTTTACCCCCTCTTGGCAATATGTGTAGCTATAGAAGTGTGCGTCGGCTTTTGTGTTCCCTCTTGTGTGTGAGTGTGTGTGTGTGTGTGTGTGTGTGTGAAGCAGCCACCTCCACAGATTTGTTAAGGGTCCAATTATGATGATGATTTGTTCCCTGCAATGGCTTTACTTGGATGACCTAATTTCCTCATCGAGTGTGGGGAGAAAGAAAAAAAAAAAAAGAAATACTAGTCCTTTTTTCCTCTCTTCCTCCTCCTCCTCCTGCTCAGTCCTTCCTTCCTTTTTCTTCTTTCTCCTCCTCCTCCTCCTTCTCCTCCTCCTCCTCTTTCTTCTTCTTCTGCTGCCATGACGCCGCATTCATCCGTGGGGTGACAAAACATTGCTGTCATGCATTCCAGCAGTGACAGCGTGACACGGCCCCTTAAACCCCTGTCACTCCCCCCCCCCCACCGCGCACACACACACACACACACACACACACACACACACACACACACATACATTCTGCATGCCTTGTGGAAGAGTGATCTCGCCGGCGCAAAGCATCGCTCTTTACATAATGACATTTCGGGGGGGCTGTGCGCTCACACACGAACCCGTGCAGTGACAAGGCGCTGACGGAGCTGAGCGACAGCACAACAAACATTTGTAAATCGTAAAGCGTTTCCTCCCGCACGTGACGCCATCCGCCTCCGTCCGCGCCCGTCCCTCGCTCTTCTCCACTTGCAGAATTTATTTCCACGAGGAAGTGCTGATCTCTTCCCCCTTTTCATCCCATGTTTCAAAGGAGCCCTTCTTTCATTCCCTCTCCCTCCTCTTTCGACCTCTAAATTCTCACCCTTCACCCCCCCGATGGGTCACTCTCTCACGAGCCACCCTGCCTTCCTCTTCCCCCTGAAAACACACGTCTCAACCCCCCCAAGAGCGCTCCGGCCCGGACTCTAACAAAGTAGAGATGAAACTTGGATAAGCGCAACAGGCAGGAGTGTGTGCGCGTTGCATGAATGTGCCACTGCCGACGATCGCTTGTTTGACAAGGGGGCAGAGGTGATGACAGGGTCGTCTGCCTTGCCAGGAACTCCCCCCCTGTAGCCACCACTCTCTATATACACACACACCCTTAGCCCTATTCAAAGCCACTCACTCATGTGGTAATGTCTCTATTGTGACAGGCTGAACGCTTTATGGGCAACAGCTTGGTGCTGGCATTTGGGCAGAGAGGCATTAGTGTGCATATGAGCGTGTGTGTGTGCGTGTGTGTGTGTGTGTGTGTGCGCGCGTGCGTGTGCTTGTGTCTGGCTCATCCGCTGTGGAATCTGCCCACCAGAGAGCTGGAAGCATTGAGACCTCGACTCCTCTGCTCCAGCCCCGGTGACAGCCGAGCACAGAATTGCAGGACAGAGGACGGGAAGCGGGGGCGGACTCAGGCAGGAAGATTAAAGGACCAGACCGCACACACGCACGCACACACACACACACACACATACACATGCCTCCGCTCCACTCTTACTTTTTTTTACCGTCTCTGTTAAGCAGGCAGAGCGATTCGTCATGTCAGAGAGCCCCGGTGCTGCCATACAACAAAAGGTGAAAGGGAGTGTGGGAAAGGGCTGGTGCACAAAGCCCTCCCTGCCCCCGTCTGTCTCCCTGTCTCGGTTGCATACGCAGCCCGAGAGCCCCTTCAGCACCAAAACCCCCCCACCCCCGTCGTCCTCAAGGCTCCCCCCATCTGCAGACGCACAGCCAATCTCCCCCCGAACCTTTCTACTTCCATATACCGGCTTACTTCGGGTCATTTTTTGCGAAGCAGCATACGGTTACGATATTTTTTTTTTTTAACTGCGGCCTCCAATCCCGAAATGTCTTGACTTCTTAGATAACGTGCCCGAAATATCTCACCATCAGCTTCCTCCCCCCCCCCTCCTTAAAAAAGCAACCAAAAAAAAAAAAAGCTCCTTTAGCTCAGTCGAGACAGTCATTCAGCCAGGGAGATGGAGGGATGGAGGGAGGGAGAAGGAGATAAAAACAGCTATTCAGGGAGGATATTCTGCCAGCGCTAGCCGCAAGAGGAGAAAGAAGGAGCGAGGAGAAGGAGGATCTCCTTCAGAGTGACACCGGCTGTGCGGACAGAGCGAAAAACAAACAGAGCGACAGACGGATGAAAAGGCCGAGAGAGGAGGACATTCACACTGCTCCAGTCGTCTCCTCATCTGGCCCGTGTTTTTCTCCGGTTGCTAGAGACTAAATATTTGGGATACACACACACACACACACACACACTTACACACACACTTAGACTAACTGCTGACTCGAAGGCAGAGTGAATGCTGTCTGGCATATAGCTGAGCCCGGAGGAAGGATATTTACCGTAAGTCAGCGAGGGGGAAGAGCAGTCAGTGTCTTACTGTCTCAACCGTGTTCCTCTCAAACAGAGGAATGATTTAACAATCAATGGAAACTGACCTTGCCTTCCTGTATCACATTCCTGCCCGAGCCGAGCCTATTATCCAGTGATGAGACAACATGCAGATTCGCCAGGGGAGGCGAGGAGGGGGAGACGGTTTGAACACCATAACAAGGTCGTTTGTGAAACAATTTGAATCCGCTGAATAAGGCGGTATCGCTCTGTGCCGCGCGTCGCTCGCCTGTATCTTGAAATAAAAAGCGAACAAGAGCACGTCAGGTCGCTTGTGTTATTGGCTTCGCTCAGAGGCATTAAAGGAGCAGTGTGTGGGTTTTTTAGTGGCATCTGGAAAGGCCCTCTCTAGAGTCTGGGCTACACTGCAACGACTGTGAAAGCAACTTATTAAAACTTACATTCACAGTGCGTTTCTTGTCAGACAGCAACCTCTAGAGGCCGTAGTTAATATTGCGGTAACAAAGGAGGAAATCAGGCAGCACAAAGAGTGACAAGTCCGCCAGGTAGGGAGGAGGTCGAGAACGGATGTTCGGGTCAAACGTGCACAAGACTTTAACTCAGGAGACGACTGTTTGTGTCCAGCGTGAAATCAAAAGTCAACAGTGAGTTATTTCGAGTTGAAGTAAAGTTGCGTCACGTACGTAGAGTAACATGTGTACGATCATCAACAGAAGTTACATAAGTAATGCATCCTGACCGAACCAAGTAGTTTTCTTGCCTAAACACAACCAATCTGCAAACGTACGATGAAGGGTGTCACTGGAAGTCAATTCAGTAGTTCCAGCATGAGGATGTGTTGTGGAAGAGGAGTCCGTCCCACTGTAGATACAAAAGGCCAATTCTAAGTTAACGAAAACACAACCGTTCCTAATTCACGTTCGTTATGCATCAACGAAAACATAACTGTGACTATTATATTTCAATTTCTGGCAAAAAAACCCCCTCTAAATTCTACATGCTGTGCCTTTAAAAGACAACGAGCGACGGATGGATGAATAAGGAGGAGGATGGAGTCATCGTGACACATTGGAGTTTGCCCAAACAGTGACAGCCCGTTGGCAGAGCGGGGAGGCGGAGACGGCCAACTACAGAGCTCCATCATTTCCTGCTTGCTCAGTGCCCCGTATTGATGGGCCGGCTCAGATCAAGGGGAATATGAATAGGGAGTTAAGCTCCTCTGTCATGCATATGGATCACACTGCTGCTGTCATTAGGTCTCCAGTCTTGTTAGGATTTTACAGTCGCTGATGCCTCCCGTGACAGCTATTCGCTCTCGGTCCGATAGTGTCTGAAGCCATGCAGGAGCCGCCGAGGGAGAAATCACCTTAAATAGTTGTTATTCCCTTCAACGGGAAGATTTTAGATGTACGAGGAGCCGACCTTCAGTGAAGACGCTCTGACGTGTCACACAGCACGGGGCGTAAATAATACAATGAGTGAATTCTGTTTGGCGGCGTCACTTTGACGGTCCTGGTCTCGCTGCCACACTGTCTCTACATGCTGTCTCGACGCTCGAACACAACAGAGCCGCCCTTAATGTCGTCAGTTACCAGGTTGGGGGAGTAGCTGATTACACGTAACAGGATTACACAATTGGGACACAAAACACGCAAAACTGTATTCCATTACAATTGGATTAGTAATTAGATTGCAGATACGTTCAGTGAACAAAAAGGGGGATCACTAACAAGATTACACACAACATTCTCACACAACGTGAAACACACGATCCGATTGATATTTCTTTTCTCTTGTCTTTATTTGCAGATGTTTGGTATCGACGGGATCCAGAAGTGACTGAAAGCAATCAAGTTACGTCACTTTAATTTATCGTGATGCTTGGATTACATCATGTTTTTTTTAAATTAGTAAGTCAAATTAATTCACCGTGCAGAGCTCTAAAAATGTCACGCTGGAACAAAAAAGTCATGTCCATCTTTCAGCATCTGCAATACAGTGTCCAACATCTTAACTCATCTCCTTTAAACCATTGACCTATATTGATTGATGATGATTAATGATTCGTACTTACCAAGGGTTTTTGGAATCAGTCCAGTAGATCTCCTCAGCTGGCTGCAGTGTGATCGTTTGGGGGCCTGTCAAGAGTTACATCCAGTGACAGTGCTCGTTCTTTTGCCACTGACAGGCTGATGTCGTTATCCCAAATTGCAGAAACAATTCCCACAGGGACGGATGTTGTCGCAAAAGATGTGCAACATGTATATGTCGAAGCCAGAACTCTGAGAAGAATCAACACAGAGGCGGGGTTGCAACCGAGCCTTTATACCTCAGCTGCCCCACAGTGTCTTAGTGATGATCTTGAACACCACCAAAATGTCAAGATGTTCATTGGCCCATTGTTCTTTCCTAAAAATCATGTAATTCCAGTAATCGTTCCAAGGTTTGTGTGTGTGTGCGTGCGCGTGTTCACTCGTGCATGTATGTGTATGTGCTGCTCTGTTTGGTGTGTACGTTTCCTGTTTTTCCACCGTTTCCTGGCAAGTCCACTCGGTTATATGTGTGTGGGTGTGTTTGATAAGTAACACACACACGTGTTAAGTATGCTGTTATCAGTATTTCCCAATCCCTGTTTTCTGACCCCAAAACAGAATGACACATTAATATTTAAAGGTCAATACCGGTCACTTTGTCAGGCCAGATTTCTCAATACGGACTGTTTGGTTGAACAAAAAGATCCTCTTTTGCGATCAGGAACTTAAGTCTCGCTCAGAAACCTTTAAGTTGTTGCAACGGTGGAAACGTTACCTGGAGGATCCGTCGGCAAAAATGTCTTCCGAGAGTCACGGCTGAACATTGAACTGATTTCTACAATCTAGCTGAGACAACAACGGTTACAACTCACCAGACGATCGGTTTCAGAGCGGGACTTCTCCTTGAACGTCGTCTGAGTTACCGGATGTAGACTGTTGGTATAAATCCAGTCACTGGCCGCTCCTTCTTTCTGCCATCTGCATGTACTGCTTTCAAAAATCCCCACTGCTGCATAAAACAACCACCACAGCCTCCGAGCCCAGCAGCCCACATGATGAAACTGACTGGAGTTACTCTAACAGCATCCTGGTCGCTAACAGTACGAACGTAAACAAGTGCAAACCACATTTCCTCTAACACTGTTCTGACCTCCATCCTGGGTTAAGTGCCGACCACGATGACTGTGATGGGTTTGAAGACATGCAAACAGGCCGGAGTGTTTGCTTTCCCCCTCGGTGCAGCCGGGCCTTTCTCCAGCACTGACGCAGCGGCCGTGCAAGAATACCTTGAACACAGCTCGTGTTTGTGAAAAATAAAGGATCTTAAAATTCAAATCAAACAACCTACCTTTAGAAGATGGATGCAGGCTGGAGGTTAAACTAAAACGACTATTAATTAGGAGCACTGCATTAATTTCCTTTTAAGAAGTAGAAAATAATGCGTTTACAGACGGCACAAAGGCTGCCGGACTTCCTGCAAACGTCTGCTTCATTCGATGAAGTGCAGGTGTGCAGAGAACGTCTGCTCGAACCAGAACAGTGAAGCAGAAACAAAGTTACAACCCCAAAATAACTCGAAATGAACACTTTCCAAAAGGAAGTGTGGGTCCTTTTCTTCACACACACACACACACAATCAGAAACACAATTATGTACACAGAGCAGATACACATGTTGGTGTGATTTGTCACCATCTCTCTTGGCACGGACAGGCCCGCGCTAATGGACGGACACTCTTTGTGTGCTAAACAAATTAGCTCCATTACCGGGAGACAGGCGGCGAGCGGCGAGAGAGGCAGATAGAGAGCGGGAGAGGGAGAGAGGAGGGCCAAAAGAAAGGGGCTGAAGAGGAAGATGAATGTGGCGAGGAGCAAACGTACACAAAAGGGAAGAGCGGCGGAGGAAGAGACGTACGCGCCGCGCGCGATGAATAAGAGGGAAGCCGTCTTATCAAGTGTGTCAGTGTGTATGTGTGAGTCTGGCTAGACATCTGAGCGCTTCGAGCCCTCGTGAGAGAGAGAGAGAGGGTAAATGTGCATTATCGTCCATCCATCACTCACTCATTACTCATTCACTTACTTACACTCAGACACACACACACACACACACGGGCAGCACATACATGAATGCTGATACGCCCTAATACGTGCACTTAACACCAGACTGGATGCGAGTGAGACACATTTATCTCCATGCAACTTGTGTGGAAACGCCGCTGAGTGCATCCGCCAGTGTGTGTGTGTGTGTGTGTGCGATCGGAGTGAATGTGATCCGCCAGGTTTCAGGTCAAAGCAATCCTCGCTCAAATGATTGGCTCGTAATCTGATTGACAGGCCGACTCCCTCCCTCTTCTCTGTCTTCTCCCCGCTTTCTCATCGTTTATCATCCATTTTCATTCTCTCTCATTATCCCTCCCTCCCTCCCTCCCTCCTGCCGTATGCATTCCTCTCCTCCTTTCCACCCTAATCTCGTCTGCTACTCCTTCCGATCCTTCCACCCACCCCCCCCTTTTTTTTTTTCAGCGGCATGTTTGTCCTCCCCTTTGCAACTCTCCGTCCTCCCTCCATCCTGTCTCACTCTTGATGATATAAACACATCATTCTGTCTGCGCCGTGATCGCATTACCTGTGGTAGCGCCGCTCAGAACCACAGCACCTCTGCCATCTGGAAGTTTATGTGTGTCTGTGAGTGTGTGTGTGTGTGTGTGTGTGTGTGTGAAGCTCCTCTATACAAATATGTATGAAACACGTCCTTTCTGGCCAAAGTGAATGGAAACAGAGGCGGCGTGACACTTTCCCCCTCAGTGGCAGCGGCACCGTAGTGGCCTTGGACGTGTCCTCTGGAAATACTACACTCACACAGAGTTGTGTGAAGAGGAAGGTCGACGCTTTTCAGTGCTGACATGCTGCATGAATATAGAGATCATCATCAAGACCACCAGGTGAAGATGAAATCGGAAGAACCGCTTCAAAGGGCTCCTTTCAGTCATCGTAGTTTATTGTCGGTACTCTTCGAAGCTAAAGAATAAAAAAGAAAAAAGCCATCTCCTCAAAAATAATGCTGGGAAACATGTAACACTTTAAGGTGTGTAAACACATCCCGCCCACGAGCGACATGCTGAAAATGTTCACGTCCTCCTTCCTGTCTGTCTCCACTAATTTTCCGTCGGCTCTCTCTACTTTTCTGTTGAGAGTTCTCAAGGATAAAAGCGGTGTAGGGAAAGCTTTCAGTGGACGTGAGCGGCTGGGTACACGGAACCAGCAATCATTTTCATCATCAAGTCACCTAACATGCATTTTTTCGCTGTGTAAAAAGCGGCATGGCTCGGGGGATAGCGCTGGTTGGACTGTTGGTCTCTCTCTTTGTTCCAGACTGAAACATCTAAACAAGTACCAGATGGATTGCCGTTTAATTCTGTGCAACATTCAAGTTCAGTGAATCCCCTGTGACTTTAACCCTTTAAACCTTTTCTCTGGCGCCAGATTGGAGTCAAAGTTTTGGACATTTTGCCATGAAAGTCATAATAACTTTTGATGATCCTGCGATGCTCATTAGCTCAGATGGTAGAGCGAGCGTCCCACGTACAGAGGCTTTGTCCTGGCTGCAGCGGCCCCGGGTTAGAGTCCCGGCCTGGGGCCCTTTGCTGTGTGTCATCCCCTCCCCCCAACCTGTTATCTCTGAAGCTGTCCTATCAATGAAGCCATACAAATGCAAAAAAAAAAATACAAACTTTGATGATCCTTTCATTTAGTCTCATCATCAAGTCAAAATTCAGCCTGGTTCATAGCTGCATATCTGCAGAACCAATGACGTTACCGACGTCCTCAGCTGTGCTGTGTGTGGTGCTCGTCGGCAAATGTTAGCATGCTAACATGCTAAACGAAGAAGGTGAACATCAGCATGTTAGGTGTCATTGTGCTGAAAAAGAGAGCAATCCACAAAGAGCTATCGATTGAGAACTTTTATTGGCTCCGTGATGTTTTGGACTCAGGGAATTAGCACCCATCCCATTCGGCATGAGGATGCGCATGTCTTTGTGTTATTGTGGGACCATCGTTATGAAGATGTTAGCGTGCTGATGTCAACATTAAATCCAAAACACCGATGCGCCAACCATATAATTGTCGCAGTTTCGGCCCCTTGTGTGGGAAAACTCCAAATGCTCAGATTTCAAGCCAACCGCAGATTATTGTTGGACGCTGCACTCTGCTGCGCCCTTATCTCAAATCGCTGGAGTGTTCTTTTTGTACAAGTTTATTGATAAGGGTGTACTAATCCTGGACTACATCTTCCATTACAGCACTGGGAGTGACGAACTTCGCTCTAAAGTCCCTAAAGTCCGTGATGAGCTTTGTGAAAGTGTGCTGCTCCGTCTGCTGGGAATCACTTAGGTATCAGTAGTATTGTACAATGCTAACACTAATTAGCTATTAGCAACAGAACAACAAAACAACAATCGACTTATTTATGTGTGGTCGTCTTCCGTCAAATCTGGGATGTACAGTTCGGAGGATTCTGGGCCTCTGCACGTCTCAGGTCGAGGCCGCTGCGCCCCAATCACACCGAGGCTGATCGATCCGATGGTCCTCAGTTAGAGCAGGGCGTCCTTACCTCTCGCCCGCCGACCTTTCACCTTCATATGGATGTATCTACAGTGCGAGAGAGAAGTTTAGAGAATGAAGAAACACTTTACTGGAGTTCATTTAACATTACCAGAGAGATTTAATAATATGTTTAAGGCCTCATTTAAACTCTTAGCAGCTGCTTTGGATCTATAGCGCCATGTCACTCAACAATCAATACATCTCTTACACACACACACACACACACACACACACACACACACACACACACTGTCACTAACGCACACACACACACACACCCTGGGAGGAATCTGTGTTATCGGGGAAACATCAGATCAAGCAGATACACTTGAATGGCCATTGGGGCCAGATTGACTCACAGTGAGGCGACTCGGGATCAATGTTTTCGCTTGCAAGCCAAACACATCCTGTTGTTGTGTGTGTGTTTGAAGGTGTGTGTGTGTGTGTGTGTGTGTGTGTGCCTGCCCAACCAGCTGTCCGCTTATTCACGGCTGTTAATATTAAAATGGTGCCGGTATGGGGATCAGAGGACCCGACCGGCAGGCCGAGTGCGTCCGTGGACTCGAGGCCCCTGCTCGAGCTCCCCCACTGGGCTCAGGAGACAAAGACCAAGTGCCTGTGTTTCCAAACACGGGCCCCTCTCACCACCCAGAGGTCAGGAACTTAGAATAATCTAGCTCAGGCAGGAGGGACCGTGCTTTCTCATGCAGACACACACAGATTCCGGCATTAAGGCTTTTAATATGACCCTTCTTAACCCAGCAGCGGCGAGGGGAAGAGAGGGCTGGAGGCAGGAGGATTCGTAGCCTGAGGGTCTGAGGGGGGTCTACGTGGGTGGAAAAAGACAAAAAAGTGGGCAATCAGGGGACATATGCTCGACACGCAGAGAGCTCGCCTGCTGATATAAGAGAAACAAGACGCAAGAGGGTGAGATGTGAACCCGCTGTGTGATCAAAGCAGACAAAGAGAGCGGGAGAGAGAGAGAGAGAGGAAGAGAGAGAGGGAGACTGGCTGCAGTCGAGTCGTGAATGAGCTCGGTGGTCTAACAGCGACGCGCGCTCTTTGATCCTCCTTTAACAACATTTCTGGAGCGCGGTCTCGTGTGCAGTGCCACCACCGACGGGAGACACACGACCGGCGAGCGGACACAAGAAATCAAAAAGGGACACTTGAGTTTTTTGAGCACTCTTTCTGAGCACCGGCAGCCCACACATTTAAGCGTTGTGGTGTCCAGATTTGGAAGTCTGAATAATTCAAGGCCAGCTGACAGCTTATCTCTTTAGCCCCACGACTTACTGTATCGCGCGTGAAGAGCGGAGTAATGTCAGCTGTAGCCTAGGGGCTGCAGCGGTTGTATTTTTGCAACTCTAGACTGCCGGGGCTAAATTTGGATGACTCTCTCAGAGCCTGTCAAGCTCAGGCGGCCCCGTTTCCTCTCTCTGCAGGGGAAGGACGCCATCTAGTGCAACTAGAGGGGAAATTCAGAAAGGAAACAGAAAGGACGGGAGGGTATATCAGGAGCACGCAACAGTGTGTGCATCAGACATTCAGCGGGATGACGAGACGCTGCACTTCGGTGAAAAAGATTATCATAGTGGATTCTGACAGTGAGCACGGCGCTGTCTCAAACACCCAATCCATTTGATTCAGCAGAGCAGCTGTGCGAAGTTTCTGTTGATGATGATCGATAATGTTGTCTTAAGACTAATGCAATAAATTCTGCCTTCATGAGGATTATAGTGTTCAGATTATCCTGAGACTGATTCACAGAGATGTTGATTCAACTTTATATTCATTTTGGAGGATGTCGTCTGAAGTGTTGTTCAACCGTATTGCGCTAAAAAGAGAATTGTCTCTCTGTCTCTTGTCTTTAGTGAGATAGATAGGATGAATAAAATGCAAAACGATTCAGCAGCACCGCAAACTGCATCTCGACTTTGTCTCAGACGGTTTGTTACAGGTCAGGATAGGCATCAAGTAGCTCCGGAGTCCAGACGGAGGCCGTCTTCCGCTGCAGTGTGAGGCGCACCAGTGATAGAAAGCTCCGTCACGGGATCGAAGTCTGCACTTAAATACCACAGACGCTTATTACACTAATGTAAAAGATCTGGAAAGTTAAAAAGGTCAAAGTCTGCCCTCTCTCCCGCAGAAACACTGCCCCTGAAACGCCTCGTCAGCAGCCCACATCTTTAACTCCCTGACTTTGTGACATCACACCGTCGGCTAATTTGGCACGTAAGGATCGATTTAACGCAGCCTTGAAATCTTGCTGTGAACCTGGTGTGTGTCGCTCTGACGTAGTTACCTATTGTGTCTAGCTGGTATCATGACAAAACATTTGGGGTATAAAACTCTTCCATAATATATCATTAAAGCACTTTTATTGCTGCATCAGTCATCAACATCAAGTACCTGGAGCTCTTTTGTAATATAGCCTCTATTGCATGCAGAAGCCTGAGTATTCTCTATAGCTTTTGATTTAAAGGACCGTCTAGAATTGTAATTATTATAGGGGCTAAAAAAAAATCATCCTCAGGCTTTTATAAGCAACTGAGAGAGACAGAGATGGTCTCATTTTTTATTTGATGTCACAAATCGCTCAAATATGACCAATAAAATTTTTTTATACATTTAAATTAGCTACAAATTGCTCCATAGAGCACTTTAACATTTTAATATATCCTATAAACACTGACATTCATAATACTCTATAAATCAGAATGACTGCAACAAACATTACATACATTTTCAGTGTTGCGGTACTTTTGTTTTTTCTTACAAAAGAACCAGCACAGAGCAGCAACACAATAGCAACGAAGCGGCTTCACCTCCCTACTAATCGGCCCCATTTTACCAAACCTAAAGAGAGGAGTGGACAATTTGCTGTCTATAATAGCACTGGTCGAAAGAGACAGGTCACTGAAGCGGTGAAAACCCACTCTGTCTGAAATGATCACACTGGATCAGCTGTGGCATTGCGCGTCTCCCAACCGTGAAGAACCACGAGGCTATAATTAAAGGGCTTATTGATTAGACTCTACGCGCTCCTGCGTCCTCTGGACCGTGAGCCGGAGGCCCGGGGCGGGTCAGTCACTCTCGCTATGCTAATGTCTATGCTAATACAGACCGCCGGTTTAAGTCGATTATTGACGCTTTCCCTAAATGGACGGTTGATCCACAACCGAGGCATTGTGTGCCGGGGTCAATAGCGGCGAGATTGATGCCGGGGCAGGAGGTCAGCGTCATTTCAACTCCACTGCTTTCTGGGTATGAATTGGGAATGACTTCCGTTAATTGAAATATTAATTGGAAAGTGAGTGACATTTCTCAACTCCAAGTGGGATTTCTGTTCATCATCCGGTATCGAGCAGAAATATATAGAGATCCATCGGCAGAGGCCCCGGGGAGTGAGCCGGAGACCGTTATCTGTGGAGGATCAGCCTCTCGCGAGCATGTTTATAGTCTATTTGTAGTCTTTATAGTCTGTTAGTCTGCACACAAGCAGCGTGTACGTGTGTCGGTGAGGAGACGGAGATAAAACAAAAACAGCAGAACACAAAAAAAGAAACACGGCCCGAGAAAGAGAGCCAGCTCCACCGTGCCGGCTGAATCGGAGAATAACAATGCTTGATGGTTGACGGACCTCTGGTCGGTGCCGGTGCTGGGGGCAGAGCACGACATCATGCAATCAGTCTGAGAAAGGTCGGCGTATCGATCGGTGTGCATGGCTCCAACGTTACATATCAAAAACATCTCTGCCCCTCCCAACACTTCCCCGGTTCTAAAAATGACCCAGAGTGCACTGCTCTTTACAGCGGGTACCGCTTCGGGCCCGTCACGTTGAGGCACCAGCGCCTCTCAGACTCAAAAACCCAGACGCATAGCTCTTTGTCACAGCATACCTGGCCTTTATCGAAAGTTTTTTCTCGCAGTTTTTTTCACTTCCTCGAGATGAACTTATCAGTGTGTTTACACAGACGGGGAGGAGACGGAGGGGAGTTTATCAGGCCGGCTGATCTTTATAATTCTGCGAAGGAAAAAAAAAAAAGGAGACGCATATCTTCAGCTTTCACAATGAACCAATAAAATTCCTCAGTTGCCGGATGAAGGGTAAAATTAAAACCTTGATCCGTCTGGATTCTTTATTAAATACAGGGGGGGGGGGGGGGGGGAGCAGACACAGTCACATATATCCATCTGATGAGACACTACTTTAATTACTGCTCTCACTCGCTCGACATGCCACTCACATTGTGTCTCTGCCTGCAGGTGCGTGTGTGTGTGTGTGTTTGCTTTGAGGTGCTGCGCCAACGGGTGTGTTTCATTTCAGGAAATGCTTCTGTCAGCCTCGGCCGGATCTTAAAAGCCCCATATCTGCTGTAATAGACGGGCACGGAAGACTTCACAGAGGGCAGAGCCATGACTCCGGGCGTGTGAATCACGCATGAGTGGGCTGTGAAACAAACAGTGTAATCGTTGAGTCGTGGTTCGAGGTAGAGGAGTTTGCTTTCAGTATCCGCTTTCTCGCTTCTGCTCTGTGCACGGTCATGAGGTGGGCCTCTGTAAAAAAAATACAAAATAAATACAACCTGTTACAGTTCTAAGAAATAAGGTTAGGACCCAGATGCAGAGAAACGCTGCAGGCAGACGGGATTCAGGAACTGAAAGCGAGCTTTATCAAACAAAAGCTGAACGATCCAATAAAACCAAAGAAAGTGAGAAAACCAAAAATGAGTCAAAGGGACAAAAAACACAAAGCAGCAACAGAAGAGCTGAAACAAAGTGCAAATCAATGAAAACACACAAGGAACAAAAAAAAAAAACGACAGCAAACAGCGAGGTCAGACGGAGAAACACTAGAGAACACTGGAGGATGCTGGGATGAAACACGGGGGAACGAGGAGAAAACGGAACGATCTGGGAGGACAAAGACTACACACACACACACACACACAAGGTGCAGGTGGAGTGAGGAGGGGAAAGGCCAGGTGAGGGAGAGGAATGTAAAAAACACTGAAAGGAGGGAAATCACACAGTGGGAGGAACTGAAGAGAAACATGGGGGCAAGATTTCAAAACAAAACAGGAAATAACAGGAGAACAAAACCAGGATCGTGACATAACCACCTTTAAAAACACCTACTTTCACTCTTAACTGCAGTGTTATTCATCCATCCAGATTGTTTTGGTGTGAGTTGTAGAGGTTTTAGAGACACAGGCGTCTCGAATCACGACAGCAAGGAACGTTACAGGAGAGCTCAGCCGAGGAGGCGTCCTCCGGAAGCAGGGTCCCTCTTTTTCCTCTGAAAGCTGCACGATGGGGCATGAAGCTAAAAAAGTTTAATATCTGAGCACAAAATGACTCACATCTTCCACCAATGGAGCGTTCACACGACAGACTTCCAGTCGGCGAGATGAGACGAACATCTGGTTTAGCCCTCTGCTTACTTGAAGGGGGGTCAGGATGTTTGAGTGGAAACGTTTTTAAGAAGCCGTCCAAGAGGGCACTTTCACAACGTAAGAGTCCACCACTGTGAACGATGAGTCGTTGTTGTGAACGGAAGCTTTAAAGACTATTTGGGCTGCTGTGCATCACAGTGTGTCGCAGTTTGGCCACTGTGTAAAATCAGCCTAAAGGCCTGCTGGTCATCCTGGAGCAAAGCTGCCGTGTCAGTCAGTTTAATCAGCCATTAGCTTATGCACGCCTTTATCTGTCTGGCAGGTGTAGTACAGTAGAAAGAAAAGAAGTTCATTATTTACTTCATTACAATGCTCACAACAAGGTCTCTGGAGTATCTGTGGGGGAATCGGGCCATAAGGACATGAGAAGACGTTGCTATTGAGTTTTTCACATTCTTTTTTTTGGGGCCAATAGCAGCACAAGCTAAGTGTCATTTAGTTCCATTATATAGGAAAGAAGAGAGACATCTCTCCGGCTGATATAAACTCACACAGAAATAATCTAGATGTACAAATAGCGCTACAGGTAAGTGGAAAAATGTGTGTTTTAGATTTTACAAGAGGAACTGCCCCTTTAGAATGTGTGTATGTACATCTGTGTGTGTTAACATGCATCCACATGTTAATATGTTCTTAAGCGTGCCCTCCTGTGCCATGAACAGGGACTCCTGCAACGTGCATTTCATTCCCGTCGGCGGTCGATATAGGATGAGGATATGAGAGCCAGTATTGATTGTAATTTCCTGCGACGCTACGTTCCACTCTCTTGCTTTATCAGGAGACTAATTCCTATCAGCCACGCTGTCGGCCAACAGCCCAGGCTGCTGCCCCGGACAACAACTAATGAATACGAGAGGAGCGAATAATCCGGCGAGGCATTTCTGCTCTGACAAACAGGTTGCCACGGGGATGATGATGATGATGATGATGATGAGGCAGGAATACGTGTGGAGAAACGACATGTTATACAGCATATACAGCATGTTTGTATGTGAGTGCAGGCAGGTCAACATGTGTAGCTCGCTTGCATGAGTGGCTGCAGACCTGTGTGGGGTTGTATATGTAGGTATGTTCTCCAGCGTGTGTTTAATGTGGCCGTTGAAGGAACACGCCAGCCGGGTTTTCACTGATTTTAATGACTGGACTCCTGGGAGGACGGCTGTTTGTGTGCCGTGGGATTTAGCTGTTGCTGACTAAAGGAGTCAAGGGCACGGAGCTAACATTTGCTTTCCATCCTGACAGCAGCTGGAGCGCCAATAAGGGGTTTATTTACGCCGTCATTGTCAAGCTGGTATAATGATGATGCCCCACAGTGTGCAGATACACACTGCAGGTTTCCTCCATTGTGTTTTTCTCTGCCTTGCACCTGTTGTGCCTCTCTGAAGCTCTTCTTCTTCTTCTTCTTCTTCTTCTTCTACTGAATCCATCCTCTCTTTCGTTTCAGGCTTTATATTGAGTCCATCATATTGCCAGCTAGCCTGTCTTCACGGTTGGTTAAATGCTGTGATAGAACTTGAGGACTGACACGCGCCTCCTTCTGAATTCACGCCCGTCTTTCTTCGACTTGTGCGCTTTCTAGTACTGTTTCTCTCCCCCCGTCCACTCCGTATATTTTTGGTTAATTCTTCCTCGTGGTCTAAGCAGGTTGCAAACTAACATCTGTTTCATTAAAGGCTGCTCAGGTTAAAGTAAGACGGAGCAACATGTCATGATTCTGATTTTCACAACCAGAATCAGAATCTGAGTTTTCTTCGCCAAGTATGTGTACACATACGAGGAAAGAGGCACACAACTTGGAACCAGGCACAACAAAAACTGAATAAATAAGACAAAAAAATACAGAAAGAAAGAAAGAAAGAAAGAAAGAAAGAAAGAAAAAGGAAAGAAAGAAAGAATGAAAGAAAGTGAAAGAAAGAAAGAAAAAAGAATGAAAGAAAGAAAGAAAGAAAGGTGAGTGAATGGTCGGGACTGTACTATACAATAGCATGTGGAAAGAAAGTAGCTGTTTTTACAGTTTATTAAAAACACCATGACTATCACTATAAAAAACACATTATAAGAAAGATAAACATGTGTACATGGTGTGGGTGTATTGTCTACATTATATGCATGTATACGTGTCTATATATATATATATTCAGTGTTTCTTTGGCAAATGATGTACACCCAGCGGGTGCTTTAAATGGTACATTTTCAGCTGTGAAAGGTAAGTGGATGTTTGGTGTAAATGGGTCAACACTGAAAGACAGTTTTTCTTTTCATCGGAGTGATGGCCTTATTGATGAAAATAAAAGTTTCGAAATTAAAGCTGGTGTTGGTTGGATTTGAGATACCGGGGAGAGAGGACTCTGGGAGAATCAGACTCAGAAGAGACTCAATATTTCTCCTTGGAAGGTCAAAGGTCAAGCGCCGTCGAGAGGGATCACAGGCCTGAGTTCACCGAAGTTCACTTTCATTTTGACTCACATTCTAACAACTGTATTTCCATTGGAAATTTCCAAGTTCACGGTTGTGAATGTTGATGTGAAATGCATGAAACAAGCACAGAACAGACATGCAGATGATTTTCAAAAAGTCTCTACAAACACACGCATTCTTTTACAAAGAGCCAAAAATAATCCGAGCAGCTGCGTGGGTGAGATGTGCTATTTTAAGTACAAACATTTCTGATAAAAAAAACACATCATCTGTGTGACATCTGTTTCAACAGATGAGCCGCAGAAAATTCCCCCCCCTGACCAAATCTAACATTTATTAAAATTTAAAGTGCATTTCAGTCGCCAGTTGACTTTACGCTCAGTGACTCTAAAAGTGGAGGCAACCTGTGGCTTTCACAGTGAGTGTAAGGGAAAGGGCTGAGTTTCTGTGTGTGTACACATCGCATGAGTGTTAATGCGTTTGGGTTGATGCTGCTCTGTATATTGTGGGCTGGTCTGTGGTGAATGGACTGTTTCTCATCTTTGGTTTTTGAGAGGTGAATCATTGTTTCCCCTCCCCATCGTGTGGCCACAACTCTCCATGGTGACGAATGAGGGGTGTGGGGTGTCGGGGGACGGAAGGGGTCTCGTTTATAAGAGACGAGAACAAAACTTGAACTATCAGAGAGACAGACAGAGAGAACTTCACTAATTGGAAAAGCCATGAAGATATGCGCCCAGCTGCCTGAGCACGCCTAAGTTTGATTCAGCGCTCTGATAACAACTTCCAAGCAGTGAATTATCATCTGCGAGCGACTTGGATACCTTTTCTGTTGAGACACATTACACACAGCCGCTGAAGGAAGGACAAAGTCAAGGTGTAATCCTGAAAATGAGAGTCAGCCTGGTGTTTGCCACTCTTCTCTGCTTCATGGCATGGGAGAGCTGCGTCCATGCAAGTGAGTACTGTAAAAAAAAAGTAACAGATCTTTGACTGAGCGTACATTTGAGTGTTTGACAGGGTAAAATGAAAGAAACTAAATCTGTCTCTCTCTGTTTTTGTCTTGTTCAGCTCATATGCCGGTGGTAAACTGTTGTCCGATGCGGTCTAAAACCATGATCCCACTGACAAGAATCGCAAATTATACCGTCCAGGTTGAAGGCGTCTGTCCAATCGCAGCCATACGGTGAGTGATCCTAATATTTTAAAATATGAATTGTACAATGTATCAATTGAGAACGAATATCGACATGTATTCCAAAATACTTATAATTCACCCAAAGCAACACTTTTTTTTTCTTTTCCCTGTAGTCTGTATGTAGCTGTTCTGATGGTTTTGGTTTTATTCGTCCCAATTTTTAGTCACATGTCAGTAACAATTACCCATAATTCAGGCAATAGCACCCTGACCTATTCACATGCCTAGAATGGATCGCCAACTATCCTTGTCCAGATTCACTTATGGTCCCTTTAGTAAAATATGTGTCAACGATGCCATTAACAGATATCAATCAATTGCAGGTTTGTGACAATAAGTGGGAAAACAATTTGCTCCGACCCGAGCAGTGGCTGGGCAAAAAGAGCCAAGGCCAAGGTAGACAAGGACAAGGACAAGACAGTAACCCCGGCAGCAGAGGCCACACCGGCAGCAGAGGCCACACCTGCAGCAGAGGTCACACCTGCAGCAGAAGTCACACCGGCAGCAGAGGTCACACCGGCAGCAGAGGTCACACCTGCAGCAGAGGTCACACCGGCAGCAGAGGTCACACCGGCAGCAGAGATCACACCTGCAGCAGAGGTCACACCTGCAGCAGAAGTCACACCGGCAGCAGAGGTCACACCTGCAGCAGAGGTCACACCTGCAGCAGAGGTCACACCGGCAGCAGAGGTCACACCGGCAGCAGAGATCACACCTGCAGCAGAGGTCACACCTGCAGCAGAAGTCACACCGGCAGCAGAGGTCACACCTGCAGCAGAATCCACACCTGCAGCAGAGGTCACACCGGCAGCAGAGGTCACACCGGCAGCAGAGGCCACCACGTCAAAAAAGACCACCACGTCAAAAAAGACCACCACGTTAAAAAAGGCCACCATGCCAAGAAAAGCACCGCAGAGGGGAGGCTGGACAAGAAGGAGGCTGCTGGGGAGGAGATCCAGGAAATGGAGGAAGAGGCAGCTGAGAAGACGCGGCTGAGGAATCACAACACCAATCAGAGTTTCTCCGCCAGCGAACTTTACTTTTTCCAATTGGACTTTTCCTGCTGCGCTGCATCAACAGTTAACAAATGCGAAACACAGTCAGGCTTTTATATATTATTCATACATGCAATATATATATTTAAAAACATATGTTAACCTTCACCTCGTTGTCTTAGATGTGTATTAGATTAATTGTTTTTACTTCTTCCAGCCGGTTGCCAATAAATTCTTTTAAATGAAATCAAATGTAAACGTGCTTTTGTTATGAACGAGAGGAACAAACGCGGAAACAGATCTGGTTGTAGTAGGCTGACACACACGCATATAAAAAGAGACAACACAGGTTCTCACAACCAAGTCTTAATGTGTTTACGCTCGGCGCAAATAACAAATGTACAGGAAGGAAAACCATCTCACACACATCAGCTGAATACAGATAACAAATCTAGACAGAGATGAAGGTCGTAGATACTGCGGCTCTGCAACCAAGAGGCGCAAACATGAAAACAGCTGGACAGACAAACATACCGAGTCTACATATAGAGTTGAAATGTTAACTGGTTGGGTTAGTGGTTTTACTGTGGAAGTAGCGCATATAATAAATGATATATCACATGTGCAGAGGTGACTATCCGTGTATTCATTGAGAGACTTGAGAAGCTGCTTTCTAAGAAACACTTCTTAGATTAACACCGGTCGCTGCATGGTTACTGTATCTTATAGAAAGTGTGTCAGGATGTCAAAAAGCTGGTCTCACAACTGTCGACTAACTAGGGGTGTGTAACGTCCTGAAACTGAGCAGTTTGGCATCGTGAACCGTTAAAGTCTGATCTGTCAGGCGGCCCAGCAGCTCAGTTGGTGGAGCGTGAGTCACATGTACAGGTGCCGCGTCCTCACCACAGCGGTCCAAAACAGCCATGGAAAAATGCCTAATAATAATAATAATAATAATAATAAGTCCTGACTGTCAGTCGCTCGCTGCCTCTGTATGCTCAGAGTCTTAATGATAAAGGACCTTTGAAATTTAAGATCTAATCTCTGTAACACCAAAAGATCTCAACATTTCATTCAACGTACTGTGACGCACACAACAAACCACAAAAAACACCTGAATGTGAAAGTCAAGAACGTCACAGCACACGAACTCTGAAGCCGGACAAGTTGTGCTAACAAAAATGAAGCATCGCAGAATTAATTATTTCATGATAATTGTTGTATTTTATAGTAAATATATCTCGTTCTACTCTTTCTCTAACCCTAACCCCAATTTTTATTAATAGAAACCTGTAGGTCATCAGTCAAACAGTTAAACAGTCATTTGCTCGATGACAGAAGGTCAATATTTTATCTCCCCTTCTCAGCCCCCCGACAGAAGCAATAATTAAAGGTGATATTTTGAGATGCAAAGCCGTGTAACACGTAAGTTCACAAATAGTTAAATGCAGAAAAGGCTCGTACATTTGGGCCTGGAGTGTAAAAGTGGAGCACTACTTTGTTGCTATGAATGATATGTTTGATATTATTGTCTTTCTGTTTCATTGCTGGGTTTACTTGAAACTGTGGAGCGGCCACCACATCCTGAACGCTCAGAGGAGGATGAATGTGCGCATGTGTGAGGGGCTGCATGTCGCCTAACTCAGCAGGAGATTATTAGTGAGACTGTTTCCTCTCTTCTAAGAGAATTAAACAGTGTCTGAATTTTTATTTGATTTAAGCGATCGAGTAGCTCTGGACATTTATGACAGAAGTGTTCACCACAAAAACAAATCAGAATAATTTCATTTTGTGCACGAACTTAAAAAAGATGAATTGCTGCAAAAATGGCACCTTGATGTTTTGTGTACTGTAGAAGAGTCTTCACGTCACATAAAACATGATCCAAGCTTGCGCCGGCCCACTGTGACTGAAAACTGGGACTATTCTCTTAAATACCTGGAGAATGTAAATTCAATAGGTCAAGAACTCTTCCTACACACAGGACATGAACTCTGTACAAGATCCATTCACCCAGGGACACTTGTTGAGGGAGCAGTCTCTGTCTGTCTTTGACCCGTATCACCTGACTTCCTAAAGGGTCACTGGTAGAAAATTTCTCACTAAACCACCAGAACAGTCTTACAGGAAGATATGACTAGAATGAACTAAATCATGAAAAACAAACATTATCAACAGTGGGAAGAAACAACTGCATTGATGTTATGTTAAAGACGTGTGTGTATTGTGTTCTGGACATGTCTACTTAGGCCCATGTTGCCAAAAAATGATGTTAGTGCAGCTTTTAAGACTTTTAGTTGTTCTTAAAGCTGGTTAGATTGTAGAATAACTACAATAAAAAAAACAACTCCTCCATTCAGCCACTCCTCCAAAACACATGAACATGCACTGCCTGACTACAACAACTGCCTTGTCGCTCTCGCTTGCCAGCAACGAGATCTGTTTGTTAGTGGCTGGTTTGCTATATCCACCAGCTCTCTGACCTGGTTTAGCCTAATAAAAATAAATACATAAATGAATAACTCTGTGCCACAATCCTATAAACACAAGCAAAATAGCTATCATAACTGTAACCCACTCAGAATTGGCTACCCTGCACAACAGTTACTCCTCACTGCTGTAGGTGTGTGCTTTCTGCTAACCGGGTTACAAGTCTGTTGCTGCCTGTTTGCATGTAACCATTAGTACTCTCACTGAAATTGTCATTTTGCCATGCTTCACAGTTGGTTAAGACTTGAAAACCTGCATTGAAGCCACTGAAGAACAGAGGAGCCCCACAACAAGAATGTGTTCAGTAGAAATTCTTCATAAAGTAAATGAAAAAATTGATCCTAAGGGGGATAGTGACGCCTGAGACAGGGAATTAACCACCTGTGTTTCATGAGACATCAAGCATGTTTAGCCTATTAAAAATACTACTCATCTGGAGTTTAACAGTAGGGCCTTCACACTGTCCAATCTTCTACTGTATAGAGGTCATATGAGCACATTAAGAGACGGCTACCCTATTCTTAGTCCTAACCCAATTTAATAACAGAAGTCTGGATGCAGCGTCGGAGGCGGAGCCCCTTGTATTTATATTGAAGCTGCTCAGTGGCGCTTGTGACCAAAAAGCTTGACGTCCCAGGTGTAAGAACACCTGGACTCTCCACGTTGTGGGGCTCATAAAGTGTGTGCATCAGAGACGTCCGTCAGCCGAGACACCTAACTATTGATTTAGTCCTGTGCTACCTTGAATTAACTAACAAATGGAAGTTATGAAAGTGAAATGAGTCATTCCTACAGAGTTTTGATACTCAAAAAGTTATCCAACGTTATACAGCTGCTTCTGTTACAGTGTAAGGTAATCTGTTTGGCCCCTGTGTCTCATGTGATATTGTAATCACACAGATTTTCCATTCTATCAGACTGACTGCAAAGCCCGGTGCTTACCTTATCCTCCATCCCTCTTACATAATCTAAGCTCTCCTCCGTCCCTAATAACCAATGCTCTGGCAGAGCGGGGTGACATAAAATCAGATGGTGCAATGCCGCTAATCATAAGTTCCTTGTTGGTGGTGTTACCACCTGGCTCTAAGGTGCCAACAAGGAGGGAAGCCACACACAGATGGAACATGAAAAGTAGTTTTATTTAACATAACTGAATTAACTTATTTACAAATGAATGGGTTGTGTAGGTAAGAAAGGAGTCAGGCAGTGTGTGGTTGTGTGGAACATATGATGAGGTGTGTGTGGTAAAGTGCAACAAACCAAACAAAAGAGCCTGCTGAGAGATTGAAGCTATGCAGAAGGCCATCTTCTATGCCCTCTGGAGAGCCCAGCCCACATGGGCAGGTATAATCACGACCTTCCCACTCTACCCCCCTAACCACTCCCCGTACCTGCAACAAAAGCAGAGGTAACAGGTAGGCAGAGTGTGAGGGGTCGTCAGAGTGGAACAGTCAAAGATCAGTACTGTCAAGAGGGTTTAAAGCTTTCAAACAGCCAAAATTCACATGTCAACATTCACCAAAGTCCACTTCCATGTTGACTTTGCCTCTGTGAGCAAATCTAATAATTACACTGAAACAAATTGATACACTTTAACATCCATCCAAAGTGACTAGTTACAAGAAATTTCTACTTAATGTTTAATTTATTTATTCAATAATGTCTTATATTATTAAGGACTGCAAAACAAAGGTAAAGTGCAAAGGAGAGTGTTGAGTATCTGCGTGTCAATGCACACATGATGGTTTTTGCTTCTAGGTAATGGTATGTCTACATATTGTGGGGAGGTCTGTGGTGAACTGTTTTTGCCATTGTTGGCTTGTGATAGGTGAACTGTCCCTACTGTGCAGCTGTACTGTCTACTTTCAGAAAAGGTTTTTGCTGAGAGACATTCCACACAGTCATTGACGGAGAAAGACAAGGTGTAATTCTGAAGATGAGGATCAGCCTGGTGTTTGCCACTCTCTTGCCACTCTGCTTCACCATGTGGATGAGCATACGTGAGTACCTGAAAAAGTACCAGATTTTCGACTGAGCATAACTCTGAGTGTTTGGCAGGGTAAAATTGAGGTAATTTAATCCGTCCTTCTCTCCCTCTTTGTCTGTTTAGCGGATACATGTTGTTTTTCGGCAATCCAGTCCAGGATCCCAATGAAATATATCGCGAGTTATACATTTCTGGATGATCGCTGTTCAATCAAAGCCATTCTGTAAGTGGTCCTGCAACTTTACACCATATATTATTAAAACGTATGTATGTACATGTACTTAAAAGAAATTACATTTTAAAGGGTAGGTTTACCCATATCACAAGCTAACCCCCCCCCCCCCCCTCCCACTCCCCAACACATTTATTCATTGACCTCGAGTGCAGGTGTGCAGACAGATTTTGTTTTATTTGCCCAAGTTTTCAAATGCAGTTTTTGTCCGTGAAAATTCTGCAGGCACAACATACGAGGCAGTTCAGAGCATTTATTATGAAGGACTAAAACTTCTAAATACACCAAAAATGAATTTAGAAGTAAATGTAGACGTGGACAATCACCAAAATGTGATGTAAATTGATATTTAAGCTGTTATTTGATTTTTTGTTTATTTACCTTCAATTAATTCCCCAATTTGTTTATTTTACCATTTAGTTTTCCATTTTATGATACGTTTTTTTATTACTCTCATAGACTGAATTAAAACTACTGCCAGACATATTCAAAACTGATCCTCTTTCGACTGCTGTTTTCGTCTGTAGACACATTTGACAGTGACAAGACATTTAATTTCCTGTAGCTACTCCTGGTCTACCTCGAAACATTTTTTAATAGAATTGTATTTCACTTGCATATGAAGTCTAGTTTAAATGAGTGTGAAGCAACTGAGATTTTTTTTTCTTTTTTAAAATATTTTCTGTCGGTTTGATTATGTTAAATACTTTAAAGCAGGACTGAGGGAGAGGGCTGGTCGGCAGTTTGATACCGATCTGTTAGCTGAAGGCTAATAGTGACCGACGACAGTGGCCACTGTTGTGGAAGCAAAGCATATATGTAGACGATCTCTGTGCTCTGATGTTAATAAACAAAAGTCAAAAAATCGACCATATGACACATCTTAAATTTATGAGACGCTTTTGTCCAAAGTGAGTAACAGTAATTCACACACTGGTGGCTGCCATGCAAGGTGGTGACAAGCACATCAGGAACAGTTTGGGGTTCAGTATCTTGCCCAAGGACACTTCAACATCCAGACCAGGGAATCGAACCAGCTACCTTCCAATAACTAGATGCTGACTCTACCCCTGAGCCACAGCCGCTCCTTGATTTCAATAATGAAGCAAAAAAAAGGAATATAAAAGGTAAATATAGAAATAAATAAAGTTTGTGGAAATAAATAGAAGAAAAATGCAAGGAGATGAGAATAAAGTAATAAATTCTCAAATAGATAAATAAATAAAATGGGGAAATAAGTAAGAACTTCAATTAGTACAAGGGTTATAAATTCAGAGACAAATTAAAGCATGAACATCAATGTATGTTACATTTTATAAATTAATACCTACATTTATTTTCACTCTTAAATTTTAATTTTTAATTAAGTTTAATTTTGCAGTTTCAGTCCTTAAATGGAGTATTGAATGTTTTTTTTAACTACAAAATTTCAGCGCTGTGATATTTTAAAACCTATCCAAACAATCTATGTGCATGATAGGTGAGAAAACATGCTTTTCTTCAAACAGCCGTGAACCTCACCTTTCAGAAATTATTTGTCTGGCCTTCATAATAACAATGTTAATGAAAAGCATTACAAGACTGTTAACAGATACCAAACAACTGCAGGTTGCGCACAAAGCGAGGAAGAGAAATTTGCGCCGACCCGAACAGTGACTGGGTAAAAGAAGCCATGCAGAAGTTGGATGGAACATGGCATCGGAATGGACCACAGAGGTAAGGCAAATAAGGAAGGAGACAGCTGGGGAAGAAAAATCTAAAAATTATTTGTCAGAACTAAATAAAAAAACTGTTAGAAAATAAATTCACAACAGGTTTCGCACAAACACTGGAGGGACGATTTGCTCTGACCAGAATGGCGACTGTGCAAAAGAAGACGTGCTGAAGGTGGACGAGGAGGACAGAAAAAACACATTGCAAGAGAATGGACAGAACGACGAGGAAGCAACGAGCGACATCACACCAGCAACAGTCACGACATCAACACACACAACGCAGAGGTAAGGCCAATAAAGAAAGAGACAGCTGGGGGAAAGCATCATGCTTACATTGATGAACTACAGCTATAAATATGCAGGAAGTGATTCTGGAGAAAGATAGTTGATTGTTGAGTCTCATTCCAGCTCGTCAAATAACTAAACTTACTGTTGATGTCTTGGATCGAACCTGCCAGTGCTCAATCTGAATCCAAAATAATCGATCTGTTCTACGTATGTGTGAGTAGAGAGAATGGACAGAACGACGAGGGAGCAACAAGCGACATCACACCAGCAACGGCCACCACATCAAAACTGCACCTCACAGAAAAGACGAAAGTCCAATGGGAGAACGGGCCAAAGACATTTTGTCTGAGGATTCACAACACAAGTCACAGTTACCACAGTCAGCAAACATTGCTCTTTACCATTGTACTTCTCCTGCTGTACTGCATCAACAGCAAACACATGTGAAACAAAGTCAGGCTTTTATATATTTGTTCTGTCGATGATTAAATATATCATATATATTCAAACGAATGTTCACCATGCCTTGAGACTGGAGTTCAAATGTTAACTGTATACACTGTGGTTGGGTTAGTGGCTTTACTGTGGAAGTAGTGCAAATAATAAAGTATATTTGACATGTACACAGGTGACTTTCTGAATCTTTATTGAGAGACTGCTTTGTAAGAACCACGTTGTTATATTAACACTGGTCACTGCAGGGTGACTGTATCTTATAGAAAGTGTGAGTCCTGGAACTGAACAGTTCAGCATCATTACTCGTTAAAGTCTGATCTGTCGGTGCCCCAGCAGCTGAGTAGGTGGAGTGTGAGTCCCATGTACAGGTACTGTGTCCTCACCACCTGGCCCATGATTTGTATCCGACGTGTCATCCTCTCTCTTTCAACTCTTAACCTGTCCCATCCAATACGGCCACCGAAAAATGCCAGATAATAATAATAAAAAGTCTTGACTGTCAGTCGCTGTCTGCCTCTTATGATATGTTTGATATTATTGTCTTTCTGTTTCATTGCTGGGTTTACTTGAAACTGTGGGGCAGCCACCACATCCTGAACGCTCAGAGGAGGATGAATGTGCGCATGTGTGAGGGGCTGCATGTCACCTAACTCAGCAGGAGATTATAAGTGAGACTGTTTCCTCTCTTCTAAGAGAATTAAACAGCGTCTGAATTATCTTTTTTACTTGAAGCAATCGAGTAGCACTGGACATTTATGACAGAAGTGTTCACCACAAACACAAATCCTAATTAAAATTTGTGCACGAACTTAAAAATTATCAATTGCTGCAAAAATGGCACCTTGATGTTCTGTGTACTATAGAAAAGTCTTCAAGTCACATAAAACATGTTCCCACTGTGACTGAAAACTGAGACTGTTCTCTTAAATACCTGGAGAATGTAAATTCAATAGGTCAAGAACTCTTCCTACACACAGGACATGAACTCTGTACAAGATCCATTCACCCAGGGACACTTGTTGAGGGAGCAGTCTCTGTCTGTCTTTGATCCGAATCACCTGACTTCCTAAAGGGTCACCGGTAGAAAACGTCTCACAAAACCACCAGAACAGCTTCACAGGTAAATGTGGCTAGGATGAACTAAGTCATGAAAAACAAACGTTAACAGTGGTAAGAAACAACTGCACTGATGTTATGTTAAAGACGTGTGTGTATTGTGTTCTGGACATGTCTACTTAGGCCCATGTTGCCAAAAAAACAATATTAGTGCAGCTTTTAAGACTTTTAGCTGTTCTTAAAGCTGGTTTTGGTTAGATTGTAGAATAACTACAATAAAAAAACCAACTCCTCCATTCAGGCCTCCCACCACAGCCACTCCTCCAAAACACATGAACATGCACGGCATGACTACAACTGCCTTGTCGCTCTCGCTTGCCAACAACGAGATCTGTTTGTTAGTGGCTAGTTTGCTATATCCACCAGCTCTCTGACCTGGTTTAGCCTAATAAAAATAAATACATAAATGAATAACTCTGTGCCACAATCCTATAAACACAAGCAAAATAGCTATCATAACTGTAACCCAGTCAGAATCAGCTACCCTGCACAACAGTTACTCCTCACTGCTGTAGGTGTGTGCTTTGTGCTCACTGGGTTACAAGTCTGTTGCTGCCTGTTTGCATGTAACCATTAGTACTCTTATTGAAACCATATTTTCCTTCGTTTCAAGCCTCAAACTGAGTACATTGTCATTTTGCCATGCTTCACAGTTGGTTAAGACTTGAAAACCTGCATTGAAGCCACTGAAGAACAGAGGAGCCCCACAACAAGAATGTATCTGGAAGAAATTCTTCATAAAGTAAATGAAAAAATTGATCCTATGGGGGATAGTGATGCCTGAGACAGGGAATTAACCAGCTGTGTTTCATGAGACATCAAGCATGTTTAGCCTATCAAAAATACAATTAATCTGGAGTTTAACAGTAGGGCCTTCACACTGGCCAATGCTCAAGCCCTTTAGAAAATAGCCAGTCTTTAACTTTGCTCATGTAGGTCAGAGTTCATATATGAGTGCATTAAGAGACGGCTACCCCATTCTGAGTCCTAACCATCAATTTAATAACAGAAGTCTGGATGCAGCGTCGGAGGCGGAGCCCCTTGTATTTATATTGAAGCTGCTCAGTGGCGCTTGTGAACAAAAAGCTTGACTTCCCAGGTGTAAGAATACCTGGACTCTCCACATTGTAAGGCCCATAGAGTGTGTGTACCAGAGACGTCCGGCAGCCGAGACAGCTAACTATTGATTTAGTCCCTGGCTAACTTCAATAAACTAACAAATAGAAGTTATGAAAGTGAAACAAGTCATTTCTACAGAGTTTTGATAGTGAAAAAGTTATCCAATGTTTTACAGCCGCTTCTGTCACAGTGTAAGGTGATTATTTTCCATTATATCAGACTGACTTTAAAGCCCAGTGCTTACCTTATCCTCCATCCCTCCTACATCATCTAAGCTCTCCTCCGTCCCTAATAAGCAATGCTCTGGCAGAGCGGGGTGACATGAAATCAGATGGTGCAATGCTGCTAATCATAAGTTCCTTCTTGGTGGAAAAGTTTAAGATCAGTACTGTCCAGAGGGTTTAAAGCTCTCAAACAGCCAGAATTCACATGTCAACATTCACCAAAGTCCACTTCCATGTTGACTTTGCCTCTGTAAGCGAATCTAATAGTCACACTGAAACAAACTGATACACTTTAACATCCATCTAAAGTGATTAGCCTGAAGAAATGTCCACTTAATGTCAGATTTATTTATTCAGTAACGTTTCAGACTATCAAGGACTGTAAAACAAAGGCAATGAGTGGCTCTCAGTGTAAGTGCAAAGGAGAGTGTTAGGAGAGTACCTGCGTGTCTATGCATACACATGATGTGTTTTTGCTTCTAGGTGATGCTACAGGTTACATGCTGTGGGCAGGTTTGTGGTGAACTGTTTTTGCTGTCGTTGGCTTGTGATGGGTGAACTCTCCCTACTGTGCAGCCGTAGTGTCTACATTCAGAAAAGGTTTTTGCTGAGAGATATTCCACACAGTCACTGACGGACAAAGTCGAAGTGTAATACTGAAGATGAGGGTCAGCGTCAGCCTGGTGTTCGCCACTCTTCTCTGCTTCACCACGTGGATGAACAGCGACCATAAACGTGAGTACCGTAAAAAAGTACCAGATTTTTGTCTGAGCGTACGTCTGAATGTTTGGCAAGGTAAAATGAATGTAGCTTAATCTGTCTCTCTCTGTTTTTGTCTTGTTTAGCACATACGCCGCTAGTAATGTGTTGTGCGTATTGGTCCAAAACCAAAATCCCACTGACAAGAATTGCAAATTATACCATTCAGTCTGAAGGCATCTGTCCAATCGCAGCCATACGGTGAGTGGTCCTGATATTTTACAATGTAAATTGTACAATGTCTCAACTGAGAACAAATATTGACATGTACTCCAAAATACTTCATCCTGTACATCCAAAGCACAAAAATACATATTTTTGGCAACACTTTTTTTATTTTCCCTGTAGTCAGTATGTAGCCGTACTGACAGTTTTGGTTTGATTTTTGGTTGGAAAAGTGAGAAGATGTTGTCTGAGTTTTTCCAAAACCAAAATCCAGATAGGACGGATGCAGATTATACAGTTCAGATTAAAAGGCCTCTGTCCAATTAAAGCCATTGTGTAAGTGGTCCTGCAACTTTACACCATATATAATTAAATCACCAAAATGTGATGTTGATTGATATTTATGCTGTAATTTGATTAGTTTAGTTTTCCATTTTATTTATACACTTTTTATTACTCTCATAGACTGAATAAAACTACTGCCTATTGATTTCGACCGCTGTTTTGCTCTGTAGACACATTTTTGTGCAAAGTGACATTTCTAAGTGACAAGACATTTAATTTCCTGTAACTAGTCTACTTCAAAACTTGTTTTAGTAGAATTGCATTTCACTTGCATATGAAATCTAGTTTAAATGAGTGTGAAGCAACTAAGATTTATTTTTATTTGTATATATGTATATGTATTTTTGTGGGTTGCATTATGTTATATGTTTTAAAGCAGGACTGAGGGGGAGGGCGGGTCAGCAGTTTGAGACCCCTGTTTTAGGCCGATAGTGACCCAGGACAGTGGCCACTGATGTGGAAGCAAGAGATATATGTAGACGATCTCTGCGCTCTGATATTAATAAATGTCAAGTCAAAAAGTCGACCGTATGACAAATCATTTATCAGACGCTTTTGTCCAAAGTGACTTATAGTAATTCATACACTGATGGCGGTGGCTGACATGCAAGATGTCGACCAGCACATCAGGAGCAGTTTGGGGTTCAGTATCTTGCCCGAGTTCAATTCGACATCCAGACCAGGGGAATCGAACCAGCAACCTTCCAATAGGATAACACTGGCTCTACCCCTGAGCCACAGCCACTCCCTATCTTTAATGACAACCCCCTGATTTCAATAATGAAGCAAAAAAAGGAATACAAAAGGTAAACACAGAGATAAATAAAGTTTGTGGAAATTAATAATAAATAATAATAAATAAGAAGTTCAGTTAATACGAGGGTAATACATTCAGGGGTATGTTACATTTTATAAATTAATACCTACATTTATTTTCACCATTATGTTTTTATTTTTATTCAAGTTTAATTTTTGCAGTTTCTGTCCTTAAATGGAGTATTGATTGTTTTTTTTAACTACACATTTTCAGCGCTGTGATATTTTAAAACCTATCCAAACAATCTATGTGCACCATAGGTTCTTCAAACAGCTGTGAACCTCACCTTTCAGAACTGATTTGTCTGGACTTCATAAAAAAAAATGTCAATAAAAAGTATTACAATACTGTTAACAGATACCAATCAATTGCAGGTTTGTAACAACGATCGGAAAAATTATTTGCTCTGACCCGGACAGTGGCTGGGCAAAAAAGGCCAAGCTGAAGGTGGACAAGGAGGAGAGAAAAAACAAATTGCCAGAGAATGGACAGAACGACGAGGGAGCAACAAGCAACATCACACCAGCAACGGTCACCACATCAACATACACAATGCAGAGGTAAGACCAGTAAAGAAGGAGACAGCTGGGGTGAAGTATCATGCTTACATTTATGAACTACATCTATGAATATGCAGGAAGTGATTCTGGAGAAAGATAGTTGATTGTTGAGTCTCATTCCAGCTCGTCAAATAACCAAACTTGTTGTTGATGTCTTGGATCGAACCTGCCGGTGCTCAATCTGAATCTGCAAAAAACGATCTGTTCTATGTATGTGTTAGTAGTTGGGAGTGAGTTTAGTAACAAGTACCTGTTGGTCAGCCATTAACATCTGACTTCCTCACATGTAGAATAGATCTGCAGCCAGCATGGACTATTTTTTCTAGAATCCCTAGGGTAGCTTCAAGAAATTATTTGTCAGAACTAAATAAAAAAAATATATAAAAACAGCATTACAATGCCATTAGCATTTCACAATTAATTGCAGGTTTCACACAAACACTGGAGGGACGATTTGCTCTGACCAGGATGGCGACTGCGCAAAAGAAGACGTGCTGAAGGTGGACGAGGAGGACAGAAAAAACACATTGCTAGAGAACGGACAGAATGACGAGGAAGCATCGGGGGACATCGCACCAGCAACGGTCACCACGTCAACATACACAACGCAGAGGTAAGGCCAGTAAAGGAGGAGACAACTGGGGGAAAGCATCATGCATAGTATGAATATGCAGGAAGTGATTCTGGAGAAAGATAGTTTATTGTTGAGTCTCATTCCAGCTCATCAGATAACTAAATTTGTGGTTGATGTCTTGGATCGAACCTGCCAGTGCTCAATCTGAATCCAAATAATCAATCTGTTCTATGTATGTGTTAGTAGAGAGAATGGACAGTACTACGAGGGAGCAACAAGCGACATCACAACAGCAACGGCCACCACATCAACATACACAACTGTTACGTGTGCTTCTGGTGTGTGTTCTGGACACGTAACAACAACGCAGAGGTAAGACCAGTGAAGAAGGAGACAGCTGGGGGAAAAAAGTATCATGCTTACGTTGATGAACTACCCCTATGAATATGCAGGAAGTGATTTTGGAGAAATATAGTTGATTGTTGAGTCTCATTCCAGCTTGTTAAATAACTAAATTTGTGGCTGATGTCTTGGATCGAACCTGCCAGTGCTCAATCTGAATCTGAAAAAAATCAATCTGTTCTATGTATGTTTTTAGTAGTTGGGAGTGAGATTAGTAACAATTACCTGTCGGTCAGCCATTCACATCTGACTTCCTCACGTGTAGAATGGATCTGCAGCCAGCATGGACTATTTTTTTCTAGAATCCCTAGGGTACCTTCAAGAAATTATTTGTCAGAACTGAATAAAAAATGGTTAAAAACAGCATTACAATGCCATTAGCATTTCACAATTAATTGCAGGTTTCGCACAACGACTGGAGGGACGATTTGCTCAGACCAGAATGGCGACTGTGCAAAAGAAGACGTGCTGAAGGTGGACGAGGAGGACAGAAATTACACATTGCAAGAAAATATACAGAACGACGAGGAAGCAACGAGCGACATCACACCAGCAACGGTCACCACGTCAACACACACAATGCAGAGGTAAGGCCAATAAAGAAAGAGACAGCTGGGGGAAAGCATCATGCTTACATTGATGAACTACCTCTATAAATATGCAGGAAGTGATTCTGGAGAAAGATAGTTGATTGTTGAGTCTCATTCCAGCTTGTCAAATAACTAAACTTACTGTTGATGTCTTGGATCGAACCTGCCAGTGCTCAATCTGAATCCAAAATAATCAATCTGTTCTACGTATGTGTTAGTAGAGAGAATGGACAGAACGACGAGGGAGCAACAAGCGACATCACAGCAGCAACGGCCACCACATCAAAACTGCACCTCACAGAAAAACCGAAAGTCCAATGGCAGAACGGGCCAAAGACATTTTGTCTGAGGAATCACAACACAAGTCACAGTTACCACAGTCAGCAAACATTGCTCTTTACAGTTGTACTTCTCCTGCTGTACTGCATCAACAGTAAACACATGTGAAACAAAGTCAGGCTTTTATATATTTGTTCTGTCGATGATTAAATATATCATATATATTCAAACGTGTGTTCACCATGCCTTGAGACTGGAGTTCAAATGTTAACTGTATACACTGTGGTTGGGTTAGTGGCTATACTGTGGATGTAGTGCAAATAATAAAGTATATTTGACATGTACACAGGTGACTTTCTGAATCTTTATTGAGAGACTGCTTTGTAAGAACCACGTTGTTATATTAACACTGGTCACTGCAGGGTGACTGTATCTTATAGAAAGTGTGAGTCCTGGAACTGAACAGTTCAGCATCATTACTCGTTAAAGTCTGATCTGTAGGTGCCCCAGCAGCTGAGTTGGTGGAGTGTGAGTCCCATGTACAGGTACTGTGTCCTCACCACCTGGCCCATGATTTGTATCCGACGTGTCATCCTCTCTCTTTCAACTCTTAACCTGTTCCGTCCAATACGGCCACCGAAAGATGCCAGATAATAATAATAAAAAGTCCTGACTGTCAATTGCTGTCTGCCTCTTATGATATGTTTGATATTATTGTCTTTCTGTTTCATTGCTGGGTTTACTTGAAACTGTGGGGCAGCCACCACATCCTGAACGCTCAGAGGAGGATGAATGTGCGCATGTGTGAGGGGCTGCATGTCACCTAACTCAGCAGGAGATTATAAGTGAGACTGTTTCCTCTCTTCTAAGAGAATTAAACAACGTCTGAATACTTTTTTTTAGTTTAAGCAATCGAGTAGCACTGGACATTTATGACAGAAGTGTTCACCACAAAAACAAATCCTAATCATTTTATATTGTGCATGAACTTAAAACAGATATATTGCTGCAAAAATGGCACCTTGATGTTTTGTGTACTATAGAAAAGTCTTCAAGTCACATAAAACATGTTCCAAGCTTGCGCCGGCCCACTGTGACTGAAAACTGAGACTATTCTCTTAAATACCTGGAGAATGTAAATTCAATAGGTCAAGAACTCTTCCTACACACAGGATATGACCTCTGTACAAGATCCATTCACCCAGAGACACTTGTTGAGGGAGCAGTCTCTGTCTGTCTTTGATCCCAATCACCTGACTTCCTAAAGGGTCACCGGTAGAAAACGTCTCACAAAACCACCAGAACAGTTTCACAGGAAAATGTGGCTAGGATGAACTGAGTCATGAAAAACAAACGTTATCAACAGTGGGAAGAAACAACTGCATTGATGTTATGTTAAAGACGTGTGTGTATTGTGTTCTGGAGATGTCTACTTAAGCCCATGTTACCAAAAAAACAATATTAGTGCAGCTTTTAAGACTTGTAGCTGTTCTTAAAGCTGGTTTTGGTTAGATTGTAGAATAACTACAATAAAAAAAACAACTCCTCCATTCAGCCACTCCTCCAAAACACATGAACATGCACGGCATGACTACAACTGCCTTGTTGCTCTCGTGTGCCAGCAAGGAGACGTGTTTGTTAGTGGCTAGTTTGCTATATCCACCAGCTCTCTGACCTGTTTCAGCCTAATAACAAGAAATGCATAAATGAATAACTCTGTGCCACAATCCTATAAACACAAGCAAAATAGCTATCATAAGTGTAACCCAGAATCGGCTACCCTGCACAACAGTTACTCCTCACTGCTGTAGGTGTGTGCTTTCTGCTAACCGGGTTACAAGTCTGTTGCTGCCTGTTTGCATGTAACCATTAGTACTCTCACTGAAACCATTTTTTCCTTCGTTTCAAGCCTCAAACTGAGTACATTGTCATTTTGCCATGCTTCACAGTTGGTTAAGACTTGAAAACCTGCATTGAAGCCACTGAAGAACAGAGGAGCCCCACAACAAGAATGTATCTGGAAGAAATTCTTCATAAAGTAAATGAAAAAATTTATCCTATGGGGGATAGTGACACCTGAGACAGGGAATTAACCACCTGTGTTTCATGAGACATCAAGCATGTTTAGCCTATCAAAAATACAATTAATCTGGAGTTTAACAGTAGGGCCTTCACACTGGCCAATGCTCAAGCCCTTTAGAAAATAGCTAATCTTCTACTGTATAGAGTTCATATATGAGTGCATTAAGAGACGGCTACCTCATTCTTAGTCCTAACCATCAATTTAATAACAGAAGTCTGGATGCAGCGTCGGAGGCGGAGCCCCTTTTATTTATATTGAAGCTGCTCAGTGGCGCTTGTGACCAAAAAGCTTGACTTCCCAGGTGTAAGAATACCTGGACTCTCCACATTGTGGGGCCCATAGAGTGTGTGTACCAGAGACATCCGGCAGCCGAGACACCTAACTATTGATTTAGTCCCTTGCTAATTTGAATAAACTAACAAATGGAAGTTATGAAAGTGAAACAAGTCATTTCTACATAGTTTTGATACTCTAAAAGTTTTCCAATGTTTTACAGCCGCTTCTGTCACAGAGTAAGGTAATTGTTTTTCATTCTATCAGACTGACTTTAAAGCCCAGTGCTTACCTTATCCTCCATCCCTGTTACATCATCTAAGCTCTCCTTCGTCCCTAATAAGCAATGCTCTGGCAGAGCGGGGTGACATAAAATCAGATGCCACCAATCATAACTTCCTTCTTGGTGGAAAAGTCAAAGATCAGTACTGTCAAGAGGGTTTTAAAGCTCTCAAACTGCCCAAATTCACATGTCAACATTTACCAAAGTCCACCTCCATGTTGACTTTGCCTCTGTGAGCAAATCTAATAATCACGCCGAAACAAATTGATACACTTTAACATCCATCTAAAGTGATTAGCGGCAAGAAATGTCCACTTAATGTAAGATGTATTTATTCAGTAACGTTTCAGGTTATCAAGGACTGTAAAACAAAGGCAATAAGTGGCTCTCAGAGTAAGTGCAAAGGAGAGTGTTAGGAGAGTACCTGCGTGTATATGTGTACACATGATGGTTTTTGCTTCTATGTGATGCTACAGGTTACATGTTGTGGGCAGGTTTGTGGTGAACTGTTTTTGCTGTCGTTGGCTTGTGATAGGTGAACTCTCCCTACTGTGCAGCTGTACTGTTTACTTTCAGGAAAAGGTTTTTGCTGAGAGATATTTCACACAGTCACTGATGGACAAAGAGGAGGTGTAATTCTGAAGATGAGGGTCAGCCTGGTGTTTGCCACTCTTCTCTGCTTCACCACGTGGTAGAGCAGCGATCATTTATGTGAGTACCTGAAAAAGAACCAGATTTTTTACTGAGCATACATCTGAGTGTTTGGCAGTGTAACATTGAGGTAATTTAATCTGTCTTTCTCTCTCTCTTTGTCTGTTTAGACAATTTTGACTGTTGTTTGAGCTATTCCCGGGCCAGAATCCCAATACAACAGATTAGCGGTTATACAGTTCAGACATTTAAGACAAAAATTTTCTGTCGAATCAACGCCATTGTGTAAGTGGTCCTGCAACTTTACACCATATGTTATTAAAACACGTCTCAACTGAGAACAAATGTCGACATGTACTTCAAAATAAATTATATTTTTTAAAGGGTAAAGTTAAAACGGCCATACAGTAAATGTCTGTGAGAATTCTGCCAGCACAACATATGAGGCTGCTCAGAGCATTGTATATGAAGGGCTTGAGCTTCTAAACGCATCAAAAATGAATTTAGAAGTAAATACATTTTTGCATTTTCAGTCCTTAAACGGAGTATTGAATGTTTTTTTTAACTACACATTTTCAGCGCTATGATATTTTAAAACCTATCCAAACAATCTGTGTGCATCACAGGTGAGAAAACAAGCTTTTCTTCAAACAGCCGTCAACCTCACCTTTCAGAAATTATTCGTCTGGACTTCATAAAAACAATGTTAATAAAAAGCATTACAAGACTGTTAACAGACACCAATCATTTGCAGGTTTGAAACAACGAGCGGAGGAAGAATTTGCGCCGACCCGAACAGTCGCTGGGTAAAAGAAGCCATACTGTTGTTGGATGAGAGATCGCATCAGATTGGAGGCCAATAAAGAAGGAGACAGCTGGGGGAAAACGATCATGCTTATTTTGGTGAACTACCCCTATAGAGATGCATTAATTGATTCCGGAGTAAGATAGTTGATTGTTGAGACTCATTCCAGCTCATTAAATAACTAAACTTGTGGTTGGTGTCTCTGATCGAACCTGCCAGTGCTCAATCTGAATCTGAAACTCAATGTGTTCTACGAATGTGTTAGTGGAGGGAATGGACAGAACGACGAGGGAGCGACAAGCGACATCACACCAGCAACGGCCACCACATCAACATACACAACTGTTACATGTGCTTCTGGTGTGTGTTCTGCACACGTAACAACAATGCAGAGGAAAGACCAGTAAAGAAGGAGACAGCTGGGGGAAAGCATCATGCTTACATTGATGAACTACCTCTATAAATATGCAGGAAGTGATTCTGGAGAAAGGTAGTTGATTGTTGAGTCTCATTCCAGCTCGTCAAATAACTCAACTTGTTGTTGATGTCTTGGATTGAACCTGCCAGTGCTCAATCTGAATCTGAAAATCGATCTGTTCTACGTATGTGTTAGTAGAGAGAATGGACAGAACGACGAGGGAGCAACAAGCGACATCACACCAGCAACGGCCACCACATCAAAACTGCACCTCACAGAAAAACCGAAAGTCCAATGGCAGAACGGGCCAAAGACATTTTGTCTGAGGAATCACAACACAAGTCACAGTTACCACAGTCAGCAAACATTGCTCTTTACCGTTGTACTTCTCCTGCTGTACTGCATCAACAGTAAACACATGTGAAACAAAGTCAGGCTTTTATATATTTGTTCTACTGATGATTAAATATATCATATATATTCAAATGTGTGTTCACCATGCCCTGTAGTCTTGGATATCATTGCAATTAATAAGGAAACAACAGACACACAGCTCAATAAAGATCACAAATCTAGACAAAGATGAACAGCTGGACAAACACACATTCAGAGTCTATATATAGAGTTCAAATGATAACCATATACACTGTGGTTGGGTTAGTGGCTTTACTGTGGAAGTATATAAGACATGTACAGAGATGACTGTCTGAATCTCTATTGGGAGATTTGAGCGACTGCTTTCTAAGAAACACTTTGTTATTTTAACAATGCAGGGTTATTGTATCTTATAGAGAGTGTGATTCCTGGAACTGAGCAGGTCTCAGCGTCATTAATCGTTCGAATCGTCACAAAATGTGGAAAAGCTCAAAGGGGGGTGAATACTTTTGCAAGGCACTGTATCTGGTGCCCCAGACGCGTCCTCTCTTCTGTGACCCATGATTCATAGCCGATGCGTAGCCCTTTGCCTAATGTCATCCACTCTCTCTCAACTCTTAACCTGTCCCGTCCAATACAGCCATGGAAAAATGCCAAACGATAATAGTGAAAATAAAAAATAATAAAAAGTTGACTGTCAGTTGCTGTCCTTCTCTGTTATGCTCAGAGACTTATTGATAAAGTATCTTTCATCTAATCTATGTTACATCAAACATGTCAACATTTCATCCAACGAACTGTGACGCACACAACAAACCACAAAAACCCCTGAATGTGAATGTCAACAACATCACAGCACACGAACTCTGAAGTCGGACAAGTTGTGCTAACAAAAAAGAAGCATCGCAGAATGAATTATTCCGTAATAATTGTTATATTTTATAGTAAATATATCTCGTTCTACTCTCTCGATAACCCTAACCCCAATATTCTCTAATGGAAACCTGTAGGTCATCAGCCGAACAGTTAAAGAGTCATTTGCTCGGTGACACAAGGGCAGTTTTTTTTCTCCCCTTCTCAGCCCCCAAACGGAAGCAATATTTAAAGGTGATATTTTAAGATGCAAAGTACGTGTAACACATAAGTTCACAAACAGTTAAATGCAGAAAAAAGGCTCGCACGTTTGTGCCTGGTGTCTAAAAGTGGGGCACTCTTTTATATGTGTGTGTTTATTTTGATATCATCTCCTCTCTGTTTCAGGGCTGAGTTTACCTGAAACTGTCAGGGCGGCCATGGTGCCACAGCGACCACATCCTGAACGTTCAGAGGAGCATGAATACGTGAATGTGTGAAGGGCTGCATGTCTGTGGTCAGCGATTTAGCAGAAGAGTATTATCAAGACTGTTTCCTCTCTTCTAAGAAAATGATGCCCGAAGCAACAAAATGCCAAAGCAGTCATGTAACAAGCAACATGTATGACGGATGTGTCAACCACATACACGCCATTTGTATTGGTGCATTTGTACCAATGCAAATATGCCGCACTTATTTATTTCAACAGGGAAATTATGATTAGTCATGTCAAATGTGTTGCTTGGAGTGATAAAGTATTTTCCGACTCTGTAGTTCCAAGACGTTTGCTCATTTAGCATCTTTCAGCTGACTGTTTTGGATTTACAGCCCTGCAGCTTTAATGTCTTGGTTCCTTCTCTCTGCTCTTATCTGCCCCGTTTCCAGCTGCATCAGTCAAAGGAAGCTCTGATGAAAACACTGCACGTCATGCTACCATCCCTGCAACAAACAGCAGACACAGAAAGTGAGCAACTAGCTGGTAAACATAGCATATAGCAGCTAAAGAGCCTGAAATTAAAGCCTGAAGAGTTGGTATAGAGTTAATAATACATTTAGATTGATCAGGTGGACAGAAACAAAACTCCACCGACGTTATAAGAGAGCGAACAAACTACTTAAAGCAACATTAAGCAGAACATGTTGTGTGATTTGGCCCTCCTCACAGGTTTTGAGTGAAACACCACTGTTGTAAACACAAATCCCAGGTGTGTAACAGGTTGTCAGACGTGATGTAGGTGCTCACTCAAAACAAAATCATTATCCCAAAACAGTGTCATGTGTTGAGAACCTGTATGTTGAAGTAAACATGTGTGTAACGCTGTGATAAGTTCACGTAGTCCAGAAACAAGTGACAGACAGAGACACGAGTCATTATTAGTCTTATTATGAGACACTGAACCATCAAAATGACTGAGGTAACATGATGTCTCCTTAAAGCCTTTTAATTAAGGAAACTCTTGGTGGTCTTGGCGCCTGAAATAACTGCCCGTAGGCGTTGCCAAGATCAGTGGAAAGATTTGCTCTTAAAGGACTCTGATGACTGTCCTTGAATTCTCATGTTTCTCCATGTCTGGTGGATGAATAAACACTGAACTTGTAATGTGGTTATGGGTTGTGTTTACTGCACTGCCCCCATGTTGCCGTAAACAGTCATTAATGCAGGTTTACAGATTATTTTGGTCACATATTTATTTGTTTTTTTGTATTCGAGGGCAACAGTCAGGAGGCAGACAGGAAATCGGGGTAAGAGAAGGGTGTGATGTGCAGCAAAGGTCGCCAACTGAAGCTGAGGAGACTTATTTAGTGAAAAATAGAAATTAAATGATGAGGACAGATAAACCAAAGGCCAAGCTCCCACAACGTATAGACTCAGGGGGAAAAAAGTTTACAGTGAACACAGTTGTGTGCAGAATATATGTGTATTTCCTAAACTTCTGTGTCTGTGTGTGGGGTTTTGTGTATGTGTGTGCACCGGAGAAGTGTTTTGTGGTTAACCCACCAGGAGGAAAGTGCAATACCACAACGCTTCTCTCTTCTCCACACAGCATCACGCTGAACCTCACTCACTGGGGGCATGGGAAAAAAAAATCATCTTCCTGCCACTGCTAGACACACACACACACACACACACAGAGAAATATTCCCACCCCACAAGTCCCACGTGTAACTGTTGTGACTTCACCCATTTGAAGTAGTCGAAGGTGGCAGAAATGGCACAAAGCAGAGCAGAGGAAGTCCCACAATCCTTTGCAAAAGCGACGAGTCACCAAAACAACAGATGTTTGAGTTAACATCAACTCGATATAACTGTGTTCTTGAATAGCTGATGCAATAATTGCCCTAGAATGACACCAGACGTAGCACGTGGAAGCCAGGCCTAAAGACCCCGTATGCTACACCCATACACGTTTATATCAACGCGCATTCACACTTATAACTACACTTTCTTTTTTCATCACAGCCTAAGTTGTAATTCACTTTTGCATTCATGCGTTCAACGGCTCAGTCATACAACCTACAACAACGGTGGGCCACCAGCGTAGGGGCGGGGAAAACCCATTGCACTGTGGTTCGAGCGAACGTTGTACCGACCTCAAACACTCTCCACTCTCAGCCCCTCAAACCTCCTCCAGCTGTTGCACTCAGAGACCAAGCTGTACTTTCTCTTTCCGCCCACGCTAAGTAAACACCAGTTTGTTTCTTAAGCTTTTTTTTTTTTTAATCACACTTCATGTATTAGCGCCACCCAATGATGGAAAGACACTAACTAAAAGCCCCTAAAAGCCCCCCCCCCCCCCTCCAGCATGAAGCCCACCATGTCACAGCATCACAGTGAGGGGAGATGGAAAATGGCGGCCACCAGAAAAGTTGAGAATCACTGAACTCTGTGAGTCACTTGTGGTCTTCAGAACAAGCCTATACTGTAGACTTATGATGTAACTGAATGGTGTTTTGGTGTTTGCATTTCATTAAGTGGTTTTAAGTCTCATGAGAGTGCCATTTAAAGGTTGTGTGTGGTTGGAGAGCACGTCTGAGATTACCGAGCGAATTTGACATACTAACTGGTGAGACTATAAAACAATATATATATTTTTAAATCTTCCATTTGATCTAGATATCATTTAAAATACCATATACATCACTTTTGTATACCGGCTTTGAAAAAGTAACATGAACACCACGAGGCCAATGTTTACCATAGAGTCTGATACACAAATTCAACATTATTTTTCATTTACAGTCACATTCCTTATTATTGTTATTAATAAGTAGTTCTTTTTTTAGTTTACAATAATAGTTTTTAAAGGAAATGTTTGACCCCTGGATGTTTCACAGGTGTGTGCGACCCCTAGTAGGTCCTCAGAGTTACTGCAGGGGGGCCGCAAAAAAAATATGGTTTCATATTGTTCTTAAAGGTTTGTTTTTTTTCAAATATTTAAATATCCCTAAAATAAACATCATTGCCATGAATCCAAAGTATTATTTTAAGGAAAAAAAACAGTCCATGATCCCTAAAGCATCCATGTGAGCAAGCTTACCTAACTGGACACCAAACATAACGGCTAACTAGCCAGCTAACTATTATTAAAACATATTGGACAGTTATCTGTGTCATTATCTCAAGTGTACAGAGACTATTGTTTGCAGCATTGGACTGTTTAGTAATTTAAAGGCAGAGATTCGGAAATGCTCACAAACCACGGGAGCAACTGCAGTGGGTGAAGCTAATGTGGCTAACATTATCCATGCTACAACCCCTGCTGACATTATTGTGAGGGCCTGTGCAGTTTGATGTGCAACTATTTATATATATGTATTTATCAGCTCAGGGGTCCTTGGACTGAAACATGTTTTTTATTTTAAGTATTTTTTGGGCCTTTATATGGCAGTTTAAGAGGTGACAGGGAACAGGATGGGAGAGAGGGGGAGCGACACGCAGCAAAGGGCCCCAGGCCGGGACTCGAACCCAGGGCCGCTGCAGCGAGGACAAAGCCCCTGCACACGGGACATCCACCCCACCAACCGAGCCAAAAGGCACCCTGGATTGAAACCTGTTTACATTTCCTGGTTCAATTAATATTTAGTATTTCAGAGCTGCTGTATATAATGAGATTACAGTGTTTACAGAGGTATGTAGAGCAACTTACTTTATATGTATCTATTTCAAGTATAACTTAAAGAATATTGCTTTGGCCAGTGGTGGAAAATGTTGCACTTCTTCCTTCCACTGCCTTTATTTGACAGCCACAGTTACTTTATAAATACAGATTTTATGTAGAAATGATATGATGGACTTTTTATATTAAACTTCCCAACAGTATATAAGACAGTTAGAATTAGCCCCACGTCAATGACAGTAAATTGTGCCAACTACACATTAATGCATCATCAATAATGTAAGATGTAATAAGAGACACTATTCTGCATTCTACATGAGACATTTTAAGTGCTGTTGCTGATAATGCTCACAGACTTTTAGTAATATTCTCTGAGCGCGACAGTCTGGTGGTCCGAGGCTCCGAGTTCTTCCTCCACAGCGGGCTTTGTGCTCACCCTCTTATAATCCTCCAAGAATTTTTGGGATGCTCTTCAACTAAAAAAAATTCTCCTATCTTTCACTCTTCTAAGAGAGATCGTGGACTCAGTTATGTTACCATGGTGAATATCTGTGTTTTGAAGCCTTTTATGTGGAGATGAATCGCATAAACAGATGAGATAAGGAGATGGTACTTCTGCATGCTGAGACACAGACTTTAGCGCTTCTCCGTACGCGGACTCCCGATAACTATTCTGCAACTCGTAATCATTAAAACTTAGGCATTAAAATGTGATTATTTTTTTTTATTAATATCACTAATTATCATTGTGAAATGAAAGCAACATATTATTAATAATCATACATTCATACAGAATAGAAAAAGGACACATATAATGAACATTTATACATAAACATTTGATAGACATCATGTAATGAGGTAAAACATTCACCGAAAATATGTATAAAAAAAAAAAACATTCAAAGTCTGTGGAGCTCAGAGAAATTGAGCACTTAATTTAAGATCCATAGTGGCGTCTCTTCGTATGCAGGTGGATGCTGTGTCAGCGACGGTGTGACCTGTGCTGCTGACTATAGTTCTTTCCGTCGATGAACGCCATGCTGGTCTTCGTCCACACTCTGTCGGGGTCAGCGCAGATTCTCTTGAAAGTAATCGTGGTAAATCTGTTGAAAATTGACAGATTCAGTAACATGCACGTACAGAAGTGTTAGTCTAAAAAGATGTTTTTATCAGAATGTCATCAGAAACTTTGCATCTAAATCAGACAATGAACAGATTGAGGGACTTACACCACTGCGTGCATCGGGCATTGTGGTCGCACTTGTACGTAGTATCTGATCAGATTTTCCCGGCGGACTTGAGTATTTGAGGTGGTTAGGCAACAACTGGCTACCGCACCTTTGGACAAAGACACAAGGGTCCATTAGTATCATCATCTTCTCCACAATCCAAAATGAAATGATCCATATTAGCAGTGAAATATTGTAGAAATTACCACACACAAATACAAAAAAATGCTCTTAATGCTCTTACCATTAGATGAGACTGTTGACGCCATGATGGCTACGAGGAGGAGGGAGACAAAGGCAAGACTTGACATCGCGGGTCTGTGGCTCAAACAGATAATGTGTTAGTCTGCACTGCAACACCTTTATAGCCCCACCACCGCAGTCGATACCATCATTTAAGCCGTCTGCAAGTAGAGCACGCTGCACCCACAGATACGCACACGGCTGGAAAACACAGTGCTCGTTTCCTCCTACAGCAGCTCACCGGTGCGGTCCTTGCCCCTCCACTCACTCATCGGCGGTGGTCTGAGGGTGTCAGAACATGTTCCACTTGCAGGCGGATGTGGTCTCTGCATGTAGTATGTAGTAGATTCAAATTACTGTGTGGAAATTACCTGTAAAAGCGGTAAGGGTGATACCATGGTGTCAAACATGCGACCCTTGATCATCATGGTCAGTAGAAATATTGTCATCCGTTCGGCGAAACATCATTTCGAAAGGGATCGAGTTCTGTCAGCACTTTTCTACAAGTTTTCCGGACAGCTCTCAAGATGTGGATGACTCAAGAACCCGATTAGGTTTCATATGAATAAATAAAAAGAGATAACTGAACACTTGTCAAACTCAACAGAACCTGGAAACCTTGAGAATCTTAAAAGAAGATGCACATATTATGCAAAGGTCACGGTTCATTCCGACAGTATGTGTATTCTCACTTTCTAAAACAGTAGCTTTCTACTGTTAGGGTTTTTGAGGTGAGCTGAGGTGCACTCATTGCTGCAACCACAGTGCATGCAGGGGGAAAAGGAGAGACTCTTCTTCTGTTCTCAGTCAAGCAGACGAACACATGCACACATACACCAAACCATGTTGCTCTGCTCCACTATGAAAGCACATGGTTTGTTCTCACGTGTTCTGTCATGCAAGAGGGGGAAGCATGGCAGCGCAGACGCATGTTCTGAAAGTTCTGACTTGTCCCCAGTTGTTTATTCACGGCTGCCTTTGGTTGTTATATCCGGTAGGCTAATTGAGAGACACAGTGCCAGTTAGACACTGAAAGAGTTATCTTGATACTTGTGTGCCCATGTGGTACACTGTAACGGCTAAACAACTAGGTCACCCAAATCTTCATCCCCAAAGAAAAGCCCCTTTCGATTTCCTTCATGGGACTTTCAGAAAGAACGTCCTCTTTATCAGCAGCTCACAAAACTCACTCACGGCCATGTTGAGCGAGACAGTGTAGTAGTTCACTGAGCGGTAGATGGTATTTTACTTCATTTACGACAAACGACGACTTTCTAGACTTGATAATGTATCGTTCAAATCGACAAACATCGTACATGTCATTATTTGTCTCTCTCCATTCACTAACATACAAAGTTTTTCTGAAGTAAAGTCCCATGAGTTCTACCGGAAGGAGCCCGACTTTGACTCTCTATAGCTTTGAGGTACTTGAGAGGTACAGAGGCTTTGTCCTCATTGCAGCGGCCCAGGATTTGAGTCCTACATGCGGCCTTATGCTGCATGTCATCTCCCACGTATCATCCCATTTCCTGTTCTCTCTCTCAAGCCTGGAATAAAAAGCCTTGAATAGGCCAAAAACAATAAAAACAATAAGTGATAATCAGCCCTTAACTGCCCTTGCAAGTAGAAAACACATGTAACTAAATGACAAATAACTTACCTAATCTCCTTATCAACAAACAAGAGGAAAAAATAGACCACTTCTATATACAGTCCAATTCAATGCTGCGTCAAAATTTTCCCCACAAAACTCACTAAACAGGCTTGTTCCTGGTTCCTCACAGATAAACTGAGCACACACACACACACACACACACACACACACACACACACACACTCACACACACACAACAACATGCCGCTGCTTGTTTGTTGGAAGTGGAGGGAGAAGGCTGCTGACATCTCTCTGCTCCAATCCAACGGGAGAAATCACCTCGAACTGACCAATCAGGAGGCCCGACCTGCTTACACCTACTTTAACCACACTAACAGTACACATACACAAATATAATAGCTATTAAATAATGAATTAACTCTATATTTATCAGTAAAATAATGTCTGGAGCTACTGTAACTATTAATATGGGTGCAGTTGTCCTCAAAGTCCGACAGAGGGCGCTACCACGTTCAACGACGTCTGTCAGCAGAGGGGAAGGAAACATCCAAGATGGCTGCAGGTCAGCTAGCTAGCTAGTAAAAAGACCGGTAAAAGTTCGTATTTTATTTCACATATTACGTCAGAATTAACCAGGACCAACTTTATTTTGCTTCAGCATACTGTGGCTCATCCTGTGTTTTTCTAAAACGAAACCAAATATGTCATGTTTTATTGATAAATGATGGTCTGGTTAGTATAAGTTCGATGCTAATGTTAGCTAGCTAGGTGGTAAAGTTTTGTTTCCATAGCAACGTTGTAATTTTCATCATAGCCATATTTTATAGTCGTTCCTGCTGCTTTGATTCTGTTATTAATGTTGTAATGTATAGTGTAATGTTCAGCTTAGCTACATTTAGACAATGGCTTTACTTATTGTATATTCTGCCTTGATATGTAGGTTGTAGCTGTGGTCAGACTGTGTGAGAGCCCGGGCAACGCTGACCAAAACCACATGATGGAGGAACACACCGACCAACACCAAGGATGCTTCACTTTATTCCAGGCAAGTTTTAAGGGACTTTAAAAACAGTATGTGACTCCCAGAATTATCTATACTTGTGCTATGAAATATGTTAAAGCACAACAGAATATAAACTACTTGGTATCTTTTAGTTTGGCATTCAGAAGACTTTAACTAAAGGGAGAGCTGTATGTAAATGTAATGCCTTAATGTTTTTATTTTATTGGAAATAATTAATAGTGAGGCTATGAATGTTGATTTCAGTTGAGGTACTTTCCTGTGACGCTCATAAGAGACAGTCTTGTTGAAATGCTCACAACGTAGTGCCAACGCTGCCAAAAATATCCAAAGATGGATACATATCGATACCGAATATATGAAAACATTCGAAACTAACTTTTTCCGTATAAACACTCCAGTACTGGCTGGGGGGTTTTTTGTGCTCCCCTTCCACTCCCACATAGTCTTACCATCTCCAGAGGTAAATTAACTTACATGCTGTTGTTGTTAACTGGCAGTGCACAAGTCTTGGTTTATTTTTGTTTTCATGAAAATCTGAAATTTTATTTTCCCAAGGTCGTGTCAATGTTTCCCCGCGGTATTGACGATGGTATTGAATATTGACTTTTTTGAAGGTATTGTATGCGAGTTACAAATTCCATTATCCTGACGACACTACCATAACAGGATGTGTTCATGATATGTCTATGTCATGTTGTTTGTTATGTTTGTTTAGTGGCTTTGAGAGTTGTGACTCCTGCCCGCCATGAACAAACTGGAAGTGTGTGACATGATCACCACAAAATCTGCGAAAAAACTGTGTCTTTTTAGTCAAAGTCAAAGTGAACTTTATCGTCAATCAGACCATGCAATTAGTGCAAGTAATTACACAGAGGATCGAATTGCGTTTCCTACATACAAACACACAACATAAACATAATAGTGCACACAGATATAAACACAACACACAACATATACAAACAGTGGGCCTATACATTTTACAGAATAGAATATTCACAGTGTGCTAGAGTTTGATTCAATTTCAAGGTATGTTACAGAGGTGCAGAATAGCAGAATGGAGTTATGTAAACATGTTTGATATTGTGCATATAGAGAGCATAGTACAGACATTGAGTTTAAATTTTAACATTCAGTTGGTGTTTGTGGTTGCCGGGGTTGTCATGTTCATTGAATTTTCTTGAGTGAGTTGAGTAATCTGATGGCCTGTGGGAAAAAGCTTTTGCTGAGTCTGGTAGTCTTGCACCGCATGCAGCGGTAGCGCTCACCAGATGGTAGGAGGGTGAACAGTTCGTGTGCTGGGTGGGTGGGGTCTTTGGTGATATTGGTGGCTCTCTTGAGGCAGCGGGACGGGTACAGGTCCTGGATGGATGGTTGGGCTGATCTGCTGATCTTCTCTGCTGTCCTCACCACCCTTTATAGGGCCCTTCAGGTCAGCAACAGGACAGCTGCTGTACCAGACTGAGAGGCTGCTGGTAAGGATGCTCTCAATAGCACCCCTGTAAAAGATGGTGAGGGCAGAAGGGTGGAGATCAGCTCTCCTCATCCGGTGAAGGAAGTGGAGGCGTTGCTGTGCCTTCTTGACCAGGGAGGTGGTGTTGGTGGACCATGTCAGGTCATCTGTGATATGCACCCCCAGGAACTTGGTGCTTTTCACAGACTCCACAGCCCTTTCATTGATGGTGACCTCCTCTCTGTAGGCTGAGTCGTCATCGTCGCTGATGAGGCCCACCCCTGTTGTGTCATCTGCGAACTTGATGATGTGGTTCGAATTGTGTCTGGCACAACCGACATGTGTCATCAGTGTGAACAGCAGAGGGCTTTTACCATTAGAGCAATCATTTCCTCTTCTTAAAGCAGCAACCATCCATGATTTTCTAGAACATATGTATCAAATGATAATGTGAAAACAATCTGACAAAGTGAATGAAGGAGTTTGTTGTGAATAAAAACAGCAAACAGAGAAAGTTAGTGACCATTTGGTGAAAGCTTTAGTGGAGCATTAAGCGGCTAAAGGGCCTGATACTTCCCTCAGGAGTCTGTGAAGAGACTCCGACTGAATGATAATGTTGTTCTGTAACTGCTGGATGTGGAAATAAACAAAAGTTTGAAGGCACTTACATAAGAACAGAGAAGACTCATAGGCGATGACGAACATTGTGTTGTGTCATTTAATTTTGAGTAGGTGCTGAGATTTGTTTGTACATTAGTTTGTGTTGTTATTTCTACAAAGTAGTTTGTGTTTTATTCATATTTGTTTCCTTTATGAGTAGTAAGTCATGAATTGTACAAAGACAGCACAGAGGGGCTCGCTTTCAATTTTGTGAATGAGTCTATTCACAAAGCTATTGAACTATGAACTATTTCTAATTCCGCTGAGACAAAGGGATGTAAATGACTAATATAGTATAATATTAATCATTTATGCAGAACATAAAGTGGATAACAGTCGAGAGAGCTACTTCTGCAGCAAGATAAGATGAACACAAAACTAAAATGAGGAATTCAACCCTCCTGCAGCCACCGTGTCTTTGAAGAAGTTATCTTACACTCGATAAAGACTGATGGAGCTGCTCCGTTGGCGTTTGAAATAACAAAGAGAGTGGTACTTTTAATGGATCCATTATGTTTAGTTGACTCTATCCTGTCCCTCTGTGATGACAGTCTGTTATTATGACTTACTGATATATGCTTTAGTTGCGCCGCAGAGTGCTGAGGTCTGCAGGGCAATCATTCACTTTAAGATTGTTCTACCAAGTGTTGTACTGTATTGTTTTATCATTTGGCAGTTGGCTGGAGCCCATAAAGATAATGATATGAGAGAAGTCATGGCCCAGCACAGCAGGCTGCCAGGATTGTTGAATCTGATCTTTACACATTGACAGACATTACAGTACTAATATGGTTTAATCTGTTAGATTAAAAGCCTTGAGGCAGGATAAAAAATTGTGAATGAGGTCCCTAAAAAAGGAGAACTTTCTTTTACATTCCCCACTCAGTAAGTGCATACCCTGTTGTGCAATTGTATCATCATTTTAGTGAAGCCAATCACACTGTTCATGCTTCCTTCCTCATTTCGAGGATCACTTCTGCTTCCGAATAAAAAGGAATTTTAACGTTTTGATCGAGAACTCCAAATCCAGTAAAGTCATGCAGGGTATCAGCTGACACTGTCAACAGCCTGCTGTGTAAAGCTGCATGTTTTGAAAATGCATCAGTGCAAATTATTTTTACGTACAACTTTTTCTCAGCACGGCACCCGTCTCTTATACTTGGCTCAACTGAAAACCTGTAAAGTTTTGGGGTTTTATCTTGCAAAAGTTTTGACACTGACGCTAAAAGAATCCATCCACAGACAGACAGACAGACGTATAAACTCCTGACAGAGTACTCAAAATGGCACACACAGTCTCAAAAACTGAAAACGTTGCCAGCCCGAAACTGTCACGGCTGGTTAAAGGAAATCAACTTTTTTAAGTGCAACTTTTGAAATGGCAGTTTGGTGAGAAATAAACCAAGACTGCACAGGCGAGGAAGGAGAAGAACTGCAGAGAAGAAGTCAATATTCTGAACCCATCTTTTCAGAGGTTGAGAAGGATTGTTGATTGGTAACAATAAGATTTCCTCACCAGGTGCTGATTGAGTGAGATTTATAGATCAAGACTACTTTCCAGCAGATTAAATGATGTCTTAACTCAACGTTTTCTATACAATGAGTCTTTGTTATACATAACTAACCTCCTCGTCTTTAGTGTAACTTGCTCAAAATCTAAATAATTTGTGCCTTTGGGTGAAACAGTGACATGCAGTTACTTTCTTCCTTTTGTTTGTCATAGGTACATTTTACCCTTTGGCATCGCAGACAAACACTTTTCAACCTTGCAAGCTTCTCAGAAATGAACTTCTTATGAAATTATTATTTTTGCATCATCAGAGCATGCTGAGAGAAGTCTAAAATCACAAGTTCTGCTTTTTGGAGGGCCTTTTCTTTTGATGCATCACTGTGAGACATGAGGAGGGCAAATTAGCTAATTCAGTCCGCAGGTTGTTAGCCTCTGACTGTCATTTATTACTGTGCACTAACTTTTTAAAACATGTTTAATCATTCATTGAAAACAGAAATAACCATGAGTGGTTCTGTTAACCCTGCCTAGTAAACTAAATACTGTCTGGCTACATACTGAACTCTGTGCCAGATACTTGTAGGTGGAGATGAGTTCCAGTAATGCAGCTCTTACTGGATATGGAAAGAGATCTACAGCAGTCACAGATAACTTATTGGTCCTTTAAGACAATTAGTTTAACAATAAAATAAAATGTATACCTATACAGTATATTTGCATTACTATAAAACATTCACAGTGTATGAAGGACTATTTAAAGCAGTTTAAAGCCTGACAGATAACTGGATAACTTATTTTAAAGCTACAAGTTCACTGAAGTCAAGAAAAAAAAACAACCTCCTCATGCAGTTTGTAGTAAATCAGAGATACATTTCTTCTTGCAAAGTAATTTTTAATTTCTTATATTTTCTGAGTTGTCTGAATCATAAAGGTCTCCTCAAACAAGTTGAGGCTTGTAACTGCAGTGAAGGAGCATGCAAGGACATGTGACCAAATTTGGGTGGAGGATGTCTGGAAATTTGCGGTGGAAAGCTTCAGAATCTTCTTCCTTCCCCTTTTCTTGCCCCTGCTCTGACCGTTGAGAGCGAGCACCAGAGAAAGAGGAGGGATGAAAAGAGAAAGATGACACATAGGGGAGAGTGACCGGCACATGATGCCACTTCTGCATTATTGCTGACATCAGCAGGACTTTACCAAAATGCCAGTCCATGCGTGGCCAGGGTTTGTGTTTCGATCCCTTGCACCGGCTGCTAGGGTGTGGCCGATAGACAATGGCATCTTTGATCACCTATGGCTTCTGAGTCTTTACATCGTAACACTGTGATTTAAAAGGCCCCCGACCCGAGAGCAGAAAACAGTAGTATGTCTCCATGTCCTCTTTTGCATTTTCTTAATAAACCAGCTCGGTTTGACAAACTCAAGACAGTGACATTGTTGGCAGCTGTATTTCTTTCCTGCGGTCTGTTGTTAGTGTGTTTCTCTCAATCATACTATTATTATTTGCATTTTCTTAGCATAGTTTCCTCAGTATAGCTAGCCAGCTAACTTTGTTTCAAGCTCCTGAGGCTGAACACAACTTAATGACACGCATGATGTGGTGCAGGGATGAAGACACTTTTAAACCCAGACCAGTTAAACCCTGCTGGGTGTAATGGGTCAGAGCGGCAGAGGTGTGTTAATGGGCAACTAATACACCAACTAAAATTCTGAAACACAAGCAGTTTCACAGAAGATATCGTCAAATGCAAACTGTATAAACTTCGCTGAACCCGATCGGCTGCGTGTTGTGTGTCTTTCAGCAAAATACTGAACCCAGATTGCACGCAATTGCTGTTCCATTTATGTGTGAGTGGATAATGTTGCTAAGTTGAGCTTCGTTTATTAAGTTTAACAGCTGGTGCTCTATTTTCCAGTCAGGTGCCATTAAAACCATTGCAGAAGAACAAGATGATGTGATCAAACTAGAGCCAGTCATACCTCAGATGGTCCAATAATTGGAGTCTCCTTATCTCTCCACACAAAGTCGAGGTTTCTCTTCGGTTCAGCAGAAGCTTCAGTGGATGTTTATGTCACACGCCTCATGTACGTCATTTTTTATTTGTGATTTAAAAACCTTTTGCATTAGTCAGAGATCTTGAAGAATTTGAAAACAGTAAGCATAGAACAAACCTGTTGATAATCTGTTATATCATTCGGTGAAGGCAGATTTATTAGTCTGCTGTTTGTGAATTAATGTATTTAACGTCACTTGGCACCAACTGATAAAGTCACTGAAAAAGTTATAAAAGTGAATCCTTAACATGCAGCCTGAATTTCTGTAAATGTCTTAGTGAGCTCAGTCAATGAAATGATGAAATCACAAAAAGGAAGTGGAAGATTACAGTGTCACCAAACTGCGTCCTTCACTCCACCCCGATGCACACACACTCTGTAGAAAGCCCGGGAGACGATTCCTCCGGTCAGTTTTTCTCGGTTCCTCTTTTGTTCGTATAAAATCAAGAGGTCTGGTCAGAAGAGATCAGTCGTCTCCATCTGCCAGATCAAGCAGTCATCTTCTGAAAAAGACCCTCTGAAACATCTCACGCAGTAACCATGCAGCTGTGCATCAGAAGACTGGCATGCCTGGCTCTCCTCGTCGGGGTTCTGGCGATGGCCGCAACGGCTGATGGTAAGATCCACACTGGAGCTTGTAGCTTGCCATGCACATTTGGAAACGCATTTTAATTATATTTATTTAGATTTGATGCAAGAAATGAAAAAGACTCGTGCTCATAATGGTCAATTCTTGTTTCCCTGCAAAACAGACGTGAAAATCTCCAACTGCTGCACTGAGGTCAGCATCGTGAACGTCACCGCTCCCATCCTGGGCTACAGGATCCAGAGGAAGAACCTCCCATGTGTCCGCGCTGTCATGTAAGAATCACCTCCTTGTTTGGTTAAACACACAGCAATTGTTCAAAACTTTGTACAGTTGAAGTTTGAGTTTGAGTTTGTGACTGAACTTTTCTTTTTATCCACACAGTTTTGAGACCACGGAGGGAGACGTCTGCAGCCACTGGAGACAGGACTGGGTGTTTGAGAAGATCAAGGAGCTAGAGTGAGTAGGCCTCTGTCATATCACTTGGTCTCTAGTACAGACAGTTTGATGCACAATGTATTGCAAATTCTCTGGTACGTCACAAACAGTTTTTTCTAACAGTTATGTCTTCTTTGTGTGTTTTACAGGCAGGCCCGCAAAGCAAGGAAGAGCTCTACTACTGCTCCCTCCACTCAAACCTCAAGCTCGTAGAAAGCACTCCTCCCCACCATGAAAATCTATAGCTGACTGTCTTGTAGTAATTTAAACTATTTAAAATGCTTTAAAATGCTTTCTGATGTTATTCTGTGATATTTATTATTTATTGGCAGCAATATTTATTTGTCTTTCTATTTTGCTGAGAACTTCATATCTGTGTTAAGTTTATATAAGGCTTATTGGAGATAAAGGATGCACAGTGTTCTTTATGTCTGTTGTTTGCTTGAAGCAAAATAAATGTTTTGTCCTTTATGCACATGTGTTGTTGTCATTGCTTATCAGAGGCAGCTGTGCCTATCAAATGTCCATCAGGACCAAATGATGTAGCTGACAGAGGTCCAGATTTTACAGATCGATTCTGCCATCTAGTGGTGAGGTGGAATCACTGCAGGAGAGTTTTTGGTGAGAGGAGCTTGTCACCCTGTCTGACTGGAGCACGAAACCCCCTGTGGTGCTAATATGAAATAGAACGAGAGGCTGCCTCCCTGTCAGTCCTGTCATGCATTTGCATGAGCTCAGGGGGGCTGGACAGCTTCTCGAAAAGTTCTCAGACACCTTCCAGCAGATGTGTTGGCAGCTAAGTGTTCGTCACGCAACTAAAACATGCACCATGCAGAGCCACAGTCTACCCAGCTTGCACACATTGTGGACCATGTGCATTTTGATAATGCAATAAGGGGCTCTATGTAGTTTTGGAGGAATTCATTACAATTGAGAATTTTAATACTGATTATTGAGGTAATAATACAAAATCAGGAATATGTATATTTTTCCATAAGTGAATAAACAAGGAAAATAAGGTCTAGAACACTGTTTAAAGCTAGAAAGGTGGCAGGGTCCGCCACATGTAAACAAAGTAAAACTGCATGAAACTTTGTTGTCCTTTAAGATCAGTTTGTTTATGTAAACAAATTTGTTTATTTAGTTTGTTAAGGCGGAAAAACAATTATTCAATGAAGATTCTCTTTTCTGATTAAAATTTCCTCCCAAAACTTCAAAGAGGATCCAGTGATGAGGATCAGAGTCAAGAGTAAAAACACAGGTTATTCCACTGACATGACTTTATTTAGTTTAAATAAAAATGTATCCATGTGCAATTTGGATTATTATTATTACAGGTTATAGGAAAATATGTCATAAGTAAGTATGGTTTAAGGAAAAATCACTTTTTATTCAGCATAAAAATGTATTTTAACAGTAAATTTCTGTGGCACCATATAACATCACATGACTCTTAAATAAGTGAGTGTTATAGTTTGATTAAATAAACTTGGACAACAATAATGGAGTTTGTAAGTCACTTTATTGGTTTATGAGAACTGCACATAAACTTGATTAAACAGAAGATTCATAGCAGGGAATAAAACATGATGGACTGAATATGGTCACATAAACATTTGCTAAGTGGCTAAGCACATAATCTACATCAATTTTCTCAAAGCTGTTCCTCTAAAGTTCCCCCTAAGTCATGATTAAATGGAGTCTCAGGGCCAAAGCTGCATATTTTTTAAGCGAGTCAAAGTAATTAGCATTTCCTTGCCTTCTCAGAGATAATATCCCCAACATGACTGGATTATAGTGGGTTCAATTTCTCAAACATTTGCTCAAATTAGCATTTTTTTTTTTTCAAATATGATTTAGCTTAAAATCTCTGAGGCCACAGCCTGTTTTCTTGCTAATAGAAACTTTCAGTGCCGTTCGGGAAGGTCTGTTTGGTGGTGAAGAAAGATCCACTTCCATCACTGAACGGTGAGTTCACGGTTTTCTTCATCTGATTTTCCCCTGCTGCAGGGCCGGCCTTGGACATTTTCTTCAGTTTTGAACTACAAAGACGAGAGGATTTTTTTACTCACAATGCCCCCAGAACAAAATAAAAAGCCTGTTCACACGCAGAGCTTGGCCTGATTTTAAGCTCAGTGTTGAAACCGAAACTGGTTGGTATTTGAAAAAAGTGAGTGGGAGTCTCGTACCTGAGTTGGTCCAGGATTATTCTCACCCACTCATCCTTGCGAGTCGCACATACCTCAGCCCTCCTAACCGTGTAGAAACTGCAGTGGTGAGACAAGTTATCATTATCATTAGACACACAGAGAACATTATATTTCTCTATTCAGTGAAGGATGACAAGAGTAAGTACAACCCTGATTTTACCTCATCAGCTACACATGTCAATCAAGTTGAGACAGGGGCGACAGAAGATTAGGAAAGTTGTGAAATATTCAAAAAAACATCTGTTTCAAATATTTCTAATGATTCATTAGGTGATAGTATCATGATTTGGTGGGAAAAGGTCGTCCTCGAAAGGCTCAGGGTGGGGCGAGATTCACCACTTTGTGAAACACATGATTGTATAAGGGATATTACTACTTGGACTCAGGGTTTGTTGTTGGTCCCAACTTTTTCAGAATTCAGATTTTAGTTTGATAAATGATGTATACTACAAGTTGATACCAGAGTTTCAGTACTGATAGTTAAACAATGCTTCAGTAATCGCTATTTTGAGGATTACAAAAACTGTTTTTGTCTTTTGGAAAAGATAAGCCAAGTTTATCTGGTGCATGAATCATTTGTCCTTCAGTCACATAATGCAGGATTACAAGAACTTTACTGAAGTTAAAGTCAAATCACATGATTTATATAAATAAATATCAAATTGAAAAAAGGAGGTGAAACGAAAGTTTCTGACCAAGTATTCAGTTCTAGTTTTTAGCACTGACAATGCTGGTACTTTTGGTTTCAGGGCTTCAGAGGAGCGTCACAAAACAATCTGTCAAGTGGGACTTAACATTTTGATTGGTTGCGCCTGATAGATCAGATAAAAAGAAATGTTTAAAAAAAAAAGCCTTGTTACCGCAATTTCTTGTCTGGAGCCCTGGGTTTGATACCAAGCTCTGTTGTGTAATCGGATATTGACAATCTTAAACACGAGACAGCTTGGATACAAATAATTTATAAACATAATTTATGGAGATGTGGAGCAGACACACGGCTGCCTGTTTAGAGTTATGAAAATCAGAAAGTTCTGACAGCAAAGTGTCGCGGTAGACCGGATTGAACGGCTTGTTTTTAATTATGGCGAGAAGTTCAGAAGCAACAACATGTTTTCCACTAAATATCGCAGTGCCCTCTGAGTTTTGGAATGAATTAAATTAATGGAATCACTTCTTGAACCCCTCGTGAAGGTTTTACGTGCTCCGACAGTGATTCAGATATCACAGTGCGATCGGGGGCCGGCAGGGTTGGAGTTCTGATGGTTTCGTAGGTAGAGAGTCTTACATGATCGCCTCGATGCGGCAGTTTTCTTTGGTGGTTTGTTCTCTGTAGCCCTTGATGCGCTGGAAGGGTATCGGCTTCCTGTTGTATGTCGTACAACAGGCTCTGCCGTTGATGGAACCTGCTGTGTGCTCACACGAACACACAAAATGAATCAACTAATCAGAGTCCTCATGTCGTTTATAACGTATAATGTTCTTAACGAGAAGTCTAAATGTGATGAAACACACTTACGGGCAGATGAAGCTGGACTGAGCAGACCCAGTATGAAGCAGATGAGGACGGCCGCACTCATCACTCTTATGGGAGTCATGTTGACAGCACGAAGATCCAGCAGAGAACTTTCTATGTCGCCCCTGCACATATATAAATACCTTTGGTTCTACTCGTGTTTGTTTGTAACCTGTGGCTCGTAAATTGAGGACAGGAAGCCCAATATTGCATCATGGCAGCCAATAGTTGCAGACGTGTGCACTTTGAAATTAAGCCTCCTGTATGCCAACACCTACATATCTTTATGTGGGTTTGTTTGAATATCACTGTGGAACTGATGCATCACGTTCATATTGTCTCCGTTGGACTCTCATCTATATTTATGCTCTCTGGGTTAATAATCATGCTGTGAAGCATATACAGCCCAGCAGATTCTAATCATCACACATTCCCCGCTTCGCTTGGAATTCTCCAAAGCTTCAGTAAATTGCTTCATATTTAGCTCTCAGTGCATATGCATGCATAATTACAATTACATTGAATCTGTCACACTAAATATTGCCTTCATAGATTTTCTAGTGTTGACAGAGGTGACTGTAATATCCATTGTCATAATTTGACATTATATAGCTTAAAGCTGGGGTCGGGGTGTTTTACATAATCAGCAATCTTGAGATTGTTTTGTGGTGAGAACTGATGGAGTGTGAGAGGCTTGTCAAAACCCCCCCACCTCGTTAGCATGACCTATTTAGTCTGCAGAAAGCTGACAACTCCAAATCTAGCTCAGCTGACCTAGATAGGCGCAACATCTTCAAGTTGTAAACGCACGATAGCGTAATGAACATCTAAAATTCTACGCGTACGAGCTGTAAATGACTGAAAACTGACACCTTCGGCGCCGCTGAATACTGTGAAAGTGACGTTCATGAATGGATTCATGACTGCTGTGCAGTCATCGTGGGGTTTCTGTTACACTGCATACAGTGTGTGAATGCATCTTGCCAGGCAACACGTACAACTAAACTGATTTTTCTAGCAAGCTGTTCAGAGTGACTGATTCCTGAAGGAGACGTCTATTTCTGTTGCCCTCTCTACAAGGAAATCAAGCGTGCGAAGGTCGGTAGCAGAGTAGGGCCGCTACAGCTGATGGGGGATTCAGGGTGTGTTGCTCAAGGGCACTTCGGCAACGCAGATGAACGCTGTCAGAGCATGGAGGCCGTGCTGCCAGTGGAGTGAGTCTCCACCACGTGAGCTGTGATTAATTGTACTATAAGTCGGTATTATCGTCTCCAGAGGCCTCAGACACAAACTGAAATGACTCAACCTCGTAGTAACTTTTCTCCCCTGAACTGAAGGTATGTCTGAGTACACAGTCACCCATTAGAAGTAATTACATGGCAAATATTTGAGCTGAATTGACAATTTACTCCTACTATTGTGTCTTTAATGAGTAAAATGTGTCTTTCTGTGAGAATAGCTCATAATGAAACAAACCCAGGTGCCTTTAACACGTCCTCAACTCAGTTGTTTCTCTTTTGTATTGTTTTTATCTGTTATCACCTTGTCCGATCTCGGAAGCCTGAGTTAGTTTTGACTGTCTTGAGCTTTTGAGTTTCAAAGATCATGACTCATTTATGCCCTCGCGATGACTTGCCCAACTCTGCGCCCTCCCTGAAACCTCCTCAGTCCTCCCACTTGGCAGTCAGGCCCACTCGCTCTTAATTTAGCACATCACACAAACTCATGCCACGTTTGATGATGTCCACGAGCAGTTCTTGCCGCCTTCACCCATCGGGGGGCAGTGTTGCTATGGGCCGCTGATGGATGTCAAGCACAGACATGATAAATGGATGTGAAGTGAGTGTCCCACACAAGCCGATTGTCCGTCATGACAACAAAAGGGGGTTGCTTGTCATATGTGAAAAGAAAATCAGGCTTCTTTTTTATTGTTCTCTCTGTAGAGTACAATGGTTTTAGCACTGGTGTAGTAACAATACCTATAACAGTACAAAAGGGATACTTTGTGAGAAACCGAAATATCTTTTACCAGAGGGAATTCTATTTAAATCATGTCATAAACACGGCGTGTGACAAAGTTTTCACATGTTCAGGGGCAGTTTATCTCCTGGCTTCTAATTCATCCTCTTTCTCATGTGTTTGTGTGGCCAGACTGCTGATAAAGAGAAAGGTAACAGGATAAACTGGACAATTGTCCGTTTGACAGCCTAATCCCTACTAATCCTCCGTAAAACACGGACTCTTATCATCGGCCTGTCTTCCTCAGTGAATCACTCACAAATACACCTTCCTGTGAGGCTACAGCGCTGCGTCAAATGGTTATTCTTACGTTTCATTTACTGTTTGTTTATATCTCACAGTAAATCAGTCTAGAGCTGAAACGATCTGTCAATCGATTATTCAATTAACTGAAAAATCATTTTAATAATCTCTAATCTTTTCAAGTAAGGGTTCACCGAAATATCAGCAGAGATGCAGAAGGGACAAACACACTGACTCTGGTAAAAGTAGAAGTACAGATTCAACTTCTTAAAGAAAGTACAGGCTCTGAAATTAGAATTATTATAATTATAAGTATAAAAGTATAAATTAACCCCCTGAGAGATATTTCTAAAAGCAACTTCTGTGCAAAGCTAACTGGACCTCACATCATATAAATATATTTCAAAGAGGGGATGTTTTGCTCCTCAGAATCTCAGTCTGTGAGCTCTGTTATAGGTTGATAGGCTGATATCAGTCTTGGGATGTTGGGAACAACACAAAATAAAAATTAACCATAGTTTTCCCTCGGATGCATCAAAACTAAAGCAACGAGCCTGTTTGGAAAATGTAAGGAGTTTAAAGTAAAGTTTGTTGTGTTAAAATGTTGGGAGGAAAAATAAAAAGTTGTAGTACAGACACCTGAAAAACCTCATTCAGTACAGCAACAGAGTATTTGTACTGTGTTTCTCCTCGCCTCTCTGTATCGGGTGAAATCCACCATGTGAAAGAAGATAGTGCTCTTACAAAGATGATTTAAAGAAAGGGCTGAATGAGTTCATTTATTTTTTTTATAATGGATATTTCTTTGTGTCCTTGGCACAAAAGGGGACTTACAAAACAAAACAAAAAAACACAAGTTTCATTATCTGCCGAATTGTTATTTTAATCATCAGTATTTCACGATTGGTGCGTTTGTATCTTGTAAGTATAATGCCTGCCAAATATTCAGTTCCAGCTTTTTAAATGTGATGATTTTTCTGCTTTTCTCCGTTAAATATTGTAAAATAAATAATTCTTGGACTGTTGGTCCAAACAAGCAATTTGAAAATGTCATCTCAGAAAATAATTGGCAGATTATTGGTGAGAATGGTCATTAGTTGCAACCCTAAATCATTAAGTCCAACAATAATGAATACCTTAAAAAAAAAAAAAAACATCTCACGAGTTACCAAAGAGGCAGATAGGGTTGATTAAGTGGAGATATTTAGTCGACAGGGCTTTGGAAAAAAAGAGAAAAGCATCAAATCCTCGGCCCTGAGAATCCAGACAATGACTTAGCAATTTAATTATTTTTCTTCTTTTTGGCCACTTTGGGCAGTCTAACAAGCTGTAAGCACAACATTGACAAATTATCACCTTATCAACTCGATTGGGTGACGCGTTAGCAAACAGTTGCCTATTACACATCCAGCAGACACGAAGCCTCATTAGCATTCCTCCAAAACGCTCCCCAGAGCCGAAGGGAAACAGAGTCGGTGAGGATTCTCTGCTGGTTCGCCACCACGACGGATTCCTTTCACATCACTGTCATCCGACCCGCTGCTGATATATAAATCAGTGCGCATCTCTTGTTAAAAAAGTCATAGTTTAATGTTCTGTTTAGTGGTTAATCAGCTAATTGTCTGAACACTACTTCACAAGAAACTCCTTACAGCCTCTCCGGCTTTGTCCCTCTGATCTGTACAGAAGCTGCTGCTTCATGATCAAAGGCAAACATGCATTTTAATCGCACTTCATTATTATGCTGTTATTTTGCCGATTGCAACGTTTTGGCCAGTGTGTTTGCTCGAGGGCGGGTGTGAAACAGACTTTTTCTCCTGCCGGGCCCCCTTCTCCTCCCTCTCCTCCCTCTCCTCCCTCTTTTTGGACTCACACTGGTGGATGGAGGGCAAGAAAAGAGGGAAGGGAAGGGGAGGGGAGGGGAGAGGAGAGGAGAGGAGGGTGAGGGTGAAGAGAGGGGGGGGTCACCATTGAGTTGTCCACCCACACAAGACCCCCTCTGGTCACCTGCGTGGGTTTGGGCCAAAAGAAAAGGCGAGGATGCGCGCGCACACACACACACAAGTACACACACATAACCGCGCGCACACAAAGAACACAAAAACGACAGCTTTCTAACCCCGAATGTCAAACGCGGCAAAGGAGCTCGGAATAAAAGCGGTTCAAATTAGCACGGAACTTCCTCAAAACTACAGAAAGGGTCACTGTCGGTATCCTTAAAAGCTCCTCACAACAGAGGAGAGTTTAGGCAGCGAGCGAGGCGGCAGAGAGATGAAAAAGCTCTCAAAGCACTTGGCTGTGGCGTGATCTTCAAAAACGAAAAAGAAAGAACAAGAAAAAGCCTAGTTTATCATAATTAGCATTGTTCCAGTCTGTCAAACCCGTGAGGCATGGAAAACAATGCGCTCTTCAATATTTTATTGGGGAGTTATGCTAAATTACTTGATGTATAATTATGTGAGCCGGGCAGATTCTGTCCTCACCGTCTCCTCCTACATCCCATCTGCCCTGTGTGTCCAGAGTGTGGGTGACTGAAGTAGCTGCGGGGGGCGATGAGGAATTATTGTGGAAAAAAGATTATAAGACAACTTGTGATGTAACGGTCTGAGTTGCACTTCTGCCGCTCGGGCCGACATCCGTAACATCCGCGGCCTCCGAGAGAAACGAGCGGTGGAAGAAGAAATGAGGGGGAAAATATAGAGTTAAAGGACCTCCGTGACATCAGGAAGCGCCCCGAGGTATTTCAGTCTGGCAGAGCTCAGTCCTGGCTACGGAGACTCCCGAGGATACAGTGAGCCAGAGGAGGTGAGGAGAACAGAGGGGAAGAGAGCCGGAGTGGTAGAAAGGAGGAGTATTTTTAGGGTGGTCTGTTATCTGCAGAGACGAGGGCGTGCGGTATCACAGCCGGGTCACATCGCTGAGGGGGGAAACAGCGCGGGCCTCTCCGCCGAGACGGCAGATAAGGAGGCACAGAACAATGAGAGTTCTCTCTGTCTCTCGAACGGTCCACGGGAAAAAAAAAAGACACACTCGCGCGCAGACCACATCCACAGGAAGACACGCTGCAGCTCCACTCTCACACATCCTCTCACAGACACTCAGGAACCCGCAGACATGTTCGATAGATCAAATCAGGACGGGAGCCTCCACAGGTGACCCGAGAGAGACTCGCTGCTCTTTTGACTGACAGAAAGACGCTATCGTAGAATCTCTTTAATCAGCCGTTTGTCTCTGTTCTTCTTCCCTCTCCGACTCTTTCTATCTCTCCTCTATTGTCGCCCTCTGACGATGTAAATGCCAGCAGAACAGATGGATGGAGGGAACATCTCATCACTCTGACACCGTGTTTATGCAATCGCACACAAACACGCCACACAAACACACACACACACACACACACACACATATACGCTCTGAAAGCAAGATGCTGATGAAGATTTCCTCAATCATCAAAGTGAGCACTTGATGCACACACACACACACACACTTTTGGTGTTTTGGTGTTTTTGATGAAACCGTCTGTTCGCTTCTTCCTTTGTTTATACTGAACGCTCAAACACACGCAGGCACACATGAGTTGTAGTAATTCGTCAGACTAGCAGCTGTTACGGAGAGAACCGGGTACTAACGAAAAACGCCTTGGACATGCTAATGACGCTTTGTCGACCCCGTGGAGCTAAACGAAACACACACACACACACACACTCTCACGCGGTACAGATTTAGAAAATCTGACTATTATCTGTGGTACAACCCAGAGAATATCAGCCTCGTCACATGAATATTAAATGGTTTTAGCTCCCAGTGCGATAGAAGCACTCTGTGTAGGACTGCACGCCAAATGAAGCCCTAACTCGCTCCAGGAATATCTTAGCCAGGCTTTGAGGGAAGATCCTTTTTCAACACCCAACACCGCCAACCCCCCCCCCCCCTGTTTCACCACCGCCACCCACCCACCCAATCAAATCCTCACTGGCAGTGCGCTGCTCCTCATCTCTCTTCTCTGCTTCTTTTGTTCATCTCTCTCAGCCGCCCACGCACCTACCGTCCCTCGGGCTTTTCTCTTTGCACTCCCGCACACATGCAGGCATTTACATTTGGCTACTTCGTATGTACTTTGCTTCATTTCTTCCCCGTCCGTTCCATTTTCTCCACCGTTATTAGCCACTTGGAGATGCTGTATGTGTAATGAAGGCAGGTTCACGTGTGCGCACATACAAATAAAAACAGACCCAGGGCCTATTTTTGGTGCTTTATAATACAGATGTGTGGGCAGCGGCCATCTGGGGCCCCAAAGGGAACAAAAAGTAAGTGTGTGCGTTTCTGTGTGTGTAGATGTGTGTTTGTGTTGTGTAGGGCCATGGGCCAAACTTAAAGTAGGGTTTGAAGCCGGGGGCCCGTTGTTGGAGACCCCCCTCCGGAGAGCTGGGAATCTCAAGGGAGAGTGGGAAAAACATCCCGACGGTCATCAATCAAAACTTCTGTGACACAAATGACCAGAAACAACGGAGCGCTCTCCATCCGTGTCACCGTGTCACCTCCGCCCCACAGCCATGTCCCACCCACCTGCGCCGCTGCCCTATAGGCCCTCGCCGTACGCCGCCCAACGCGATTGGCCCGCCGGCCCCCGAGCGAAATCGTGATCCCATCTCGGCTAATTGGGTCTTTGTGATTGCGCAGTCTGTCGTGGCGCTGTGGGAGAATGAAACGTGAAAACGGTATTATGGTGGATGGGGGAAGAGTGGCAGGTCGAAGCGGGGAGATCGTTTTTTGGCGTCTCAAAGCGCCAGATGCTCTTCCTGGGCCCATTATGATGCCTTACAGGGGATCGAGATGGTTTCGACGTAGCAACTGCGAAGACACAAAGCGAGATGGAGACCGGCCGAGTGGAGGCTCACACCAGCACATACATGCAAATGCGGGCGCACACATACAGTTCCCTATTTAAAGCCTTGAAATCAACCACACTTGCTGTTCGCTGCACTGCGTTGGTGGATTTTCAACAAAGGTTACGAGACCTCATCCTTTCGTTCGTGTTAAATAAGCACTCAAGAAAAGTGGAGCACGTCTCTGTTTCACCTTTTGTGCGTAAGTTGTACAACATATCGGGGGGAAAACCCCCTCCGGATCAATGTAAATGAAAGTATTTATGTCTTCAAGCTGCGCCTCCATCGAGAGTGATTGTTCACGGCGTCTTTGAGAGACGGGAGCGTGTAGGAGGACGGGTCATGAGCCCGCTCTTTGTTTGCTCCAACACACTTCTGCACGAGGCCTTTTCCTTCATAACCGCCTCGCTAATAAAGAATAAATCTCTCCCCGATTTCTTTATCACATCCAGCTTATCGATGAAAAAAAAAATGGCAAAAGTGTCGTGGACAGATGGCGAGGGAGTGATCGCAGCTCCTTATGCTCATCTTATCATCCTTAAAAATATCCAAACAGCCCTTTTCTTTTGTAAAGATCCCTGAGCGTTCATTGGGTTTCTCCTCCTTCCCCCAGCATCCATCAACAGGTGGCGCTGTAGTCACACTCTTCGCCGCTGTGCTCCTCAGGACAAAGAGCCTCCAACCAGCCTCGGATACCAAACAAATTCGAGCAGTTCAGCCCGTTATCAGAGAATTTTTTTGACAGATTCATGTTTGGGTATTCATGTGACGGGCTGCGGCCATTTAGACGTGACGTTTAATGACCCCCATGCCTGCTGGCAGCCTGCAGGGTTATCACTGCTAAATGTCACCTCTGACGTGCAGCAGCGGCTCTCTGGAGGAGTTGTGCATTTGTTAACTTTATCTTCTGTTATTTATTTGGATTACGGTTTCTCAGTGTGGTTCTGGACTTAAACAAAAGGAGAAAAGTCAGCATTATTTTATTCATTTGGGGTTATTGCAGTCACAGAGTGCTGATACTCATCCGCGTCCACTGTTTTAATCCCCTGAGCCTTCAGATACATCTACCAAATTACATCCACTGTTTTTTTTTAAAAATCCATGTCAGTGTCGTTGCTTTTCACTTTTTTTTTTTTTTTTTCCCTTTTCGGATAAACACGCCGTGGAGATGAGACGCTGACGCTCGTATGGACCACAGCACTGTAATGTCATTTGGCTCATGTCATTTGAATTACCATTAAGGGAAGCATCTGAGTGCGAGAGACCGCCCCAGCATCCGCTGCTGCATCCAACTCGCTTTCACACTTGGGTTCATTCACACACACTTTTCCCACCGGGATGGAGCGGCTTCAGCCAGCGCGCAGAGCCAACGGGGAGCACACACGCTTTCACGCGGCACACATGGCTGCGAATCTGAGGCGAATATTTTCCACGTTCGTCTGGATAATAACACTCGTCTCAAGTTCCAGGACCAGGATTTATCCTCCAAACGAAGGTGAGTGCGGAGGGTGGAATCGTCCGAGCTGCGCGACGCGTTCACCGTATTCGTTTTTTTTTTCCCCTTTCCGCTCCGGCGCGGCTTGGAGACGCCGCGGCTTGCGCTCCGTGCGCGTCCGAGGATGGTTAAAGAGAGCGGGGCGAAAATGTGCATGAAACTGCCAGAAAAGTTGGATTTTGCGGGGAGATTTTTACAGTTGGTATTTGTGGCGGAGTTGTGCATCCCCCCCCCCCTCTCCTCCTTAAAGGAGTTCACCTGCAGGTTCTCTCATGCTGCTGTCACGGAAATCTCGAAATTCTTGGATATTTCCAATAACAGTTTAGTGTGAAAGACTTACCTTTTTATTTTAAGTTAAACCTGCAAACTCATACTTTTGTTGTTGTTTTTGTACGCATAAATAAGGTTTAATGCCATTAAATCAATGCTTGAATTTTGTTTTTATATACTCTCTATCATGTATGTTATTATTTCAGTAGTTAATAATAAAATAAGTCTTGTACTGCAGCAGATCAAGTGAGATAAACATCCTCATGACTCCATATTCGTCCCAAGCTCAGCAGCCATTTATTTAGTGGTGGATTTGTGCTGTTATTGAGTCTTTCCAAGTAGAAAAAAATGTACCTCACTCCTCACTGCTAGATGATTTATATCACTGAGGCGCTGTAGGCTGTTTGCCCCTAAAACCACCTGCGTGTGTGTGTTTATGTGTGTGTGTTTATGTGTGCATTTTAGTGACCCTGCTGGATACCAGGACGGTGCCAGGAGAGCTGAAATGGGCAGCCAGTCCTTCAGAGGGAGGGGTGAGTGGGAGCTCTTCTTCTTCTTCTTCTTCTTCTTCTTCTTCTTCCTCATCTTCCTCTCTACAGACACATTGTTTACAACCTGTTCTCTCTCTCTCTCTCTCTCTCTCTTTTTTCGAAAACACACACACACACTGTCTCTACTGTATCTCTCACTCACACACACACACATGCGCATGCTTGCACACTCTCCTCGGTCTGGAAACTGTAAAGAAAATCATCCCACAGATTTTTGAAATGTGCTGTTGTTTCGCCGATGCCTAACGAGAAGTGCTAATATGAGATTGCTGGCGCCGCGTTTGGCACGCGGGGAGGCATAAACCAGCTTGGTGGTGGGTGTCATTTTTAAGGGAGTCTTACTACCATGCAGTTGCCAGAATGAATCCTGGAAATATCTATTTTATATCATCTTTTTGTACTTTTTTGTTGCTGGTACATCGCGATCTGCCATCTATTTGCCCTTCCTCTTCCTCCCTTCCTCTCCTCCTCCTCTCCTCCTCCTCTCCTCCTCTCTCTCTCTCTCCCTCACTCCTGCCCAGTCTCTTTCTCTCTCTTCTTTGTTGGTTTAGGAGTTATTGGTGAACTTGACTCTTATTTCTTTAGTCACCATGCTCTCATTCTCTCACATGCTGCTTGATTGACGGGGTCCTGGTCTGCACGCACTGAGCTTTTGATTACAGGCAACTCCCCCCCCCCCCACCTTCCGCATCAGCTACACACACACACACACACACACACACACAAAGCACCATCTCTGTATGGCATCTCTGCAAGTGTAAAGCTTTTTTTTTTTTTTTCCTCTGACAGCTGTGATTTCGGTCGGCTGACAAAGACTCTAAAAGAGACCAGACAAGGAGGCATCTTACCCTATGACAGCCTTTCTTTTTTTTGTTTTTACACATCCTGCAAAGACACACATGTATGTTGCATACAGCAACACACAAACACACACAAAGACATGACCATGTGCTCATGCGCGGCGCTCATGCGTACAAGCTCTTCTGTGCACATACATGATTTTTAAGGCAGATAACGCTGTTGATATTTGCAAATGATCATTTTAAAAAATCTTAACTGTCAAAAAATAACAGTAAGACGGTAAGATTTCAACACATAACTTCACTGGAAATTAAAAAAGAATGTAAAATCAATATAAAAAACATAAAAATGAAGAGAGATAAAGAAAAGATTAGATCAGATGTACATGAAAATGAAGCCGATGTCACATTTAGTTCACTCTTTTCCCCACAATTTCCAACATATAGCCCAGTAATCGTTCATCAATATATCTGTGATAAGCCAGCATCAGCCAATAAGATCAGCTCTGATGACATATCGATCAGGCTCAATTAGACACACACAGACCCCCCCCTCCCCCAACACACACACACACACACACACGCACTCTCTCCCTCTCCCACTCTTTTTCCCTCTTTCGACACGCCGCATTTAGTGTGTATACGGCTCTCACCAGAGCAGATTATTATTCAGTGGCAATAAAAAGCCAATTTGGAGTTGGGAGGCTCAGCGGTCATTTGAAGGGGTCACAGTACAAGGCAAATAGTCGGCTCTATTGAGATGGATGGTGCAGCGAAGGTTGAGCCCGTTCCACTTGTATGGAAATGCGCCTGTAAAAAACCTTGGAGTCGCAACAAATCTGAACCACTGTCCGCGGCAGAATATTGATGCGAGAGTGAATGTTTGCCGTTGTGGCTTTCAAACGACAGGCGTGAATTAGAGGAGAGGCGCCCGAGCATCTGAAATGTATTTGGTCTTGATTTTTCTGTAATTATGAGTGCAAAGATTTCCTCAAGTGGATAGAAAACGTAGATAATTCTGAGCACGTGAGCACATTCTTGTGTCTACGCGGCCTAAAGATGAGAGTTTACCGAAGTTTAGAGTTAAACTTTGTGTTATGCCATCGGTTTGAGTCCACGCCAGTAAAGTGAGAAACTTCCTGAGACTTTAACCTCTCTGTATCATCATCACACAGAAAGTTTTGGATTACATTATCGTCTTCAGCTGCCAGCAGGGACTGTTTTTAAACCCTCGAATGTCGGTGCGTTCGAGAACTCGTCAGAAACTCTCGATCTGAAACTTGAGAGTCAGCAACCTTTTCAATACAAGACGCCTCCACGTTCACATTATCCTTTTCACAACATCTGTGTGTACTTGTTTGTGTCTCAGGTTCATTTTTTTCTGACATCACTTAAAAACACTTGGCAGCTACTTTAAGATTTCAAAGTTTGCTGCGTTAGAAAAAGTTTTGACCTGCTCTTATCTTCTGAACTTCTCGATTTAGTGAAAAAAAAGATGATTAATGATCACCTTACTGACTTTTTCTACAATTTGATTTACATATTGTTGCATGAATTGAACCACTGGATGTCTGGAGATTTACTGTACATTTTGCAAAGTGGTGGCTTCTCATGTTAAAGGAACAGTGTGTTGGGTTTTATGGCATCTAGCAGTGTATTTGCAGATTGTAAACAACTGAACACACCGCGTCTCACCTTCCCCCCACGGCGGTGGCTGAAAAGGCGAAAGACCCTCTTTAGAGCCGGTGTTTGCTTTGTCCACTCTGGGCTACTGTAGAAACATGGTGGACTTGCTCCCTCAGTCAGACAAACAGACAATGATTCTTAGTTTAAAGGGGCTCTGCGGAACTCGTGTGTTGAGCTGGAAACTGGTTGTTATTGTATATTCGAGGACTCCATTCCAACTAACATTAGCTACTGTTGCTCCGTGTTAGAAGAGCGGAGAGACGCGCTGAGATAAGGAACTCGAAGACGTACGTAAAGTCAAATCCTTTGGACTGTTGCGGAAAATTTGACCCAAGTCCTTCATAAATAAACCAACAGTCCAGCAGCATTTAACAACCTTAAAAAACTAATTGTCAAGAAGAGAAGGACGAGGAGGGTCTCGTTTTTTTGCTCACATATGGTCGAGAAAAAAGCGATCAACACATGTAATTGTCACATACAGCCCCTTTAAGGTTGTACTCTAAGATTATATTACATTTATCCCAAGAGATCCAATAAAATCCTTCACACTGGACCATTAAATATGCAGAGTTTGTTAAGAAGCTAAAATTGTGTTAAACGTGTCATTGGACGCCCTCACAGGTGTGTATTACAGTTGCATGTGTGTGTTTGTTCGCAGTGGGAGGAGGTGAGTATTATGGATGAGAAGAACATCCCCATCAGAACGTACCAGGTCTGCAACGTCTTAGAGCCCAATCAAAACAACTGGCTGAGGACGGACTGGATCCCGCGGTCCGGCGCTCAGCGGGTCTACGTCGAAGTCAAGTTCACCCTGAGAGACTGTAACAGCCTGCCGGGGGTCACCGGCACCTGCAAGGTACAAGGAACATCCTCATAATGTCACGACAGAACATGATGCTTGTTGTTTTATTTAAATTAGACGACAACAAGGATTTTTCTTGACAAAAGGCATAATTTCTTTAACATGTTAACTTTGAGGATAATTACTTAATGGACAGACTGCAGCTAATGGAGCTTTATTATATATTACAGCTGCTGGTTATTCAAGCACAAACCCCCCTTTGACTCATTATCATATTAAGAGAAAAGATGAGCGCTGATGATGATAAATAGACGCCTCGGTCTGACTTTTTTTTTTTTCCCCCCCGTCCCTTTTGTCTTGCAGGAGACATTCAATCTGTACTACCACGAATCAAACGAAGACAGAGAGAGCTACATCAAAGAGAGCAGCTTCATTAAGGTGGACACTGTGGCAGCAGACGAGAGCTTCACCCAGGTAACACTAAACAACTGAGTCAGGCTTTGACTTCTTTATCCTTCCTCCTCCGCTCCCTTTAATTTGCTCTTGTCTTGAAAATAAAACCCCCTGCGGCACTTAGCTGTGATTTTTCCTTTTCTATTTTTTTTTTTACAAGCGCTTTTATCTCAGATGTCCATTCTGCCATCCCAGGAATGTTGGCAGGGTGCTCCTGCTTAGTCTTTACGAAAATTACTTGTGATTTTAGCGTTGTAGGCACTACAGCTTATTTTACCTTTTGCAGTCAATAGAAGTCGATCTGAGCGAGAGCCAAGTGCTGAAAATGTGAAGATCAGCCATGGTTCAGTAGCAACTCCCACTTTAAGTTAAACAGGCAAATTGAATTAATAAGGGCTGACACAGTCTACTGCACATTTTCTTAATGTAGCTTATTTGTCTTTTCCATCCAGGTGGACGTAGGCGACCGCATCATGAAACTGAACACCGAGGTGCGAGACGTAAAAGTCACGACCCGGAAAGGTTTCTACCTGGCTTTCCAGGACGTCGGCGCCTGCATCGCTTTGGTTTCCGTCAGAGTTTTCTACAAAACCTGCCCGCTCACCGTCCGCAACCTGGCAACTTTTCCCGACACCGTCACCGGAGCCGACACGTCTTCCTTAGTGGAGGTCAGGGGCTCTTGTGTCAACCAATCAGAGGAGAGAGAGGAGCCTAAAATGTACTGCGGCGCAGATGGAGAGTGGTTGGTTCCTATTGGCGGATGTCTGTGTAGCCCAGGATATCAAGAGAAGAGCGGCACGTGTAAAGGTAAGTGACGCTGGGTGCAGCAGAGCCACTGTGTATTAATTAATTGTTGTTTTGTTTTTGTGGCAGTCTGACTCATCTGTATTGGCCTCACACTGTAAGCTCTCTGTTCCCCTTGTGTTGCCACTTCTGAGTCCCATGTCTCTGTGAGCAACAGTCACCAGCGCTCTTGTTAACACTAATTCACTCCACTGTTTTCCATCACATTCGCTAATGATGGAACGCGACAAGAGATATTTGGTTTTTGTGTGTGGTGATTAACACCTGTTTGATTGTTCTGTGGGTTGTTTTAATTATCTTTAAGGATTTTGTGTTGTGGAGTTGTCACCATCTTAAAGGGGAGAGTGCATTATGATCCACAGCGCCTCAACTAATTAATGTCTGTGAGTGTTTGCAGAATTATAATGAGTTGTGTCAGAAATCTCTTCTTGTTTTAAGTAAGCTGTTAGCACAAGACTATGTTACAGACTGCGATGACAACAATCCCCCTTTTTTAATGGTTAAAATTAGCTACACATTTTCAATAGTCAAACATATTTGAAGGGAATAAGTATTTTTGACTGCGGAACGGCAAAATCTCAACATTCACATCCAAATAAAAAAAGCAAAATATACCTGGGCAGCCTTCCCACGTAAACTATATGTGTGGGAAACACTGCGGTTATCTGCCAATAATGAAACTATAGCCAATAAATTGCAACACGATTGCAATTTACGATTCAGTTCCACAGGAATTCAGAGAGGAGGGGAAGTAGTCTACAAGTTTTAACTTATTAGAGTTATGGATTATTAAATCATCCACCTCAGCCTTTCTTACCCTCAGGTTTGCATAAACTACAGATGAAGAACTTCTTGTGAAATACAAAATGTTAAATTATTGGTTATCATATTAGTATCCACTGTAAGAAGTAATTCATTATCAGTTGTCTTACATCTCTAGATCAATTCAAGATGCTCGGAAATCCACTTTGCTATACTGCAAAGATTTAGATGATAACATTGATGCCACATATCACATCTCTCCGCTCAGTATGAATATGGAACCAGGAGATAGATTCCTTAACACAAAGACTGGAAACAGTCCACTGACCAGCATCTCTGAAGCTCATTAATAAACCTAGTCTATCTTATTGATGCTGCACATGTTGCCTGGCAACCTCACAGTGAAGACAAGACTCCGGAGAGTTATTGCACCCGGTCAAGAGTCCGACACACTTCACAAAACCATAATATGTCATTTTTACACGGTGTTTTCTGTATTGATCGAACACAAAAAAGATGTAACATGTTGATGAGAGAGCTTTAGAGATGCTGGGAGGTGGACGAGCTAGCTGTTAGCCCCTGTTTCCAGGCTTTATGCTAAGCATCCTCTAGCTGTAGTCTCATTTTTAACAGACAGTCATGAGAATGGTATTGATCCTCTCATCTAACTCTCTTGGAGGAAAGCAAATAAGCTTGTTTCCCAAGATGCCAAACTATTCCTGTAAAATATTCATCTGTGCTGGTTGTAGGAGATTGCAGGAACAATCATTAAATTTTTAGCAGAAGCTCTGCAAGGCATCTTGCTCGGGAGTCTGTATTTTCTGCTTCTTTTGAAAAGTAATCCCCAATAACGGCGATCACATTATATTACTGAGTGCAGATATACTGTTATGTCATGAAACTTTAATAACCTCGATCAGTCTATACTGCATCTTTAAATAAATCCAAGATGTAAACAGTTTTTTATAAGTCGTGCAGTATCAGTAGAAGCTCACAGGTCTCAGTGTGAGGTGTGCTGACATAACAACAGCCATCTGGACAAAAATGTCTCCCTATCACTTACAAATCTGGTCTGAACTTTACAGTAACGAATGGGCAAGCTGTTCACACCTCTCCCCAACATACATGTGGCGTGGATGACGTGTAATGTTTGACTGTTGTGATAGTGAGGGCTACTAAATGCGCGCGCTTGTGTGAGGAAAGCGGGGTGTAAGGGGGGACAACAGACTCGGTGGAGACATTTTTACAACATGGCCTCACTCCCCCTATTCAGTCACATATGCAACAGACACACAACATGTTCATTCACACACGCACACACACAGATGCACACACACACACACACACACACACACACACACACACACACACGCACTCATGCAGATGGACAGAGACCAATAGAGAAAAGGGGAGAGCGACTCACTGATCTGCTCCCTCAGTTTTATTTATGAAGCCTATCCCAGCAGGCTAATTGTATAACAAACAGACTCATAATTCAAAGGGAAGAGAAGACAGGCTGAGAGAGAAAGACAGAGAGACGGACATAAAGAGAGCGATGCAGTCGGTGCCAGTTGGCGATAAAGAGTGAAAAAAAAAAAAACTTGACTTTTTTTTATTCTCTCGCAATAAGAAGAGCAGCGGCCAAATATCTCCGTGTGACAAATGTTCTCTCGAACCTCCACCCTGCTCGCCCTGTTTGTTCTCCGTGAAAAGAGGAGGAGGTGTGCGGGGTGGTCCCTGAGGCCTGAAAGATGTTCCTCCTCAACTAGATTTAGGAGGGGACCCTTGACTCTGTTGAACCTTTAGCAGATGTGAAGTGCCATCTATCTATCTGCGGCTCTCCTTTCTGTCTCCCTCGCTCTCGCTGCCTGTCAGGCGCTGTTGGCCGGGCTCAGCTGCCTCAGTGGAAATCTATCAAAGTCCGGGTGAATACCGAATGCCGCTCAGCAAAAACTCTGACCCTGCAGTATTGGATAGACGCCTTAACGCTTCTCCCATCTTAAGTTTGGAAATTCGCAGGGAGGAAGGGAGGGGGGGGAGGGGCCGAGCGTGACGGAGGGAGAAAGATAGATCTGCGAGGAGATTTAGATGACCTGGCTCTCCTCTCGTCAGCGGACCTTCTCCACTCGCGTGCCTTCATTCAGACAGTGTGACGCGACAAAGACGAACGGACAGAAACTGAGTGAATATACAGTCGATTGGGCAGAGACACCTGTGATTAGAACTCAGTTCATACTGGACAATGCAGAAAAATCCTATATCTGTACTTTATGCACCAAAACCGTTGTAGCTTAAAGGAACTGTTCAACATTTGGAGAATTAGCTTCTTCGCTTTCTCTTCAAGATTTAGATTAAAACGAGGAAGTCACTGTCCCACATGTAACCCTCCGCGTAACAGCGACTTGTTGTTCCTTCACTTGGTGTTTTGGACAAAGCCAGTTTCCCCTCCATTTAACTCTTGGCACGAGTATGTCCCTAAATGTCAAACTGTTCCTTAATGTTCATCTACGAAATACTCAAAATTATAGCTAAATAAGTCTGAAGCTCCTCGTTGACAAAACTAAACGACTGTGTAATCGCACAACCACGTGATGACTAATAAGAAAATGACTAATGCCGGATTAATTGTTTCAGTCATTTTTCCACGCAGAAATGTCAAGTTTTGGCCGGTTCCATCCTCTAAAATGTGAAGATTTGCTGCTTTTTTTGATCATTTCTGACAAAGTGGTGTAAACGAAGAGTCTTTGTGTTCGAGTTGGTTTGGATCAGATTTGGTTCAGGTTAGCTGTGATGAGTAGACAGAATGATTAAGTAATTAACCCGGAAAATCAGCAGATTGATCGATAAAGAAAATGATTGTTATTCGCAGCCCTAATAGAAGTTAAATCTATCTAACTACCAAACGATATACCATTCCCTGGATCACTGAGAACCTTCACAGACTACCAGAAGCTGCATATCAGAAATTTGGCTTTTTAAAGATAACATTTTAATTAAATATGTTTTAATAGTTTTACTTTACGAAAGGCGAAAATCCCTCTCGACATGCACAGTTTGCTTCTGCGTTAATATTTAACGTCTGCCTCACACTGTTGCTTCTCTAATGCACTTCGGCATTCCCAAAAGCTCCTGTTGAATTGAACTTAAACAAGAGTAGACTTAGCTAAAGCAGGGAAATGTGAAAAGTTCATTCTCAGTCTTGACACAGAGTAATGAGCATGGAGAGGATGAGAGGAGAAGCTCTGGAGAGGAAGAAGGGATTAGATGTTGAATGGGCCGAGAGGGGGATTGAAAGAAGGCCACTGACAGCAGAAGGCATCAATACAGAGCTGCCCCTCCCCCCGCTGGGGGTCCGTCACCGGGTGCAAAGGGGACGAGTAGAGAAACACAAGAGAGAGGGAACTCCCCCTCTTTTCTAAACCCCTGGTTAAGACCGAGGTCATGACTGAGCCCGATGAAGACGTCAAAAACTCTGACTGACAGCCGCACACACGCACACACACACCGACACGGAGAGTAGCGGCAGAGTGCAGGGTCATGACCGAGGTAGATGGAGACGTCAAAAGTTTGACAGCTGCGATCCGTCTGGGAGGATCGGAAACGAGGGAAGAGAGACAACAGAGAGAATTCGAAATGCGAGCGGACAGAGAGGCGTAATGAAAGCGGAGCCTTCTGCTTTTTGTTTCACTCTTCTCTCCGCTGGCCTCCTTTTTCTCTGTCGTCTGATTCTGCCTCGATTCTGCTCACTGCCTGGGAGGGTTGGAATGTTTGTGTGTGTGTGTGTGTGTGTGTGTGTGTGTGTGTGTGTGTCCAGAGAGATTTCATGCCTGTGCTTCTCTCCAGCGCACCTGCAGTGTCTCGTCAACAGCAGAAAGCGTTTTTGGACGAGAGTGATGAAAAGACTGAGGAGAGAGAGAAAGACAGCCAGAGTGAAAGAGAGATGACAGAAAGAAAGAGTGAGCGGATGATAGAAAGGAGTGCGTAATCGCTGCATTCAGTCCCTCTAATTATTGCATCGCGTTTTCTGGACTCTGGACATGTTGGACTGCTGGTTTAGTGTGTGCCTGCGTATATGTGTGTGTGTGCACCGTATCTCTGATTGTCTGCCTGACAAAGCCCTCCCTCCCATATACTCGCAGTTTGGAGGTCTGCCCGGGAATGCCTAGAGAAGAGTGTGGTGGGGCAAACAGAGAGCGAGGAGAAGTGTGTGTTTGTGTGTGTGTGTGTGTGTGTGTGTGTGTGTGTGTGTGTGTGTGTGTGTTCACACGTATGGCAGGTGACAAAGCCTGCAAAGGAATGGCACAAGTGATTGTGTGAAGCAAGCCAAACTCAGGTGGGGGGAATGGTTTGCATTCCACCATCACAATCAAAGAGTGTGTTATTTTCTGATTGGATGTGTGTGTGTGTGTGTGTGTGTGTGTGTGTGTGTGTGTGTGCGCGCGCTATTGTCTCCATCTCCCAGGTTGTTCTTAATGTAGCGGAGGTTTGCCAGCTCCACCAGTCCGTCTGTAGCTCCCTGGCATCGGAACAAGCTCCCGCTCTCCCTCTCCGGCTCTCCGTCTTGCTCTCATTATCCCTCCTTTCTCTTCCCTAACTCTTCTCCCTGATCCACGGTCAGGGGTAGTGTGGGGGGGGGGGAGTGCTGCTGCTGCTGGTGGCAGGGGGTTCGGGGGTGGGGGGGCGGTTGATCTGAGTGCGATGGGGAGGAGGGTTATTGTTGTTAGAGCCCCTTTCACATGCTAATGTCCGGGCAGGCGCGCACACAAACACGAATCCACACACATTTTCTCTTTAAAGCGCCACTTTTTTTGTGAGTATTTAAATTTAGACAAACGTAAAGCCGCGGCTTCCACTGAGCGCATTCCTACAGTCTTTAAATGCAAAGTGATGCGAGGAGCTGGTGCCGCCGCGAGAAATGAGATGAATTAGATAGCAAGCTCTGCAGGATTGTGAGTTTTTTTTTCCCCTTTTGGATGAAGACATACAGTAGGGAAGAGATAAGGATCACCTCTTATCTCCTGCCGGTTTGTTGGTTTTAATTAACAGGGCACGACCCCTGTGATTAATAGTGTCCCGCCCTCTCGCGTGACAGTCTATCAATCCGTCCATCCATCCGTCAATCCGTGCCTCCCTCCCCTCCATCCGTCACAGAGACAGGTGTCAGACTGGAGCGGTCGGGGGTACTTCCTCCGTCCACACCCCTCCGCTGGGCAGGAACAAGGGATGATGACAGATAACACGGGGTCAAGGAGAACACACACACACACCCACACACATACAGTGCGCCGACGAGGCTCTTAGTTGGATTCGCGGCGAGCTGCATTTGCATATTAGGTAGCAGAAGAATGCATATGCAAATGCCGACAATGCTGATAGTAATCAAAGGGCACCTTTCCCTCCGCTTCTTCTTCTCCCTCCTCTTCCCTCGCTCCCTTTTTTGTCTCTCTTCACCTCTTTATCTCTCTTTATCGCTGCTTGTCTGTTTTTTTTCTCTCTCTCTCTCTCTCTCTCTCACTTTCTGCCCCAGTCTTCCCGTCCTTCACAATCTCGTCACTTTCTCCCACTTGTCTCAAAACAGCTGATTGCGGTCTATTCACTCCCGCCGCTAACCGGCTAAATGTGAACGTGCTCATAAGCGACATATCTAAACAATCGTTCGTCTTATCTCGTCAGCGCCGTGTGTACGTTAGCGGCGCCTTTTCAGGTTTACCGGGCGTGCTCGGGCTCTGCGCGGGCCCTCGGTAGCGCAGGGTTAATGTCGGGTTAATGACACCCTCATGAGCTCTTATTCCAGGTCAGCTGCGCTCACCCCCTCCTGTCGAGTCCGCCGCTAAAAAAGACACAAAAGACTTACAGACAACAGAGAGAATAGAGACATGAGAGGGCACTGAAGGAAGTTTATGGCTTCAGATACTGGCTCCTTTTCTTTCTCTCCCTCCTCTGTGTTGGAGACAAGGATAGAGGATTTGGTGGGACAGAGACAAAGGCCTGTGTTACCCCCTGGCAGAGCCTTGTTCAGCCCTATAATCAAGTCCTTAGCAGGTCAAATACTTTCTATCTTCCTCCCTCTAATTCCCTCTCTTTCCCATCTATGGCTTACACTGATGATTAAAAAACAAAGGAATGTGCGCCACAGCAGGCGAGATAATACTCTATTTTATCTCGGATTTGATGATATCGGCCGACACATTACGATGAGTCATTCACTAGATGAAAGCCAACCTCATCAGCTGCAAATGTGTTTATGGATTTACGGATTTTTCCAAAATGCGCGGTTTTGAGCTTTGTTTGCATCGACACCGAGCCATATACGACGCTCCGAAGCTCGCCGGCAGGTCGACGCTCGGGGATGGAGAGGGATGTACAGAGCTGCAGCACCAGCAGCGAGAGAGTTATCAGAGACACAGAGCCAGATAAGTAGAGGTCGAGGAGGAAGTGAGCAGGGAGCGAATGAGGGAGGTTGTGAAAAATGTGAAAGGGAGGGCAAATGAGTGTGTGAAAGAGCAACTCTACGGAGGCTCACACAGATGGGGCAGGATGGTCGGTGTGAGTAGATTACAGAGGAAGACTTCCTCCCTCTCATCTACTGATGAGAGTGTCATAAAGCACCATGACACACTCGAACACACACACACACACACACACACACACACACACACATCATTCCCACATTCCTACCCACTCCCACTAGGATGTCTTCATCTCCCTTGGAAATTTGAAGGGGTTGGAAAAAAGCGGGGGGGGGGGGGGAGAACTGGGAAGAGATGGTGGGATTGAGGAAGGAGGATGAATAGGGTGTGATGATGAAAAAGAAGGTGTTGAAAAAATGATTGCCACTAGAAACAAACGGAGGGTTTCCTCCTGAAATTAAAGGGAGGAAAAAAAAAAAATGGCAGTAACCAGCCACGCTTTGCCATCTCTTTTGCTTCACCAGTGGATGTCAAGCAGTATAATTATGCACTCATTTATTGTATTGTTACTCTGTCAATGCTTGAATTCCTTGGTATACAGAGAGAAGATTTCTCTCCCTTCACTCCCCCTCTGTCTCTCGCTCACCCTCTCTCGTTCTCTGTTTCTCCTCTTTCATATATTTAAATGTCAATTATATTTGTGTGGGCTGCCGGCACTGTGGAGTTTTGATGTATTCAGTTCTGGTGTTTCTGGTTTTCTGTGTGTGTGTGTTTGTGAGTGGGAGCTCATCACTAAGTGTTCTGTTAGGTGTTTCTTTTCTTTGCTCATCAAAATCAAAGATAAAAGAAGTCAGAGTGCCCCTCCCCCCTCACGCTAGATCTATTTCTCCCTCTGGATGTGTCTTTACAGTTGTTTATCTTTTGGGTTGAAACGCAGCCCGCGTGTTGATTAACTTGTTGTCCGGGTCGTCTGAGCCGTCAATACGGAGGACAACTGAGAGTGTATCAGGGGTCGGGGGTCAGCTGGCCTCGAGTCGATGCTGACCGCCCGGCTCGCAACCCACTTAAACTGCTTTAAACTCACTAATAACAAAGTTATCTTGTGTTTTTTTCTCATAAAATATTTGGAGTATTTTGAACCAGCGTTTTATCAGGAGGGTAACGTGACACTGGAAACCTGTACCGTCACCTGTGTGATCGTGCACTTTAGAGCTGCAACTAACGATTTACTTTCACATTTTTGACTAATCCACTGATTATTATCTTTCCTAATGGATTATCATAATTCCCCTGAGCCCATGTTGATGTGTTCAAATGGCTTATTCTGTGCAACCAACGGAACACCAGAGACATTCAGTGAACTACTGAAGTTAACTTCTTCCTTCTATCCCTATAAAACATTGTAGTATTGGTGGGGCTTAATTTGCAACCGCAGATGAAAAAGAAAAACAGAAAATCTTTACATTTTAGAAACTGAAACTAAAGATTTTTGGCATTTTTACTATAGTAATTACATAAACAATGAATCAATTAGCTTAATGGGTTCTCACTGACTTCCTCTCACATGGTAATGAGCATAACATACAAGTATAACCTTCACCTGCTCATCAAAATATTACTCATTAGCACCAGTAGTGGTCAAAACTTTAAACAAGCTCTATGAAGAAGTGCTTTTTAGTCTGTAGCATGAGCTTTGTGTCAGCGTCACCGGTCTTTATTGACATTTTTCTGGTGCTGGCGTACCTGACTAAGCATTGTTCTTTATTGGAATTTTATTTATTGGACCTTGTCCTCCTCTTTTGTCCCTGTCCCTCCGCAGCCTGCTCCGCCGGTTTTTACAAGGCCAGGTCCTCAGACGCAGGATGCTCCAAGTGTCCTCCGCACAGCCACTCGCTCAGAGACGGGGCGACTGTCTGCGACTGCCACTCCGGATTCTTCCGCGCTGACAGCGACCCTCCCTCCATGGCCTGTACCCGTAAGACCATACACACACACACACACACACACACACACACTAGTAAGACAATACATAAGTGAACACAGACCATATTTGTGTGCAATGCTTGCAAATAAAAGCAAAAAAAAGCACACTTATTGTCTCCCTACCTCTCTATCTCTACAAAACAGAAGGAGACACAAACTTGTCTGAATGCCACCCCTGTTTCATGATCCCATTACTTATGACTAAGCCACCATCTACATCCTGTCTGGGAGTGATAACTAAAGACATTGAGAAGTGAATAAATGTCCTCTCTCTCTCTCTCTCCCTCCCTCCCTCTCTCTCTCTCTGAGTAGGTTCTGTGTGACAGACTTCGAGACCTCGGTCTGTGTGTCATAAACTTAATTATGCCTATATACAGCACATGGTTTCCTTGGCCTGGGAAAAATGAAAACGCGCGCGCACACACACACACACACGCACACAGACACGCACACACACATACACTCACACTCTGTCTGTCAGACACGCGCACACAAAAAAGAAATACCGCAGAAGAAAACATCCAGCCCATCAAAAACATCTCTGAACAGTATGGTTTTCAGTCTGATGCCAGATGTCTACATTTCAGCTCGTGCCAGCCGCTCAAAGCAGCCCCCTCCCCCACACACCCCGTATGCTTCAACTTCCTTTATGTGCTGTAGATAATGTAAGCTTGGTTATCCCCGTCTCTTCCTCAGAGCCCCCGTCAGCTCCGCAGCAGCTCATCTCTGTGGTGAACGAGACCTCGGTGGTCTTGGAGTGGTCCCCCCCTCGTCGCCTGGGAGGACGAAGCGACACCAGCTACAGTCTGGAGTGTCTCATTTGTCAAACAGGCAGCCACAGTCAGACAGGAGGCAAAGCCCTCCCGAGGAATCGCAGCATCTCCCAGCCTGAGGCTCAGCACAGTGGTCTTGGGATGCAGTCAGACCAGGGGATTGTTGGATCTGAAGTCCAATCAGGAAGAGGAGTCTTTCAGGGCAGACCAGCACCAGGAGATTACCCGAGACTCAGCTCCAGCTCCAGCTCTCAGCTCTGCCTGCCCTGTGGCTCTGACGTGCTCTTCTCTCCAGGCCAAGCAGGCCTGAAGACCACCAGGGTGGTGGTGAGCGAGCTCCGGGCCCACACACACTACACCTTCATCGTGCACGCACGCAACGGGGTCTCCCAGGCCAGCGGTGCAGCGGGGTCGGCCCAGAGTGTGTCTGTCACTGTCACCACCAACCAAGCCGGTGAGAAGACATGTCTGCGTGTGATGAATGTGCTTCACTGTTGCAGCAACACGGAATGTGCTTATAGATGTTGTCAGTAAGTGGGTCAGCACAATGCAAACTGCTGTTCACTGCACGTGGGCCCACAGGGGAGCAAGGCCCCATGGGTAATGTTCAAAACCATGGAAGCATGATACCAAATGAACCAGCCCTGCATGAAGCTCCATACTCCATACACACCCTCAACACTTAAGGGCTGAAAAACGGCTATCTGTGAAGTGCTTTAGCTTTCAGAATAATACATATTCTTCACCGCAATGCTTTACGTATATATTTTTTATATATATTCTTAAAGGGGCATTATGTAGTTTTGAAGAAGAAATTCAAACAGAATTTTGACATTTACTATTAATGAGGTAATGATACAAACTCAGAGTTATATATTTTTTCCATAAGTGAACAAACAAACTGTTCTCAGAGGAAAATAAGATCCCAGAAAACTGTTTGAAGCGAGAAAGGTGGCAGGGTCCGCCACATATAAACAAATGAAACAGTAAGGAATTGTGTTGTCCTTCAAGGTCAGTTTGTTTATTCAGCTTATTCAGTCACGGAAACAAAGAGAGTGCACCTTTAAGATGCTTTCATATAACCAACTTGAGCAATGTGTTTGGGTTTGAAATATATTTTCAGAGAATCGTTAAAATTTGATGAAGAAAAATGGACTAAATTCTTTCTGAAAACCAGCTCTGCATTTAAAGAGACCTGTGATACGTTTGCATTACATCTGACGTGCAGTTAAAATTGATTAGCACAGCTTTTCTGGAGCATAAACAAGATGACCACATTACTGGGTAATACTGCGTAACAGGACTGTATGTTGGAAACAGTCTCCAGATGTGATGTCTAAGTGATGCTACAGGAGAGTTTAATAGAAGAAAACTGAAGTTGATCAGTTATGCAAGGGCTCATCCATCATGGAACAGGCAGAGACAACAGTCCCTCCACTAACAACGGCGTCAACACAATGAAACGCAGCTACAGGACATTTTTCTTGCTTTCTCTCAACTACTATCACTGTCATAGCTGCCATAGTTATTACTCTGTCCTCCTACACCTAACGACAGCTGAATTAATTATAGGGGTGTGTTCAAGAGGATGTCAGAAAGCTTTGTGGGGAAATGTAAATCACTTTCTTAAATACAAATGGACCGAGCTGGCTGAGGGGAAAGCAGCAGCGACGTAGTAAATTACAACGCTACATGGAGAAATTGTCGACACATAACAGTGCGAGTGTACCGAGGGGTGGGATTTTCCTCGTGTCAGCTTTTTGACCACGGAAGTGTTCGAAAAATCACCCAGATTTTACGGCGTGTTTCATTTTAGTTGTGAAGGTGTCAGCTGGTGTGTGGCGCTCCTCACACATGCTCCCCATTAGTTTTTCGGCGCTTGCTTTTCTTTTTTTTTTTCCCTTCTCCGCACGCTGTTACATCTCAACTGTCGTTGCTTTGAGTCTTTGCTGTGGCATTTAGGAAACGGCACACCTGCTTAGTTCCGGGTGCCCCGGGGAAATAAGTTAGCCGTGTGTGCACAGCATGAGAGCTGTCTGGAATGTGTCAGGTCCAGCCTGCACCACCATATGGCCCTATATCATGTTATGAACAGCCACAAAGGAGGACAAGCGCTATAAAGGGCTGGGAAAAGTAGGGATGTAAGAGGAGAGAGAGCGGAGAATGAGGCGTGTCTCTGTGGAGCAGGAAGGAATGAGATGTAGGTCAGTTCTCAGGTGCACTGGGTCAATGTGATTGTTGACAAACACGCATCATAGATACCTTTTAAGTTGTGTGCAGGGCTGGAAAACTAATATACTGTAGACGGTATCTTATTTGCAGCATCAGAGAATACACAAAGTTGTGCTATTGTCACTGAATTATCTCTCCCCATCTCTCCTCTCAGCTCCCTCTCCGGTGTCGTACATCCAAGCCACCGATGTCACCAGGCACAGTCTGTCGTTGGCGTGGCAACAGCCGGATCGACCCAACGGGGTCATCCTGGAATACGAGGTCAAGTTCTATGAAAAGGTGAGCCGCCCGCAGGTTAATGCGGCTCGGGATGCCGTGTGGAATGTCAATAAATTGGCACGCTGTTTGTGTTTCACTGATGGCGGAGATGGATTTGCAGTCAGGCTCTGAAACGCGTCCTCTCTTTGTGTCTCGTCTAATCAGGATCAGAGAGAGAGGTCCTACCGCATAATGAGGACCTTCTCTCGGAGCGTCGATGTCACGGGTCTCAACCCCCTCACTGTGTACGTGTTCCATGTGCGTGCTCGCACGGCGGCCGGATACGGAGAGTTCAGCACCCCTTTCGAGTTCTCCACCAATTCGGGTATTGTGACGACAACCTTCAGTGGTTTTTTTTTCGACGATGTGTGGAAGTTTTATGACGCCGTTCACAACTTTTGTTGATCGCTGACTTTTGTGTCCTTCCCCGTTAGATCCCTTCCCTCTGATTGGAGAAGGAGTAAACTCAGCCTTCCTGCTGCTGTCTGTCAGCGGGGTTGGAATTTTACTGCTGATATCTGCAGCTGTTTTCATCATTAGCCGCAGGTACACACACACAAACACACACACACACACACACACACACACACACACACATAAGCATCCATACAGTCAGGCACACCTATAGGCTTGTTAGGCTGTCCAGAAGTTTCCTGTCAGCACATCACTGACGTCAGTGTGTGTGCCGCCTTCTACCTTAACTACTGCTTTTTGAACTACCCCAGTCCACACAAACAACACACACACACACCTCCCCTGCTATTGTGTGGATAAATAATGTGTGTGTGTGTTACCTGGAGCTTTTAAAGGGGATTAGAGTGGAGACAGTGATAATCCCTTTGTCCCTGACTTGTCATTACTGTCTCTTCAGCAGCACAGCTTGTGTGTCAGCTTCCGCCGGCGCGTGCACACACACACACACACGCAGAGAAGCACAAGCACGCGCGAGTGCCCACACTCACACACACCTGCTCACACACAAAGGTGTTTTTGACAGTTTCTTTGTTTAATGGAAAACACCTTTTATCTTTCTCTACCTGAGGCATCGCCCCTCCTCCCTCTCTCCCTTAAACGCTTTCATCTGCTCGCTCTGTCTTTCCTGCAGCCTCTCTGTTCTCATTGTCATCGCCTTCCATTGCGGCAAAATCCTGAAAAACCCCAATGAATGCGCGGCACTACTGGGAGGAAAAATAAACACATTTTTAAAAAACAATGTGACGCGTATACCCCTTTGTCTGCTCTCTTAACTGCAGAAAGAAAATCTCAACAAAAACACGTGAGAAGTGAAAAGAAGCGCGCTCTGACAGGCCGCCGTGTCTCTGTCTTAAATGTCCATCATTTCTTTTGTGCCATCAGGAGGAGTAAATACAGTAAAACAAAGCAGGACTCAGAGGAGGAGAAACATCTTAACCCAGGTACTGCACACACACACACACACACACACACACACACACAGATTTACTGTACTGTTCCAAAAAAGAGCAGAGAGACAGATGGATGCTCAGTTCGCTTCTCTTCAGTCCACCTGCACACATCATACACACATACTGCCAAAGACATTTACATAACATATGCAGCAGTTACACAACTCATACTTCTCACCCTCCTCTGCATCCCTCCCTCTCCTCCCTCGTTTCCTGGCCTCTCCTCCTCCTCCACCTCCTCCTCCTCCATTGGCAGGAGTCAAAATCTACGTGGACCCGTTCACCTACGAAGACCCCGATCAGGCCATCCACGAGTTCGCCAAGGAGATTGATGTTAGCAGTATTCACATTGAGAGAGTTATTGGCATGGGTAAGCTTGGCATTAATGCTCACACACACACACACACACACACTTACCCACACACACATGCTTACTTGGCGCTGACGCTGCTGTTTTGTTGATGTGTGTAGGAGAGTTTGGGGAGGTGTGCAGCGGTCGGCTGCGCGCTCAGGGAAAGAGGGAGATCTACGTGGCCATCAAGAGTCTGAAGGCGGGTTACTCCGACAAGCAGAGGCGGGACTTCCTGTCCGAGGCCTCCATCATGGGACAGTTCGACCATCCGAACATCATCAGGCTGGAGGGCGTCGTCACGAGATGTGAGTTGTGGACAGAATCTGAAAGCTCTCAGTCGTAGCGTTTGGGTCCCTTGCATGTTCACATTGAGCTTCGTATCTCTACCTGTTGCAGGTAAGCCGTTGATGATCATCACAGAATACATGGAGAACGGATCCCTGGACGCTTTCCTTCGGGTACACGTGTTTTATTTTCTTATCCAAAACGAAAAAAATCACATAAAATGCTCTTACGCCACGTTAACCTGCTCCTCTTCAACATTTCAGAAACACGACGGCCAGTTCACGGTCATCCAGCTGGTCGGCATGCTGCGCGGCGTCGCCTCGGGCATGAAGTACCTGTCGGACATGAGCTACGTCCACAGAGACCTGGCAGCTCGGAACATCCTGGTCAACAGCAACCTGGTGTGTAAGGTGTCCGACTTTGGCCTGAGTCGGGTTCTGGAGGACGACCCAGAAGCTGCCTACACTACGAGGGTAAGACACACTCCCACAGAAGTAATTTATACACACACACACTCGCTCATGATGTGAAAACACAATCTGCTGTTTGCTTCTCTCCTGATTCCAAATTCATTATTGCTCATTACTTTAATTAAACATCCACAGCCTGTTGGAAAAATACATTTATAGACTTTTCACAGGCTTCAATCAAAGAGTAAAACTTTTTCGAAAAAAAGGGCAAACAGTCAGACACCTTTCACGTCCCCTGTTTTAGGAGGCCACAGGGACGTATCTTTCCCCCGGAGGGAAGATCCCCATCAGATGGACGGCTCCAGAGGCCATATCCTACAGGAAGTTCACCACGGCCAGCGACGTGTGGAGTTACGGCATCGTCATGTGGGAGGTGGTGTCGTACGGAGAGAGACCCTACTGGGACATGAACAACCAGGACGTGAGTCATTTCTGTTTCGTCTCACCTGTGAGTCGCCTCAGAGACAAAAGCTCATTTCTGAAACCCTTTGCATATTTAAAGTAAATGTCAAATCAAAATACTGGATCACCTTCATTATTATTATGTAACGCAGTCAAGGTATGAATGATTTAGATCCAGAATATGGATGACTCTGCCAAGAGTTCTCCACGGGCTGTTTTCTGTAAACCTCCCGTTAAACCACACGATCTTAAAGTAAACACAACGTTGACACAAACCCAAATTGTTTTCCATTGCTGTGTGTTTTGGAGGTACGGCACGTCAAAGAAGGAAGCAGCTCTTTAAAATCTAATGAATGTTTACGGTTTGAGTAATCACTTGAAGATTCACCTTCACTTTCTTTTCCAAATAAGTGGTTTATGTGACAAAGTCAGCACCAAGCGGGGATTTGCTTAAAAGCTGTGATTACTCATGTTGACGCCCCGAAGCACCAGCGGCGTTCTTTGTACTCTAACATGCTAATAAAACTTCTTCTCCTTATTCTCCATCTGTCAGATTTTAGCCACGTTAGTGACTAAAATATTTTCATAACTCACGGAGAAGATGGCAAAAAATATTTACACTCGAGCTTCTCGTCGAGTCAGACAACTGTTAATCCATCAACATCTGTGTGCTGTGAGGGATTCAAGTTAAACTTTAGCTCCCAGCTTAAATTGACCTCATTTCAGCAGACAGATAACAGTAAAAGGCAACACTTCTTCTGGGTATTTTTAAGACGGGACTTGTGGATGGAAAACAAACCATTGTCTGTGTGAAGTTCTGAATCCTGACCTGCTGTCTTTGACCTCTGCGCCATTCAAAAAAAAATTGTAAATTTAAATCATCTGCAGAAAGGGCGCCGAGCCAAGACTTTGCTCAGCAGTCAGAGGAGGTTTTATTGAAGTAAATATTTAGACTTCATTAAAAAAAGACAAGAAATTGCAGCTTAGTGTTATCCCTCTGCCAAGCACGCACTATATATAAATTAAGGGCCACTTTAGTTGTTCTGAACAGTTTTTCGAGATCTGAGACAAAAATCCTATTTCAGAGCAAATTTGCAATCGCTCTGCTATCAAAGCTCGTTAAGTCTGAGTGGGTCAAGGAGCCGCGCTGGCATATGGATATTTTCAAACATGATTGATTTCATCTGCGGCTCTGATGTAGTCTGAGAAAACTTTCCTGAGGCGCCGATCTCCGGGCACTTTATCCATCTTATTTACTTTCGGGGCGAACAAGTTCACGCTGAGCTGCTTTTTTTAGAATCGCTATGATGAACCTGACCAATGCTCACGAATAAATACAATCGAAGCATCTTCACTCATAATTTAGTGTATCTCCTGAACCACGACCCAAGTTCCATAGCACATACTAAGGCAGGGTTTGAGTACGCAGTATTTTCACGTCAGAAACAGAGACTGATTCGTCCAAATGTTGCAGCAGAGGCTGACGCACAGCTCACCAAGACGCCTCTTGGATGAGAGGTGAAACGTCTTCAGGAAATTGAAACCAGTCCAGCTGCCTACGATACCGCACTTAGAATTAACATGACCTGGACGACTGAGAATCTTCACCAGCACGGCGATAAATGAATGTTTCTTCAGCATCAGAGTGTTCCAGTGACAGTTTTCTGTGCATCCAAGAGTGGAAAACATGAAAACACACACCGCTTATAGCTAACTTAGGATGTTTTAATGGTGCTAATTAACCAAACTGTCAACAAATACAGGCTGAAAATGAGTCTTAAGTTGTAGCCGATAGTGATTTTACAACCGACTGACTCTGTGACGATATTATACGTCCTCTTTAAGAACCTATAAAAGCTTCCTAGTTTACAACCTGCAAACTCATACTGTCATTCCAAAACTGGGACTGTAATTATTCCCCAAACAGAGGTGAGACAAAGAATAATAACAGCAGTTACAAGAAACCATGAATATTAACCATTTTCATGTTGCAGTATAATATTCCTGTCTGACACTATGGCTCTGTTGTGTCTGAGTGGGGGGGGCGCACAGTGTCAGACTTTGAAAGCCCCTGACGAACAGTATTGTCCCACAGAATAATGCACAAAGGAAATGGAGGAGCCGCTCACAGCTGCAAAAAATTGAAATAAATTGCAGATGGTGGCGAGACGGCTCTGGAAAGATCTCGGGAAAACAACAAAAAAGTAATAAATCTTCGGCAAAAAAAGGTTTTTCTTCCTTTTTTGTGAAATTTAATTGGCAGTGGCGCTTCAAAGCGGCGGCTTGATTGATGTCTGCTGGCACACGCATTTCATCATTTCCTGTACAGAACCGTAATGGACATTGATTTATTTTATTCGAGCTGCAGACGGGAAAAACTGTGGCATTAAGAACACTAGAATACTAATAGTGTACTGTATGGAAATGGGGTAAACACTTATATCGCTGTGACATTGTCTATTTTTTCTCGGGTTGTATTGTTTGGTTCGTTAGTAGTGACACGTCTGAGGGCTAAACAAAGGAGACTGGACTTGCTTGAGGTTGATGAAGACATTTTACTTCCCATCTTAAAGGCTTCTTCACTTGTTACAGACTGGTGGGGAGTCCCTGGCACTTTATTCTTTGCCACCGACCCCACAGAGTCGTTAATGACCCCACGGAGAATAAATTGCCAGGGACTCCCCGTCAGTCTGTCAGAACTGATACGGCTTCCTCACAGGCATTACTGAAGCATTTCTACCTGGTTCCAGGTCTTTGGATCTAGCCTGATGATAAAATCAATCCTCCACCTGTGTCCCTCCTTCAGGTGATTAAAGCCATCGAAGAGGGCTACCGTCTCCCTGCTCCCATGGACTGTCCTGTGGTGCTGCACCAGCTAATGTTGGACTGCTGGGAGAGAGACCGAGCGGAGAGACCCACCTTCAGCCAGATTCTCAACATGCTGGATAAACTCATTCGTAACCCAGGGACTCTGCGCCGCACAGGGGGGGAGAGGTACATGCAAATGCAGGAACAGTGCTTCAGAATCACAGACTAATGCATGAATATCATTTTAATAAAGCCAAACATTCATACAGTACTCACACCCACACCTACATTCTCCCAGCCAGATTATTAAGCCTCCATTGCACAGTTTCCCTTTAATTATGATTTCACACTCCAGTTTCACCACCAACCTGCCTCCTCTCACCGTCTCCTGTGTGTTTTTTTTTTTTTTCCACAGACCCACAGCCACCATGCTGGAGTCAGGGTTGGCGTCAGAGGTGTGCGTGTCGGTCGTACCGGAGGTGTGTGTGCCCGAGTGGTCGGTGTGTGTGTGGCTGCAGTCCATCGGGCTGGAGAGGTACAGAGACACTCTGGCGGCAGCGGGATACACCAGCCTCGACAGCCTCCTGGCTCTCACACACCAGTAAGTGCACCTACGTGTGAAAATGGATGAAAGTGAGATTCACTTTCACTCATCGCATTTATTAGTGCAAAAAAAACAAAACAGAAACAGAATCGTGTCTCTTTTGGTGGAGAAAAGATCCAAACACCGACTGTATTGTGTGGTGTTATAGTCGCACAAACATAATTATTTGGACTCATATAAAAGAGAGAGATAAACCGTGTTTCCATTAAACGTTTATACCTGTATCTTAGGATTTAGTATGCTTAAACGTGTTGCAAGAAGAACTTGTTATGAAACAGCCTCAGTTTGATATGAATGCCACTGTGTGACTATATATAAGCAAATAACACAAAACAAGAACATTTGCTTAAGTTAGTGTTGCCACAACAAAAGCACGTGCTCGCCACATGAAGATCTCGTGGTGTTGTACTGCTTTTGTCCACAGGGGGCGCCAGAACCCACACAGAATAAAAGTTCCCTGTAGCGGCTTTAAACAAACCGGTTCATGTGAAGAACGAGCGACTGAGACACCGCGTCTGCTTACCTTCTCACCTCAGCATACCTGACTAATTGCCGCGTGTGAAAGGAGGAGGATTTAGACTGCGATCCAATAAGCACACTGAAACTCTTACAAGATGTCAGTTTATGCCTTAGAGCACTTGCACTATGTAATTACACAAACATGTTGGTGTGCTCTAATCGCCCCATTTAGTGAGTAACGTCAGCTGGTTTCTCAGCGAAATGCTCCTTTAATTACAGGATAAATCTAGTGTTTGTTTCATCTTTGTGCAATTCTTCTCAAGACCCCAAAAGCCGGGCGACGAGTTTACCCGACTGAATGGTGTTGTCTGATGTAGTCACGGAGCTCTTTTGTCTTCCGCGATCTGTTAAAGACGCATTTAAAGAATCACACCGACGCTCGAGTGGCGTATCGCTTAATTGCAGCGAATGCGGTCCCTGCTGCATTCTGGCGTCGCTGAGCATGCTCGGGGATGTGGTTTTTCTTGTTGCCTTGCTTTTGCTCTTTTAAGTGTTTTTAATAGTTCTGAATGACAGTGGAGCTCCGTGGCACAAAGGCACAAACTATAACAGGCTTCGGCTGCACAGACAGCTTGATAACAATGGTTATAGCTCGACTGGTAGAGACCCAGTTGGCTATTAATTGTCACGTCGGTGGCTAAATGTGGCCTTGAGCCCCCAAATAGCTATTTGTCTTGGGGATTAGAGTCTCTTTGGATGAAAATGTCTGCCAGTTTTTTTTCCTGAAATTGGTGCTGATGAAGAGAATGATCCTCATCCAGATTCATGCTTTGAATACGTGTTGTTTTTTCTCCGTGTGTGAACATGCATGTTTGTGTCTGCGCCCACAGGGAGATGGACAGACTTGGAATAATCACACCGTCACACCAGGACATACTAATTGCCAGTGCGCAGCAAGAAATGTTGTCTCAAATGCAGCACATGCAACACACAATGGTTCCAGTCTGAGCCGGAGGACGGATACAAACCCAGAAGAATTTTTTTCATTTACCTCATCCATGCACTTTAGAGGGACCCTGTCACCGGTGGGAATACGACGAGCGGAGCGAAGTGAAAGTACGGAGCGAAGGGAGGAGAAAAGCAGCACTTTTTGTGAACTTCCATACTGTGGAGTTTTCTGAAAACCCCCCGATGCGGATGCGGACGCGGCCGCGGATAGCATTAAGCTACGGCGAGCTCAGACTGAAGCCTCATCCTCTTACCCCGTTCTACTTCTCATTATTTTATTATCTGTTTCGTGAAGGCTGACATGTTAAGGCTGTGCATAAGCAGAATGGCTTTCAACTTTTACTTTTTTTTCCGCTGCTTCGGGCTTGACTTGAACAAAATGTGTTTTGCTCGTGTGTGTGTGTGTGTGTGTGTGTGTGTGCGTGTGCGTTGCGTGACTGATTGTGGAGTCTCCTGTCAAGACGTCAGCTATCTTTGATTATTCTGAATATGCAACGTTACAGAGAGAATGAGAGAGAGAGAGTGTGTGAGATGAGCCGGACAGAATGTATCATTACGAGCTCTTACCTGTTTCACACTAACAAACTGTATGATTTGCTGTTTTTTTTTTTTTTTTATTGTCCTTTTTTTTTATTCTTTAATTGTACAAATTATTGTTTTTGTCGGTTTTAGACATGTAGAGTAGAACGTCATCCATCTGTGTCGGTCGTTTGTGTCTCTCGTTTGTTTGGCTGAGAGTTAGAGTTACACGAAGCATTTTGTTTTATTTATGGTCTTGTTTTTTTTTTTTTTTAAATCTAGTTTGTACATTGTAAAATAGAAACACTGAGGAAATATTGTAATGATTTGCCATATTGCATTGCAATAAATCCCGAAACTCGTCCCATGTCCGTAGGTTTTTAATCTTGTTTAACTCAAACTTCTGCAATCGCAGTGTGTTTAATGTAAAGTTTGTGCTGTAATGTAGACGGAGCGTCCGGTGGGGCCGCGAGCGTTTTCATATTTATGATGTCTGAGTCTGGCAGAAGAAGAAAGTGTCCTCTGAGAGCTGAGACTTAGTCAGAGGTGGCTGTAACAAGGAAAACAAGTCCAGAAGAACACCAAGCTGAAATGCTGCTGGTGTCATCACACTGTGCTGAGAGCGAGAGGACGGACAGAGAGAGAAGAAGAAGAAGAAGAGGAAGGAGAAAAAAGAAAGAAAGAGTCGCAGCGAAGAACTGAGAGCTTGAATTAAAAGGAGAGAAAATTAAGAGTGGGCTGTCACCATGAGCGTCTGTGTGGCATCATGTTTTTCGCCGGCTAAATTGGGCTGAGTTTGCAGCGCATAGTTGCCGAATCAGCAAACATCTGTCTCCCACACTACCACACACACACACACACACACACACACACATACACACCAGGGAGTTGATTGGAGGAACGTTTTGATACATAAAGGAAGAGAAGATATGATCTGGATTCTGGCAAAAAAATGTCAATGTTTTTCCAGCCTAATGAGCGCTGCCTGCACACACACACACACACACACACACACACACACACACACACACACCACCCCCTGCCTCACTCATAATACATCCAAATCACACACAGCAAACAAAATGCTGATGGTGGTTAATGAGGCAGATGCCTCTGAGTAAGAGACAGAGAGAGGAGGAGAGACGGAGGGGGAGTCGGCTCGGCTCGGCTCGGCTCGGGGCGATGAGACGGGCCGCTTCTGTCACGTAGTGACACGCTGACGACACAGCGAGCAGGTAGCGTTTTGTGATGATGCATCACACGCTGAGCCTGAAAGTAAGAGAAAGGCATCTGTTTGTGTGGAAAGAAAACTGCGAGCAAACGGTGGATAAACTCACTGTGACTGTCTCAGACTGCAGAACGTCTGTCTGCTGCTTCTGCTCCGGGCTGATCTCTGCTGGATGGCTGACAAGAAATTAGTCTTAATTATTTTTTAGGTGAGGTGAAACTGCTCCTTTTTTTTCATAATCTGAGAATATCAGGAGAAAGAAACACTTTGCACTTTTGAGTTTTTCTTGCCATTTTTTGTCAGCAATCAAATGGATGTTTAAAGCAACATTAGGTAACTTGTGTAGCTTCAGTGTGTCGGATCACGGCGTTACACACGTTTACTTCAACACGTAATATTGTTATGATGTCACGAGTTTTGTTTGGAGTTAACACCTTCAATACGCCTGACAAATAGAGACCTGGGATTTGTGTTAACGGCAGTTTGGAAAATGCTGTGAATCTTTTTTTTTTTTTCCAAAGACAATCAGACATTTTGATTTTGTCACGTGTCGCCACATGTGTTTCAGTTTCCACAGCAGTTTGTATTTCCACCTCTAACAGAAAAAACATCCATATAGTTGAGAGTCGTCAACGGGTTTTAATCATTATACTAAAAACCAGGAATCAGTTAACATGTTGCACTTCATGTTTTCTCCTCTTAAAGTCTGTGGGCTTTTTTGAATGTTTTGTTTTTGTTTTTTTGGATAAATAATTTAAAATAAGGTCTGAGGTTAACACAAGCTTAAGATATGTTCACGTCTCGTGCTACAACATGAAACGTTTCAGTAAATAACCAACTTTTGACAAAAAAAGTGTTTAGGTGTCTTGAAAACGGCGGTTGCTAACGAGTGGCTACATGAGACGAGTACACAGAAGTTGTCGGGGACATCAAACGTTATCACGGCGAACATGGAGAGTCACGTCCTCGCTCGTCAGTCTTTAGTTGCAAACTGTTCTTACTCCATTGTGCAATATAAAGATTGATCCTTTTATAGTAAAGTGTTGTACAGTGAGACGCTCGTTTATATCCTAACGTTAGCTTTTTACTTTCTACTTTCATTGACGCTTCAAAATCATAAAAGTGGAGTTCATCTGTGAAGATTAACTCACTGAAAAAGGCATATAAAGTAATTTATTTTCAGCAACGATCTAAAATCCATTTAAAAAAACTCAACTCAACTCGACTTTTTGTTGAGGGAACCAGGATGATGCTAATCGGTTAGCCTACAAAGCACTTCCTGAAGCACTCTATACAGCAGGTGTTTGCTTTTGACCCGTATGTGACCCACAATTATATTTCAGTTTTTGCCCTTGAAGTTGAAAAGTGTAGGCCCCTCTGCTCCGGCGCATCAAGTCATAAAACACGTTCATGACTTTGGTTTATGATCAATTCTCCAGCCTCACCTCGTCTGTGTTTGCAGTGCTAATTAGCAAAAAGTTAGCATGCTAACACACTGGAATAAGATTGTGAACCGTGCGTGCCCACGTTAGCGTTTAGCTGAGCGCAGCCTCACAGAGCTGCTAGCGTGTCTTCACGCCCCTTAAAAACTTCTTCCATTTGCCGCCACAGTGTTCCACTCTGCGATGAAAGGGATCGATCAGAGGGACACAAAGGACGCCGTTTAGGGCTGAATCCCGCGTCGCACCGATGGTAGAGTGAGCAGTAGTAATTTTAACCTTAAAAGACACTCTTGTTGTCTGGAGGAGGGCAGATCAAATTGAATCTTTCTTGTCTCCGCGTCTCGGTGGGAGGCGATTGTGGGTTTTTGTCCCCAGATTAGGGCGGGTGTGGAGCTGGCTAATCCTGCCCCGCTCTTCCATGTGGGAGTGGCGGTGGGGTGTCTTTGGTGCGCGGCCAGCCGTAATGTAATGGGTGTGAGATTGGGCTTCACGCACGGGCACGCTCGCTCACACACAGCCGGAGACGCACAACACAAAGTCCAGATTTGTTTCAGGATTAAAGGCATCACCTCAAAGACCGACATAATGCCACAGGCATTCCCACGGTAACCCTGATGAGGTCGTCTCTGTGTGTGTGCATGTATGTGTGTGTGTGTGTGTTTCTGTGAGTCTGTGTGTGTGTGAGAGCTGTATTTCTGGATGCTGCTGATGAGAAATACATGGAGAGAAGAAGCAGAAAGAGCACGGGGAGATGTGAGAACACACACACACTCACACACACACACACACACACACACTCACACACACTCGGTCCCACTAGAGAAGCAGCTGCCCGAGCTGGCAGGCCATGTCCCTCTCATTATGCTGGCCAGTCACTCGTGTCCTGGATCTCTCTCCCCTGCTGCTGCTGCTGCTGCTGGACAGGTACCATCTGACACACATTAGCCTGCTATTAATGACTCCTGCCGCAGCCATTATCACACACTTAGGGAGAAATATCCCTGGGGTGCCGTTTTTGCTTCGACATGCCTTCTTATATCCAAAATCATCCAATTTTCTCCAGAGTTCTGCAAGCAAAGCAAAGCAAAAGGAAGCGGAGCAGAGCAGAGTGTGTTTGGTGAAAAACCAACACTCGGGATGGCCTTTTTTCTTGTTTTGTCACGACCTCCGGTTCAGTCCAGGATGTGTGTGTGTGTGTGTGTGTGTGTGTCTTCTCTCTCAGAGGTGACGCTGGAGGAATGTGGGGTGTGGCTGGCGGACCTCCCACATCAGCCTCATTGTTTACCCGTGATCCTAGAGGGAATGCCACTGCGATTAACATTAATCCTACAAGTTTGCGCACAAATAACACAAACACCGCCTCAGGATCTCCATCGCGTCAGCAGCAGGTGTTCCAAGCCCTTCCAATCTCGTCCTCCGGGTTCAGTGTTCAGCCCGGGTGGATCGACCAGGTCCGTAGATAGTATAACTTCTAACCATCGTGGTCAGTTTTTCCAACATTTTCTCCCTCCTCGCTGTGATCAGAGTGTCAAAAAGCTGCATTCTGCAGTTTTGGGGAAGACATTTCAACCAGAAGAGAAAGATTTTAAAGGACAACACAGTTTCATACTGTTTAACTTTGTTTATATGTGGCGGACCCTGCCACCTTTCTAGCTTTAATCAGTGTTCTGGGACTTTACAGCTTGTTTATTCAGCTATGGAAAAAAAAATTGAATACTTCTGAGTTTGTTTTATAACCTCATTAATATTGTGAATACTAAAAATTCTGACTTTGAATTTCTCCTCCAAAACTACACAGTGGCCCTTTAACATGTTATTCCAGTCAGTAGCTCACATACAGTATGTGAGCATACAGAGTCCGAGGGGACTTTTATATGAATATGACGAGTTAAATCACACATTTACACTTCAAACTTAAAAACTCAAAACGATGCCACAGATTTAAGTACAAAGAAAAAAGAAAAGTCCTACTTGGCTCTCTGCAGTGGTCTGACAGACTCAGATCTCTGTGCCAGGAAGTGTGCGCAGCCAAGGTGTCCTTCATGAGGACAGTGAATCCCAAACTGCTAATTAAGAGCTGAACATTTGAGTTTTTATAAAAACTGCCATATGGAGAGCAAAGAACATACAGTACAACGATGACAAAATAATGGCTCTCAGCAGGAACGAAGAGCAACAGAAACGACTTGAGCGGAGATGAAACGTCTCTCCAGGAAGACGCTCGTTAGATTTTAACTTTTGGCTCACGTGCTTGTAACAAAATTAACTTTCTGTTCCGTGCAGATTTATTTTTCAGAGTTGAAGTTCTGAGTGATATTCGTATAATAAGATCCCTGAAAGTCCTCAAAACATCTGTATTAACATTAATAAGACTTTGTGTAAGTGTTAAAGGTGCGATATGTCAGAATTGGCCCGCCTTGCAAATTCATACTCGAAACCTGTAGAGGGCAGCATATCACCAGAGTAACCGCTAACTGCTGCTCACTGTAGCTGTCATTAGCACCGTTAGCGCAGTTTGCCATGCCATTGCTAGCACAGGAGCGCTGGATCAGGATGGGCAGGAGCTAACTGGTTAGCATGCTAACTTCAGTGGATATCTCTGCAACACAACACACACGACACAACAGAGACACGTTTAACTGTCTAACCTATTATCTCACTGTTAAACCTTTTCTTGGATCTTTCAGTGGTTTATTAAGATGAATATATGCTTGATTTATCATTTATAAGCAAATAATTATGCACTTATTAACAATTAACTACGCTTTGTGAAGCCGCTGGTTCTAAAGCAAGAACAATGCCTTATTGAGGTTGATAAATTCTGTATTATGCACTTTAAAACTGTTTTTTGTTGTTGTTAAAGTTGGATTTTAGTGGCTTTTGCCTGTAAGACAAGAGCAGCAGGAGTCAGACCCGGGCCACTGCAGTGAGTATCTGATGAAAGGCACCTTCTTCTTTTTTCTCTGTATTCGTGTCCGCTCTCACTCCTCAGAGGAGAATCTTCCTCTTTAGCTGCTAAAAGCTCAACGTTGTTCACCTTGAACTGCTGCTGTGTGCCGTCTGGTGACGAGCAGGTAGCACCGAGTGGGCACATCGCAGCTTTCATGGAGGAAACGGACGCCTGCGGTGGCTGAAAACGAGGATGATGAGAGCGAACAAACCCAGCTAAGTGTTGGGTCGCACAACCGAAACAGCTAATGACGCTAAAATGCTTCATGCAGCGGAGGGGAGCTGCAGAGTTGGGTCATCAATCTCTGTGGGTTCATCACTCAGGGCGACACCTTTTTTATTAAGGAGTCGTTCGACAGACAAGAACAGAGATCGTCCCTGCGGCAAATGACAACCTGAACCAAGCGCTGACTAAAACCAAGCACGTCCCGCTGGCTCGCCACGCAGCGTGAAAATATTAACAAAAAGTTTTTAGCGTTAAAATCCAAACGGATGCAGTAAACTCTCCATCGATGGGGGACGTGCCGTATTTTTATCTTTGATGAAGCCACACAGTGAACAACTGATCTGCCTTGGACTTGGCAGGAGGAGAGCTAGCTAGTGGTACAGCTGTGGCTCAGGGGTAGAGCCAGCGTCTTGTTATCAGAAGGTCATCAGTTCGATTTCCCTGGTCTGCATGTCAAAGTGTCCTTGGGCAAGATACTGATCCCCAAACTGCTCCCGATGTTCTGGTCGGCACCTTGCATGGCAGCCAACGCCATCAGTGTATGAACGTTTGAATTACTGTAATGCTCTATTACTGTAATGCTCTAAATGTAAATGGAGTTAGCTGTTAGCAGCAGATTCCCCGGGCGCTAACAGCTACAGAGCTAATATCTAACGCTAATAGAGTTCATCAAACATCCGCTAGCTTTGTCGGATTTCTACTGTAAAGACAACACAGCTCACCCCCCTCCTGCAGCAGCGTGCTCGTTATGGGGGAAGCCCTGAAGAGTCGATTACCGAGTGCAGTAGAGTTCTGCAGCTCAAGGATGAAAATGTATGATTATTACTCCGTGGAAATGCAATCAAAGTTCATGTGTGTCTTGCCGACCAGTTTATAACAGTTATTGTGGAGAGCTGACAGGGAAAAGAACGGAATTGAGCATTTCTAACTGCACTCGGTAATCGACTCGTCAGGGCTTCCCCACAACTAGCGAGCAGCTGCAGGAGAGTGGTGAGTTGTGTCGTCTTTACAGTAGAAATCCGGCAAAGCTAGCAGACGTTTGATTGCTCGAACTATGTGCTGAAGTTTGGTGCTGTTCTGAGCATTATTTGTGGCTATGAGTGGCTTTATGATGGCGGTTGCTTGGTGGATGCATGGACTGCAGTGTATTGTTATCGTGCGGTCTTTTCTGAGGTTGCTAAAACTACATAAGCTAGCTGTCAGAAAACTTGATCTCTCGGGGGGGGGGTCTTACTTATGGTGTGTTAGACCATGGATTAAACTTACCCCGGAATATCCCTTTAATTCAAGATGAGCTAAAACAAATCGGGACCAAATCGGGATGATGTTGTTGCAGCTTTAAATAAGGACAGTTGGTTAAAACATCGCTTTGACATGAAACTGCTCCTCTTTTTTCTCTTTTTTTGGCTTTTGGTTTCAACTTTAGACACAACACAGCGCTCGATGTCTTCTAGTTTCCTTTGGGATCGTGGCGTTGACGACCTCCTGATCTGTTTGTGGATGTAAAGATCGCATGGAAGACATTTTTATATAAATGCAAAGTGTCCCTGTGCTGTGTGGTTAGTTTGGTCGTTATCAGAGAACATCACTGACTCAGAAATACCATTACTGGTGTTTGGACCGCAGCTCGATCCCCTCCCGCTGTGTGCGCACGCATGTGCTCCTGTGTGTTTTGTGCATTCACCCATGTCATCCAATTTCAATATTTAGCAGAACCTGCGTCGCTCCGCGGGCCTCCAGGTTTGATAAACCTCCACAAAATTCGCCAGGCTGCGTTTATTTTCCATCCCAGCATAAAGAAGTTAATGAAAGCCCCCCCGCGAGCCGGAGAGACAGATTGAAAAGAGATGGGTGGAGGGGGGGCAGGGAAAGTTTTGTCCTTCATCAGCCCTCCATCCCTCTATCCCTCCATCTCATTAAGGATGGATAGATGATCAATAGGAGAGAGGCAGTAGAAGGGGATTAGGATTAGAAATCGATGGCTTTGTTTTCTTCAGCCTGCCAAAGATAAACACTGCCTTAAGACACTGACGAACGCAACACAGAGACTTTCATGGCTTTTCATGGGTGTGTGAGAGGGCAGCGCATCCGCTGTGTGTGGACAGACATACATCTGTTAGCAGCTTCTCACGCTGAGTTAAAAGAGACACTTCGATCCCCTCACCAGATCAGGAGATGTGTGTGTGTGTGGGGGGGGGGGGATGGGCTCCGATCCAACAACTAGTAAGTAATCTTCTCCTGTGGAACCAAGATCTCGTTCACATTCCGCGGATTGCTTTTTTTTCACTCTTTGCATCGAAAAAACGCTTGAAATACACATGTGGAGCCGAGCGTGGGCGAATCCAGCTTGTGCCGCGGGTCAGAGGTCAGCCGCCGGCTCGCACCTCGCGTCGCCGCTTCAAGACCCTCGGAGGATATCTGGAGACGGCGGCTGATGGAGAGGCAGCATCGTAACGCGCTCGCTGCGAAGAGACTGTGATGCTCCTTCAAAACCTGAGTGGGCTGCGAGGAGGGAGGCAAGGCATTCTGGGTAGGTGAGGCTTCGACTCCCACACACGGATTCAAAAAAACACACACACACACACACACCCACCCACACCACCACCACCGACACCTCGCTTTGATCTGTCTTTCTCTTCTTTTCACGTGCGCGCACACACACACACACACACACACACACACACACACCCTGGCCCTGTTTGTTGTGCCTTTCGCCCCTCTCTCCTTTGAAGGAACAAAGACATTTGGTTATGGTTCCTGCAGATGAAAGCTCAGCGTCGCCGCGGCTGATTTCACCTCAGGTGCACGCGCCGCCGCGCCGCCATTTATCCGCGAGCTCATGAGATCTTTTTCAAAAACAAAGACTTTAAGAGCCACGTCGTTATCGTCATCTGTGTGCACCGCCTCCTCACTTCACGCTAAGCTTTTTCTGTGTGTGTTTGATTATTTATCTTTTTTTAAAATGATAATCAGGGTGTTACTGCCTCGTGTTCAGAGTCACAGGTGTTCTCTGGAAGCCTCTCCCAGCATGCACTTGGCGGGAAAGGCCGCGGGAGGAGCAGAAGCAAAACAGACCTTCGCATCCATCACAGTCTTCAGTCACCGGGACGTGAGTGAGTTTGGCCTGTCGGAGCGAACCAGAGCAGCCTAAAGTGGACGCTGGGAGAACATCCAGCTCAAAGCCGCCATCAGCACCGCAAGAACGATCACGACAAGGACGACCGCGACAGCAAACCTGAGCGCCAACACTGCCGATCGATTGCGTTGAAAAAGCACGAGCTGTGTACACCTCGGGAAAATGGACTCCGCTGACCTGTTGCTGCTGTTTGGTGTGCGTCGAGACAAACTTAAAAGGACTCGGTTTTATGGAATTCTTCAGAGATCAGACGAGCGAGAAAAATCCGGCACTCTATGAGTTATTGTCTTTGAATACAGATGTTATCCTTCGCATGAGTCGACATCAGATATCTGGGGGATCGTCAAAGAGGACGACATGAAAGACGGAACACACTTCAGAGACCCGTCGGCTGCAAAGACGCGGTTTGTTAGCAGGTCGTTTATTGTGTAATTTGCAGCCTTATATAAATGATATGAGAGCTTAATGAGATGTTTAAATAACCAAGAAAGAGTTATTAGAGTCTAAAACGTGTTTCATCAGTGCCATCAATTAGCATAAAAGAGTAGTAGGCTAGGCTAATCAGAAACCAATATCTTAAGTCCCCCAAATCAAGCTAATTGATTGGTCCGTTTCTTAATGCTTCTGTTAGCGTTACCAGCCTGTCTGTGGCTCTAGAACACATGCTTTTGTTTAATAAAAGGCTGAACTAAACTGTAGGTTTTAGCACGTTACTCAAACAGGACTTGATGGGGGACTATTTTGAGCAGTGGATGAATACACATGGTGTTCTAGTGGGTATTTACTGCAGGGACACAGCGTATGTGCAGAGAGACTCAAAATAAACATCATCGTAATGACGCAACACGTCAACTAGTCAAGCAGAGTCGTTATAGAGGAGTTTTTAATAATGGACGTCAGTGGCACAGAGGAATATGCTACAAAATTTGAACCTTTCGTGTGATTTGTCTTCTCCTTAATGAATCAGCCGCACAACTGGACTGCTGAAGGAAAATCTTCCTTGATGTCAGGGAGACAGAAGTGAGGAGGCAGGAAAGGAGCAAAGGGATTAGGTGTGTGTGTGTGTGTGTGTGTGTGTGTGTGTGCGTGATCAGAGGTAGGAGAAAGGACAAAACGAGAGGGGAAACCAAGAGAGAGGGGCAATTTCATTCCAGGGCGATTGGGAAGGTGGCTGTTGATCCTTGTCCATCACACATTCCATCATGGCCGACATGGCTGACTTGTCACCCTGAGTGACATTCGTAACTCGGAGCTTACACATAAAACACACACACACACACACACACACACCAATACATGTGCATGACATACAGGAATGCGGTGGACACAGTCAGCGCATGTTTTCTCTCACTTTATTGTACAAATTCGACTTTTCCTTGTTTCCGTGTGTGTGTATACTGTAGAAGATATACAGAGAGTGTGTGTGTGTGTGTGTGTGTGTGTGTGTTGCTGCACATCGCGAGCCAAGATCTCAATGGGCTGTTTTGATTGAAGCCATATTGATCCCTGTCTGTTTTATTCCGGTGTATTTTTAGCAGCCGAGCCTGTGCAGATAAATAAAACGCCCTCCCTGGTAAAGCAGTCGACACTTCATACCATTATGATTGTGTGTGTTGAAAAAGCCAGTGTGAGCCCCCCCCCTCTTTTTTTACAGTCCATCAACAGCACAATAAAATGAATTATGGCCCGTGGACTGCCCGTTTACTGGAATGCATCTTTGTGCAATTTAATTTTGCAACAACAACCACGAGCGATGAATTTTACACTGCATGAGATTCTGCACAAGACGTGGCCGGATGGAGGATCACACTTTCTGAGACACTGTGCTGCCATCTAGTGGGCTGATGATGCAAATAACATTTTCCCATCCAACAGATTCAGTCGTTTTCAGCTGGTTTGTCATTTAAAGGGGCTCTATGTAACAATTCTGCTGCGATTAACATGTGTCAAAGCTGCGATATGTAAGAATTCTAGTGTAAAACATTAAAAAATGACCTGAAATCACAGAGAGAACGTGAAGAAATGAGACATCATGTCAAACACCTCTGAAGCTGGCATGCTAACCAGCAGCTGAGCTTACTAGCTAACGGCAGCTAACGGCAGCTAAAGTTAGCAGCAGTTAGCGTTAACTCTGGCGATGCGCTGCCCCCTATCTGTTTGGAGTATTAGTTCGATGGATGGCCAATTCTTACACATTGCATCTTTAATCACTTTTTTTTTTTACCAGCTATATGTGAGATTATAACATGATGGAAGAAATAAATGCTCAAATGCTTCGTCTCAGAGCAACAGTAGCCCGTGTTGGTTAAGAAACAGAGTCCACTAACACAAACAAATGACCGGCTTCAAGCACAACACAAAAGTTCCACACAACCCCGTCAACAAAACTATTAAAAATCCACCAAAATATATATATTTTTTACACAATATAGTCTTTATTTTCTTTTACACAGTGATCAGCTACAAACACTGTAGCCTATAAACAGGCAGGTTTAGCTCCAGCAGACTCGAATAATACAGTCATATGTTACAGCGGTGCTTATCGACAGCTAATGGAAGAAGGATTTATGTTCTTACTAAACTGTATAGAAAAATTGAGGTTATTTTAAGTCGAGCTCTGTTTGTTGGATAATAATAATTTATGCAGCGTCGTTAAAGACTCGCGTTCCTATGTTTCATCTTTTCTCACACAGCCAACATGCTCATAGCTGGTTCGGACTTTCACCCGCCCACAACAACAAATGGAAGCTTCACCTTTGGACAGTTTGACGGACAGGCGGGAGAGAAACGTTGTACACTTACATATCTCCCAGTCACACACCAATACGCATGCAGACACATGCACGGACAGAGACATAAGGGCACGCACTGACTGACATGCATGTGTTTAAGCACAAACACACACGATTTATCTACAATTTACAAAAGATATATTTTTTTTCATTTGTTTTTCTCTTCATCTCTTGGTTCTAAATCCTGAAAAGGTGTAAATACATGGTTGCTATATTGTTTTAATTCTGCTTTTCTTTTGTTTTTTTCACTCAATAAAATGCTCTGTATGTTTATATCTATGTTTATATATATATATATATATATATATTTTTTTTAATATTACAGGTGACCGAAATATCAAAAACAGTTATGAAAATGAGTTTGTCGATAAGGCATTTTTTTGAACACAACCATTCACTGTCAGATCAAAGTTTTTTAAGTGGACCACCACACAGAACATAACAAAACGTTACCCAATGACAAAATAACGAAACACGTACGATTTCATAAGACTGCAGCCACGTGTACATCAGTAAAGTGCTAAAAATAAAACGTATATACAGCTTTGACATGACCCTGGTGAGAAAATAAATGCGTGAATAATCTCTGAGGAGGTTGTAGAAGCATTAGTCAAAAGAAGAAATCAATAATCAGGATGTCCTGTATTGCATAGGCGGAGCTGGCACACCGCAGCGTGACTCATGGACACTGAAACCCTAAAAACAGCAGGGAGGAGCACCGCAATGATACCAGCCAACAGGATCCTTCACAGTGCTGATCAGCTGATTGCGATTTGAAGTTTATTTCACAGATTGTCCAGGAATTGATCCTTTATGATTTTTTTTCTTTCTTGCATAATATTTTGACAGTTGTATGTCTGTAGGTTTTGTTTTGAACGTATGCATGATTGTATTGTTCTACACTTGAATGCTTCTTTTAAATTCATTCCTCTAGTCTCAGTTGGCAAAGCAAGCTCCCACATGCAGTTTGGGTCGACCAGCACTGACTCTCACAGAGTCCCGTCGGCTTCGTTATCCAACCCTCTCAGCTTCTTCGTATGTGGAGACAGCGTCTGGCTCCATCCGTCACTGCTGTCTCCACCGTGAGTTACTGAAAGAGCAGAGAGACGGAGAAAGGAAAGAACGTTGAACAAACACTGTATATGTTCATCTGTTCTGTGAGTTCATGCTCAGTAATGAATGAACTGGACACTCACTGTCTCACTCTCCCCGTCGGAGCCCCTTCTGGACCCTGAGCTGCAGTGCAGAGGAGAGTACACCCAGCTCCGGTCGTCCTGATTCTGCTGTAATCGCACACAGCCAGCAGAGGGCAGCAGCAGGAGAGAGGAGACAAGAGGAGAACCATTAGAGAGGAGTTGGGGGAAAGGCTTTTATAAAGATGTTCCTCTGACTCTGGAGGGTTTGGATGAACCTCTCAGCTGTACACACTGTGCTCACGGTCTGTTCAGAGGACCATCTGCTTTTTCTCTATTTCTATTTTAAAGCATCATGCCTTATCTGAGACTGTGACTGAATCTGAAGTTTCATTTGGTGAAAAAAAAATGTTGTTTAAAGGGTCTCTGTTAAAACATTCAGGATAGAATTCAGAAGAATTGGTGTCATTTCACTCTAAACCTTGATGCATGCCAATAACTTTTTTTCCAATATATCTTATTTTGAGGGTGTTACATAAAAGTCCACTGCAGTGGACGCCATGCATCAACAGTATACACAATGTAAATCTTTTAAAGGGGCTCTATGTTAGAATTTGGGTTTAAAACATTCCAAATTAACAGAATATTAACAAAATATGAGGAAATAACAGTTTCAACGTTTGTGTTTCATTGGCAAATTCTAACATAGAGCACCTTGAAATCTCAGAAAACCAGACCAACTACATCAGATGTTAGAAATACTTTTATCCAGATTTTAATTATATTTTTCTTTTACATATTTTTTCTTAACACTGACATACAAAGATAATGACATATGTAATTTTGACCACTGCTTTGGCGGTACACCACCTAGTGGTTCAGACATTGTACTCTACTAAATAGTTAAAAATGGCTTCCAGATATCTGTCCAGTGTCGCTGACATCATGTATAAAATTGTTAAATAATACTTTCTGAATCAGCTTCTTATTATGACAGATGGGACCCTCATTACCACACAATTTCCTGTGACAGTTGGAAGAGTTTTGACCGTTTCACCTCACAGATTTCTGTGTGGTTTGAAGTGGGCGGGACTAGATTGAAAATAGGTGATGTCACAAACTTCTGTGCGCTGATCCGAGTTTATTCAAATCTGAATCGGACTCTGACGAGAGCTTTAGATTGTGTGCTTTAAAACCACGTCATGTTGACATCACATGAGTTATTAAATCATTCTTAATAACGCTTTTTTGTTACATTAAAATCATTGCTGCTTATTTAGTATGAAATTGAAAAATACAGAGAAATACTCAATGTTTAAACCTTATGTAGGAGCTTCAAAATGTCCCACTTGCAACTTTACACGTGACATTTGAGGGATCACTAGCAGCACAAAGCTACAATCAACCAACCGAGGATCCTTCAACATAAAATTAGCGTATGCTTGTAACATGTTATATAAAGATGCATGCTCCATTTAAATGCACATGGCCCTTCAGAAGCTGCAGTTATGAATATGCAAAGACTTTTTCCTTTTTGCAGACTTTAACACTAAATAAGTCATGTGAAGAATACACTGTGGCTTCATTGGTAAGAACTTCTGAAGATCCATTAGCAGCTGTGTTTGGTACCAGCACTGCGATGGAACAAATGACTCTAACTACTGTGGTGGTGACTTACATTGTAACTCGAGCTAGAGTTTAGCTTACGACGGCCAAGAACTGGAGAGTACACCCAATATCTGCCATCTGCATACTGATGGATGGACACACACACACACACACACAGATGAACACACAGATGTATAAAACGTGGACTGAATGAATTATTATACAACGGAGGAGGAAGATGAGGTGAGATGAGAGAAAGGAAAGGAAGTGGAAAATGGAGAATGAACTCTAGAACATAAGCTGTGCATAACATTAATAGAATGCATGAATGCAGATTGACAGATATGAATACATCATGCTGTGCAAGAAAGACTACCCCAGCGTTGTGCTGTGCATTCGAAAGCATGAACTATGACCAGTGGCAGCCTCGTGCTTTGGAAGAAAGCAGTTCGGACAGCGAGAGCGACCCCAGAGTACGTGCATACTGCAACACACACACCCTCCCCCTCACCATCATAACTCTATCACGCTGTCCTGACTGGGCCACTGCAAGAGACCCAGCAGATTAAAGAAGAAACAGACGAAGAAAAATCATCATTAAAATCGTCTCTAACAAAACAAAGCACCGACACATGATGAAGGTGACTTACAAAGTAGATGTCTGACACCGGCACCTCCCCGTCCAGTGAGTTGTGGCTGCTGGACACTGACAGCTGATTGCACGATGCACGTGGCGCCGGCCGAGGCACCTGAGGGCTCGGGGGCTGGGAAGAAGGAGGGGTCGTGGGGAGATGGTGAGCGGAGGAGGCACGAGGAGATGCAGGGCAGATGGGAGTGAATGCTGACGCAGGAGGGAGGGTGGAGGTGCTTCGAGCGGGAGCGAGAAGTGTGGACGGCGCAGCTGAACGTGGAACCGGAGAAGAAAGGGTGGAAGACTGAGCCGCCGTGGGAGAGGTGAGAGGTTTGGTGGACGGACGGATGGATGAAGAGAGTGTGGAGGATGAGTGGCCGGGTGATTGGGCAGCGGAGGAGGGAGATGCAAATGAAGAAGGAAGGGTTGAGGAGGAGGGATATGGACAGGATGGACTAACAGAGGGAGGGATGGATGGAGGGACGACATGGGGCTGATGATCAGGTGACAGGTGGCTCGGGGAGGTCATTTCTGTCATCTGTGTGAGCTCCGTGCTCTTCGGGATTTTACTGTATGAAAACACAGAACACCGTTAGTATACTGTTACACAGGCAGCTGTGGACATTTGCGGCTGTACAGATGTGTACCTGAGCTCCACCTCCACTGTTATTGTGTCCTGCTTTTCCCCATGAACCTCAACTTTCTGTGACCTGAAAGTACACAAGAAAATTAGGGGAAATATTGTCTTCACAGATACAGAATCGCATGTTCCAACAACCGTTCTCACCTGGCCACACTCGGGGAAAGCATTTGTCTCCTGTAGCGTGGGTGCTCCGGTGTATCGAAGGGCGTGGTGGGTAAGGAGTTGTTGGAGGAGAGCGTGGTCGCGATAGAAGCTGTGGTAGCATCTTCAAAGGAAGGAGGAGTGCAGGGTGGCTCTCTCCCTAAATGCATAATTAACCAAGAAAGAAGACAAAGACACAATGAAATATATGCAAGAGATAAGAATAGACTACAAGAACAAGAATTAATTGGTTTAAATCAGGCATTATCAAATTAAATATGAGGATGTCCTTCAAAGCGGATATTCGAGCAAACTAATTTACAACATTATACTCTATCCAATTAGACGAGGCCTTCACTCAAACATTTTCTTCATGTGAATACATTCTGTTCATTTCTTACCGTATTCATGAGTGTTGACGTGGACAGTAAATAACCTTGTGCTTTTCTGAAGTATTTAAGCATGAATATCAGGACTGCAACTAATGACTAACTAAGTATCTTTAGTATTAATCTTTAAATTGCATAATTTGTCCAGCAAACATTCTGAAACCCCAAAACTCTTTATTTACTGCCAGAAAGGACAAAGAAAGTAGAAAATCTTTACGTTTAAGTTTGACATTTTTGCTTGAAAAATGACTGAAATAATGAATCTTAATATTCTCTCAATCATCTAATCAATTCATTGACTTATCGTCACAGCTTCAATATATATCTAGTCATGATGTGTTCTACTTTTACTTTATTTCTTTTGCTTTTGCTTCGACACTTCTGTTCCTCCACAGGGATCGATAAAGGCCAACTTCATTTCAATTAGAGAGAAAATGGAGCTCTTAGCTGCAAACAGTTGAAGCTAATGGTGCGCAAAATTCAGAGTTACGATGTAACAAGGGGAAAAGCAGAACTCAGCAGTTCACCCTTTATTTTTCTTCAGTTCTATTCAAGCAGAATAAGTATATTTCATGGTCCTTTTCTCACTATTTGACGAGGACAGCTAGCTTTCATAAACACTAACAGAGGCTGCGGGTCAAACAATCCTATACTGCTGTGTTTGGGTGTTTACTCTTAACCAACCCATTTCAAAACGACCTTTTTGAACCCTGTGTGTAACATGTCATGACTGTATATGACTGTATAAATATACCGTTGTTCTCCAGCATTGGGAAGCTGCGAGCTCCTCGAAGGTTCTCTAGGTTGTCCTGGTTCTCCTGCCTCTCATCGCTCACTGAGGGACGATGCCCAGCTGAGGCCGTTCCAACACTGGACTTGGACAGGAGAGGCCCGCGTCCTCTCTTAGACGGAGATGATCGCAGTGCTGTGAAAGCAGGGGATAGGATACATGCACTCTCTTTCTGTTACTGCATGACTGGCATTGTGTCGTTAAACATAAAAAGGGGCACGTGGCTCATGCACAGTTGTAAACTCACAGCAGCTCTTCTTGAAGACGATGGTGCTACAGAATTTGAAGAATCTCTCAGCATAGAAATTAGGTCTGTGAACTGACACTGTGTCCTGCAGGGAGAGGACACAATGGCAGTCATAAATGACCAAAAATCTAAATGTGATATGGTTTAGTGAGATCTGTTTTAAGATACAGACTGTAAGATCATGGTTATATAAAAGCTACTCACCCCGTCATGGATGAGGGACTTCCAAGAGTGCTCCAGTTTCTTGATCATTCTGTCCGACAACACAATTAAATTATTTAGTTAAACTCATTCACCGACTTACTGTTGTTACCTGGCAACTAAGGCCTGAACCGTTGGCTACTGTCCCGCTTGCAATGTAGATCTTGTGTTATGCACCAAACTCATTTCTTATGTCCAGACAACAGCTGTTATGTGTCTCCTACATTTGTATTTATTTATAGAAGGTCTGACAAGTCTGGGATTGCTTTTTCTTCATGATCTCTCTCCATCTTCTAATATTCCTCGCAGACACATAATGCCGGGATTACTGTGAGATAAAAAGTAATCATTTCCTGTCTTTGAAAGCAGAGAAATGTCTGGTGAAAGGCAGACTGAAATGACGAGTGCAACCTTTGCATCGCTCAGACTAATAAGGGAGTAGAGGTTTAAGGTAATATGCTGAGACTTTAATAAACACTATTATTAAATTTACCCTGACATCATGAAAATATGATAAGCTTGTTGAGACAACTGGTAGCCAATCAGACAAACTAATGGTTTGTGTGTCTTTTTAAATAAAAAAATGTGACAAAGTGTCTCACACGTTAAATATCATCTGTATAAAAGAGAAATGCATATGGAGCCAACTATAAAGTCTACTTCTAGTGATCAGTACTTCACTACAACCCTTGGTGAGCGATACTTTTCTATGTCATCTCTTGAAATTAAAAGCACAATAGCGATGATTAGCGCTGAAGTAGGATGTTGGAACTTATGCTCCTCCCTGGTACTTAGTTTTTTCTTTAGTTTTACCTCATACTATGAAATGTTGGAAGCATGTGAAGTACATCAACATCATGAGGAACTCTGAAAGCTCTGTTAACACTAAAAGAACAGCAATATTTCCATTTCGTGTTAAAGTTCGAGTTTAAAGCAATCTCAAAATCTGGCTTTGTGCCACTTAGAGCCATACTTTTCTTTTCTGGTTCTCTGAGTAACAGTTGAGGGCATGCAAGCGCGTTACCCATAGTGAGACACAAGAAGATTGCTACGACAGAGAACAGATACTGTCATATTAACACATTTAATCTCGGATGACTTTGTTGCCTACCTGTAGGACTGCAGGATGTCGATGATTCCGATGAACAGCAGGAGGCGCTCTCCTTTCCCACCCACAGCTGGGATACCACCCATACTGCACACAGACAGGAGAACATCACCATGATTTGTGAATACAATATGATGATAAGAGCAGACAGATAAATATGGTGACTTACGTGTCGTCGTGGTCCAGTGTGTCCCTGCATGTGGAGCCTCCCTGTATAGACTCCATGGCAGTGGAGTACCAGGCTCTCTGAGCAGCACGCCTCTTTTCATCACCGCCTTCTCCTCCTCCTCCTCCTCCTCCTCCACCTCCTCCACCTCCTGCAGGCGAGCCCTGAGACGAACGCTCTCGCTCTGCTTGGGTCTTGTTGTGGACCCCCAACAGCAGACTGTAGTCCATGATCTTGAAACTTTCCAGAACCTGACGTGAAACACATATATGATGTTTCAAACCATTCAACAGCTCCTGAGAAACTATACAATATTTTTATGTTTGAAGATGATGTAAAAACCTGCTGAGGAATGGCAACAAATAACCTCTCCCTTCTCTTTTTATGTTTTTGTTCTGAGAGAATAGTTCAATAGTTTATGTGTGTTAAGTCTTTTCTCTCTCACCAGACAGTCTCTCTGTAGCGTTTTGACCAGGGCACTGTATGTGTCCTGGTCCATAGTGAGGCCTTCAGGAACATCGCTCAGAAAGTCCAGGTCTTTAAAGGTTGGTTTGGACTTCTCTCTTTCCTTCTTGGACGCTCGCCTCTTGTATGTGGAGCCCTTCAGATCAAACTTGAGGTGCATGCGTACAGAGCGTGGTAAAATATTGTTCATCACAACAAGTCGGATGTTCTTGCCCCCACACTGGACGCAGTAGAGGCCGAAAAACTTTGGCAGCAGAGTCCGGGGGTTCTGGTTCAAGTTCTGGGAGGTGGTGTTCATTCAGCAGACAAAAGAAAGAGACAGGAAGAATGAAAGACTTAAGCCACATTATTGTTTCTATGTGTTTTGGCCTCAGGAAAATGCACCTGCCAGGTGGCGTGACCCATCCGCAGGACTCAGCCCATTCTTGTGTGTCTCTGCTATGCTCATGCTTAGCCTGTTAAAAAGTACTTAGCCCAGGTCTCGCTCAGGTACAACCTCCCTGCTTAGATCAATTACAAAGCTGCCTGCTGGCGTCACTGCTGACCGAGGCCAACTCCGGGGGGCAGGACAAAGAGGATAAAGATGACTAGAGGTCTCAGCTACTCTTAAGCTAGCACTAATGTACACAAACAGACAAATCTCTGAGTAGAATCACTAATAGACAAGATATGAAAAGGTTTTAATTATTGAGTTCTAGAGAGGTCATTTAGTAGAAATTAAACATTTGCTGTACTTGTCCCACGTTTTCTTTTTTTCTATTTATATTCTTCATATTATATATATTAGTACGCAAGTGTCTGTATATATTATAATGGAAAATGGCTATACAACTGATTCTCATGAGGGAGGAGCTCAGTTTAACTCACCATATAATATCCAGGAAGGAGTTTCTGTAAAAACTCAGCCTCTTTGTGTTGAACAGTTTTCACGATGAACTCGTCATCGCAGGTCACGTAGAATATGGAGCCACTCGCTCCTGGATTTGTCAACTCGATCAGTGGCTCGTTACACAGTGAATACTAGTGGGAGAGGAGACACAGAGGAACAAACAAAGATTCAAATTCAACCTCGAGTGTGACAGTCTGACCCACGATCTCAGGTTTCAACATACAACAGCCACAGAAGCAGACTTCATTTATTGTTGAATTCATGTTTTACGAGTGTGTAATTAACACTACGTGGGTACTGCAGGGCTGCTGGATCCAAAAAAGCTTTCAAACAGCCAAAGGATTAATATATCTACCCACTCACACGGCAGTGCTCATCAGCAGCAAAAAAGGACATTTGTTTTTAATTGCAAGTGTGTATACTCTGCTGAGTACAAAAAGGCAGAGAGTGAGTGGGAAGAATTACACACGTAGAGGAGCTTAAATTGTGCATTATGACATTAATTCTTTGATGTAGTATCAGTAAGTGCAGTGAAGTTACTGACTAAACTGTGGAAATGTGACCTTTATCCACTTATGCTTAATACTGTGTGCACTATAAGGAATTGTGTGAAACTGAGGTGAATCTTATTAAAACATAAACACTCCAATAGCATCAACCGGATTAAATGTACACTGAATATCTAAACAGTGAAGTGAAGGCATTAAGACTTTATAAAAAAATGTAGACTCAAATTGAAAAGTAAGAAAAAAGTACCCATTGTTTTTAGTTAATTTGCCTGACAAAGTAATTCAATTCTCTGGTGCTCCGACCTCTACTCCTCCACCACCACCAACACAAACTCATGCAGACACATACTACGTCCCGACTTGCTGCCACCACTACTTGAGTTTAAAAAAGAAAGCTTTAGTCTGCTAATCTTCCTCCGGCACAGGTAGAATGTGAGCTTCAACGTGCAGCTGAGGACACTGTGTGTGTTCCTGCATGTGTGTGTATGCATGACTGCTCCCTCACATGCAAATGACATGAGGGAATGTGGGACTTTTTCTGGTGTTTGTTTGTGATCACAGTGTATTTGTTTATGTGTGTAGGTTTTTCATGTTCATCTTCAGAGCAGAAGAGGTCTGAAGGGACGGTCGGCATGTTTTCATATCATGCAGTGTTACGACTGGTATCAGTTATGGAAGTGCTTTTACTCAAATTAGAGGCACTTGTAATTTACTGGAGCTTTTCCATTTTCAGGTACTTGAAACTTTCTCTCCACCACATTTCGTTTATTACTTTAGTGAGCAGTTACTTTGCAAATTGAATGTTGCAGAGCCAAAGCATTGCATTTTTTATATAACTTATTTTACCAGCAAATGGATTATGAAAAAAATAAATAAATAAAAAAGCACTGATTCTGAAAATCAGTCAAACTGCCAGGTCAATACAAGGTCAACTCAGTATAGTGTGTATACATACATGTAAATATGTATCTGTATAATTAATTAATTTTCTTTGAATTGTGCTTTATTACAACTGAATTACATCTATTGGCAGAAAATTACTATTGATACTTAAGTACAGTTAAGAATAGATACTATAAGACTTTCATATGGTTGACTTAATGGTTTACGTTATATTTACTTTCACTTAAGTAAGACTATTGAGTACTTTATACAACAGCAACTGCTATCAATTTCAAATGTAACAAGCAAGAGAAAAGCTTCTCTGAGAAGACAAATGAATGTTAAAGAATATTGCCGTTTTTATTATGGCTTTGTTCTAACTAATAATAAATTAAGCTATCTTTTTTGCTCCAATATACATCAAAAATATAATGTATATCATTCTCTAAAAATTATTTAAAATATATGTCTTTATTTTTTGTTCATAGACAAGAATATTACAATAGAAATATGTTTACAGTCCAAATAGTCGGTGGAAATATATAATAGCCACATATAATGCCTCAGTATGGCTCTAGTCCAACTATATACTAATTATTATGAACTGGCCGGTGCTGATCAGTTCAGTATTCAGTATACAACTTAAGAGTAGGGTCCTAACAGTTAGTTGGATAGGTGTTCTTAAGCAAGAAATTATGTGTGATGTGTAACTGTGCAAACATGTCACTTGATAAGATATTTAAATATTGTGCATAACCGATCATCAGAGAACATCAGAGAACATAATATCTCACCAGGTAGTCATCTGGTCGGATCCCAAACAGCTCTCTGAAGTAGCGGAACGCTACAGGGGCGTAGGTTTTAAACCTAAAGTCTGGGTAGTGGTGGGCTGGTGTGAGATTGCTGCCTTCACTGTTTGGTGTGAGATGGGACGAACAGGAAGAGTAAAAGAAATAAAGATTATATTAGAAAAAGTGCGACACACATGCACACATTAAGAACAACAACAAACCCTCTGAAAACACACCTGGGAAAGAAGATGCTTTCCACCACGTAGAAGTCCTGCATCAGCACATCTCTCTCAGGCTTGGAGCTGAGGTTGCCAACAGTATATCCAATACCCAGCTGGATGGCCCCTTGCAAGGCAGAGGAGGTGGTCTGGAGGCGGAGAACAGAGAGGAGAACAACAGAGTAAGGTGTGGGTGGGAAATAGTTGGTGAAATCGTGATGCAGAAAAAAACCTACAGACGGTGTTAAATACAAAAATCTAAGACAAACAGAGAGGCAGATAAAGAGAAAAAAGCTTACTTTCTTGTATGTTGTCTCTCCAGAGGCATCTACCCTCCTGTGGCCGATCTTTTTCTCGTGGGCGGGGCCCACTCCGAACGGAGACGGCATCTATCACGAGGGGAAAAAAAGGGAAATGCATATGTATTTTATATGGGCACTGCTCCTTTAAATATTCTCCCTTGGAGGTTTACGAAATTGAATCAGGCAGCAAACAAATACAGATGAAAAAAGGGAAGAAGAGGAAAATGGCAACAAAGACAGGTGTATAGTGTGAAGTAGCCTCTCACCTCTGTTATCTGAACCTTCCTGGCTGAATCTGTGGGCAGAGACAGAGAGAGAAGATGGGTTAAGAAGTATCCACATTGGTACATTATTTAGCGGGAATTAGCATTTAATGATTTAGCAGGGGAAAGCCAACTTTGACATCAAACTCACACTTGGGTTGATTATTTTTACCCAGGTAAATTTGAGCCATTTTAAGGGCTTCATTATTTAAATTTACATCTCTTTCATAGGGGCGTACATTTTGATTTAATTTACTTAACATTTATTTAAAGTGGAAAAAAACAACTTTCCACCGTGCCCGGTGGCAAAATTGCATTGTCAAAGTGAGGTTAATGGGGAACAAATCTCAATGCTGATGGTGTTATTATTCTACGGCTAATACATTGCGCAATTGTGCAAAGTTATAACTAAAAACTTAACAGTAAAAAAAAGCTGAACCACCTGAGATCTGTTTCATTTTTAAAAGGAATATGTTAAATCAAGCAAATATGTTAAAGACATTTTAACATATGCAACTCCATGATTCCCGGAAATAACATAATCAGCTGAAAAAGATTGTGTAATACGATCGAAAGGTCCAGAACAGCTACCAGTGGACCTGATTATTTTAAACTAACTCAGTAACTTTCATATTAACATCAGTCTGGTTCCAAATAAATTGGTGGTCAACTCACCAGCAGAAGCGTTCAGCACCTACAGGTTACCAACTGTATGATAATCCAGAAAACCTGACATTCAGCGGTCAGACCACTGCAGAGAGCAGCCACCTTTTTCTATTCCTGGATTAGTGAGATTTGCACCGAGAAGGTAAAAACTCTATTGGATTGACTTCCTCCCTAATCTCAGTGCCGCCATTGGCTGACGTCTCCAGATCACGTCGCCAACCAATCACACACAAGGATTTAGGAAGAATCTTTCCCACTGACATTAAGGACCAAACTGGATTGTGTCCATATGTGTCTGCGTTTAAACAAGGAAAAAGAGCGCTGTATAAAGAAGCAGATCGTTGGACTTGACATTACTATAAACTATTTGGCTTGTCATCGTGCTAAATGTCATGTGAGGGTAGGGATTAAGGAAGTCCAGCTGACAGAGCATGGATAATGAATCTTTAAGCCATATTAAAGAACAACATACACTGTAGCAGAGTTTTTCATCACCAACGCACAACACAATACAAAAACAGTTGAGCTACAACAAAATGACGTGGTGCTGGTGGGTCAGTAGATGCAAAAAACAATCGCACGCAACAATCTGAATCCCTAAAAATTCAATTAAAATACAGCATATCTAATTAAGTTTCATGACAAGAGTAGTCAGTAGTAGTTTGACACCACTCTGACTCTGAAGCTGCTTGATGACAAGACTTAAGAGTCTACAGCTACACTAGCGGCACTGTGAGGCTGTACTGAGGCACAGCAACACTTCCAGATCAATTCTACCATCAGCATGCAGAAGTGCTCATATGGTGACAATGTTTACCATGTTCACCATTTTAGTTTAGCCTGTTAGCGGGTTAACATTTACTGACTATCACTGAACACAGAGTAAAGGTGAGGCTGATGGGAAATGTCATTAAGCACTGGCACTAATGATGGCTCTGAATTAAAAGTAAGGGGGGCAAAATATCAACACTCACATCACTTCCTCTTGCAATAATAAACTATTAATCGATACACTGGCGCCAAGTATTGATATTTTTAGTGAAACATGTAGGGGCTCTGAACAAAATCACCTCACTCCTTCATAAGTTCTTGTGATACTAACTTTTGTAAAATTAATGTACACAGATTGATAATAATTTTGCAAGCCATAGTTGTTTCCTACTTTTTAACTGTTCTGCTTTCAGTTTAGGGCTTTTTTACAATGAAATGATGGCACACAAGGACAAGTTGCAGTCAGCGTGTGTATTGAAGAGGCACAAAGCTAAGACCATTTGCACTTTTTATACATTATTTCAACTCAGTTCATATCGATTTCTGTGACGGTGACAACACAATGGAGTGAGAAAATGCACAATTCATACACTTTGCGTTCTATTGTTACTGTTGGCAATGCATCGTGATTTGTATATTCATTTGTGAGTAGACAGTAATACAAAGCCTAATGGCTTTCATGGACTTAACACGAATCACAGAAGCTGACGGTCTGCCCCTTTACAGAAGAGGAACAAGCGCAGCACGCAATACATGCTCAGCAAAGATTCTGAGAGGAGGGAATATCTCCAGAGTTTTAATACAAGTCTTATTACAGCTGTGGAACATTAAATCATAGATCTCTGCTCACTACATCTTAGTCTTTCTTATCCTCAGGTGTGCGTAAACTACAGGAAATTAACTTCTTTTCAAAAATGCGAAAATGTAATATCAGGGCTCCAGACTTACTATTTACACTGGTTGCACTGGTGTGCCTAACTTTATCATTTACAAAAACAAAGTAACATGTTTCAACTTAAATTCTTGACACATTATGTAAATGTGTAAAGAAGGAATAAAATCTGTAACCAATGAAAACCAAACAACCAAAATACTTGCACCCTGGAGTCCTGGGTGGGTTATAGATGGTAAAATAGCATGAATAACATATCAAGATGTGAAAGAGAATATTTTGAAGAATGTTTTTGGTGTATGAAAGAAGCTTAAGAAAGGAAGTGGAGAAACTGGACTGGAACAATCGCCCCAAAGGAAACATTGCATCTTGCAATGACAGGACACACATGGCTGGCCACACCTGTAACCTGCAGATTAACGCTGCATCAGAGCCTGTCGGGCAGAACAATGAGAAGGAGTATCTGCACACACAAAGAGTCTCTGTGGGATTAGGGTCAGGCTAGAATAACGTGATGCTGAGCTGCAAGCAACAAACAAGACGAAGTCATTGTTGCGTTTCTGATTGCAACTACATATGTTAGAAACTGGCTTCCTGTGAGATGGTTTATTTTGTTTCAAAGGAAAAGCACATTTACTGTCAACTCACTTAGATATTCTTGGAATAAAACATTCTGTATCAACATAAAGAGAGGCGTGCCTTAAGGCCTGTGTGTGTGAGTGTGTGTCATATTAAGAGGATTAGATCTCTCCCTTAGCTGACAAAGTGGCGGCCTGTTGCTGTGACATTAATGTGACACTCTACGCAAGAGTAGGTTTTTATGCCCCAAGGCTCTCTGCCCATGAGTGTAATCTGCTGGACTTGATTATCATCAGTGCACAAACATCCTGTATACCAGCTGCGTACAAATCAGCATGCACATGCAAATACAACCTGTCCAACCTGCTAAACTGATCAGGACCGTATGTGCCTTAATTTCATTCATTTCATTTGCATATATATATGTCACGTTCGGCCACACTGTATCTCTAGCTGTGACATACGCAGCAATGCTTTGGATTGATAGCCATGGGGGATTAGTGTGTGGTTTATGCTATAATTCCATATCAGATTATGTAAAGCACTCTTCGGATTTAGCCTGGAAGAGGAAGACAGAGATTGGTAAGAATGATGAAGACGGTACTGACTGCTGTGTTTGTGTGTGTGTTTGTGTTTGTGTCTATGTGTGTGTGTGTGTGTGTGTGTGTGTGTGGCACTCGTTCAGGTAAGATGTGGCCAACATTCATCCACAGCAGTTAGTGATGATCAGGTCCAGTTTGAACATAGTCCCTGCTGTGCAAATGGTGTTGGTGCCATCCTGCAGTGAGCCACTGACACTATGAGCCATTAGTCACTTGAATCTTGACACTGTTATCTAACCAAGCAATTTATTATTCATTTCCACAGCTAAGGTTGCTGGAGCTATATTTTTTTTGTGCTCAAGTGGAAAATATCCTTTATTTTCTGTGTTGTGGTCTCTTAAGTCAATGTGACAGCTAGCTAAATTGACATATGATGCTGCCCACTTAATGTCCAACTTCTACCTCCAGTGCACCTGCTGCCGCCGGAAGCTGAGTCTGAACGCCCACAAAATGAAGAGACTAGCTGATGATTTCTCAAAATAAATAACCATTATCCTAACTGGAAGACATACATACCGCTGTCCTCCAGGTCCAGCTGTAGGCAGTGGCCAGCGGCGGCTTCCTCACTCGTCCTCCCGTCATCCCCGGTTTCCGCAGTCCCCCAGTCCATCTCCCGGACGGCTCCTGACGACGACGCGCAGCCTTGTCCTCACTGAGAACAAGATGAAACGCTCTCGAAACGAACTAAAAACCCTGTCATTTCACCTTCCTCGACATTTACCTCCAGAATTACACACTACATGACTCCGTGGGTGTGTATTTGTCGCTGTAAACAGGCAAACGTAGCGTCACGTTCAGAGCCACCGCTGTTGATCATCTCCGCCGCCGCTGTGCGTCAACGTCTGCACGCAACGGCTGATGCGCGTGCCGCTACAGCAGCACACAGGCCGTTTAACCAAAACATGTGGAGATCATACTGTAGTCTATATGTTATATATGATAATAACACTTTATCTTATTATATTAACATGTAGAGATCATACTGTAGTCTATATGTTATATATGATAATAACACTTTATCTTATTATATTAACATGTGGAGATCATACTGTAGTCTATATGTTATATATGATAACACTTTATCTTATTATATTAACATGTACAAATCATATGTACTGTAGTCTATATGTTATATATGATAATAACACTTTATCTTATTATATTAACATGTGGAGATCATATGTACTGTAGACTGTATGTTATATATGATAATAACACTTTATCTTATTATATTAACATGTACAGATCATATGTACTGTAGTCTATATGTTATATATGATAATAACACTTTATCTTTTTATATTAACGTGTAGAGATCATATGTACTGTAGTCTATGTTATATATGATAATAACACTTTCTTATATTAACATGTACGGATCACATGTAGTGTAGTCTATGTTATATATGATAATCCTTTAATTTATCTTATTATATCAACATGTACAGATCATATGTATTGTAGACTGTATGTTATATATGATAACACTTTATTTAAATCTTATTATATTTACATGTAGAGAATGTACTGTAGACTATATGTTATATATAATACCATTTTAATCCATCTTATCATATGAACATGTAGAGATCATATGCACTGTAGACTATGTTATATATGATAATAGCACTTTAATTTATCTTATATTAACATGTACAGATCATACATACTGTAGACTCTGTTATATATGATAACCCTTTAATTTATCTTATTATATTAACATATACAGACCATATGTACTGTAAACTCTGTTATGTATGTGCTGTGTTTATGTTAGCAGGACCCTTTCTAGTGTCAAAGACTTTAGTTTATACGTAAACATAACTATTACGGATATTGCATTAATACCTTATTTATGTGGTAGATATTAACTTGGAATTGTTTCATTTTACCAGTGAACTAAAAGTTGACTAGTAATTGGGGCAATATTTAAATTTGATGCAAAACTGTAAACCATGAGGGAGGAAACTATAAAGTTTTACTACCTTACCAATATTAACTCTGTGTTTAATAATTTGTAATGTAAATCCTTGCATTAGTTATAAAATATCAAAATTAATATTTGAACGAAACAAATGCACACAAAAAAAACAGAGCACTTTGGTAACCACTGACAAAGTGAAAAAAAACAACACTCAAATTAGATTTGAACAGGTGCATGTTATTTCAATTTCCAGGAGTGAATTTATTATCCAATTTCATCACATGATAAGTTATAAGTTACAGACACAAGATCCCTTCTACCAGTTAAGTGCAAAAATTATTATTACTACAATTATCAGTAGTTTTACAGAAATCTGTGAGTTTATGGCACCTTACTGCATGTCCTTACATAAAACTATCATTGACACATGATTACATTCGTCACTTGAAACTCAGAAGATGGTGTTTGTAGGAAAAGAAATTACTGTTTTCGGTCTGTAATACGATGTGAACAGTGGCTGGTGAATGTCCTCTCACATGGTCTTATGGGTTTGGTGCGGGGGGTTCTGGAGATTCGTTGCACGCTGAGATCATCAGGCCTGTCCTCCCCAATGTTGAGTTTACAGACAAGCCGTCACTGGTCCAGACACACACACACCAATACCCGGACGTCCGTGTGAGAGAGGTCAGGAGTCAAACAAACACAGATGAGACTCTTATTACAGGTATTTAGGCAGGTCCTTCTCCACCACCTGCAAAAAGAAAGAAGTCAATATTTAACCATGACAGAGACGGTGAATGGCTACACTTCAGCACCATGGACAGAGAAGAACTGTTCACTACAACGCTCAATACAATTAAAACACATTTTGGAACATGCACAGAAAAATTTAAAGCACAGCGAGGGCAACATACGCTGGGATCGTCTGTGGGGGCATATCTCTTCACCACGTCTCCCTCTTTGTTGATCAGAAACTGTTGAGGAAGAACACAATAACAAATTATAACATCATGTTTTTAATTGTTGATACAAGAAATATTAACCAAATTTTTACTGAAAATAGTTATTTTCAAAAAGGGACAGTGCCAAGTATAGCAGATTACCTTTGTAAAGTTCCATTTGATGTTACTGTAGAAAGAGAATGAGAGAGAGATATTAAAACTATTGTAACACAACCTGCAGGCAAATGATTAGTCATTATCAGAGCCTGATAACAAGCTTGATGTTATCAGGAGCAGGGAAACATCTAAAAAAAAAAAAAAATGCAGGGCAGGGGTCATTATGAATGGAAAACACTGCTATGTAGTGTAAAGGTGACAACACTGCCACTAGCATAGAATTAAGTATTCATGGCATATAGTTAAGAGATTATAGATCCCAGACAAATCGCACAGAAGGGCGAGACTGAGAGGCAAAGACGTAACTACTAATATGTCTGCTATGTCAACACCACGTATCATGGATTTATAAAAACAGCAAAGCACAATTAGACTGTTGATATTTTAGAGCCCTGGTGAGGCTCATAGATTCTAACATGCACAACCCTCAGTCAAATACAGAATCACCAACAACCCCCCATTACAGCAGTGACCACTTTCCAGGGTGGACGAGTTATTCTTCACAAAACCTCCACCCATGCTTTTCCATTTGAATTCTCAGTACATACAACTTGTGTTTACACGAAAACACCAGCTCAGTCTGCTGTTGTAATGACGCAACCATGATAGCATACTCCTGTTAAGTATTTGTGAAACGTGTCACAACCTTGTCGAAAGTGAATAAGAAACAAAGAGGAAAGTAGTGGAATGAAGTAACAGAAACTGAACAGGAAGTGTAAGACTCAGAGTGTTCACATTCCAAGGTTTTACCAAAACAACAAGGTTTATGTTCTTGTTGTTTTGGCTACAAGTGCCTTCAGCTCTGGCTACATTTAAAAAAAAACAACAAATAGAGACATGGGAGACATGGCAACTCCCAGCTTTACAAACTGTCAACACACAGTGGTTAAACTGGTGAAGAAGATACAACACTTACAGCCATAACTAATGTCTAATGTTTGTAATCTTTGGAACTGTGTGGCATCTCTTGCAGGATGAGTATAAATAAACAGCCAACACATATTTCTCACTCATAACTGCATGTCACAATAAGGGAGCATGTTTCCTAAGAAATGCGACCTCTAGCACATCAAGTCTAGGCAAGTGAAAGAAGAAGCAAACAAAAAGGGCAGAGAAATGACTCACTTTCCCATGAACCCCTTTCCGTTGGGCTGCGCCTTCATCCACTTCCACAAAGGGTGGGCGTTGTCTCCATTCACATCAATCTTACTAAAGAGATCGAACTCAGCATTGAAACCTTTGGCGAACTCTTTAATCTCTGCTTCTGTCCCCGGCTCCTAGATTAGACAACACAAAATAAAATATTGGAAATATTAGTTTTACAGAGCTGATAAAGCTTCACATTTAATGCAATAATGAATTCAGAAATGTATCTAATATCTGAAAGAATCCAGGTAATAATTAGCTAAATGACTTTCATCCAGATGTGAGCAGGAAGCAGATTGTACACTCTGTGCTTGTTTACTTAGTTGCAGAAAACACCATGAATGAGGCAGATATGACTTCTCTTCACAGGATACTCCTATATGATGTGATTTTTATCAAATGTATTAAATTGTCAACACTCATTATTGTCTCTCTTTTCAAGGACTGCATTTCAATGTTTGAGTATCTCTACATACAAACTTATATACTCCCAATATCATAATGCATACTTAGCCAGAGATGCTGAATACACAGATACAGCCTAATTAGGTCTGTGTCATCATTTAAAAAAAAAAAATCTTGACGATGACTTGAAAAGTTTTTTACAAGGGCGAAAAAAGCCAATACTCATAGAAAAACCTCCATTTGGAGAAATACCCTTATGCTTGTGGACAGATCCTAAAATGAACAGCCAGTAGTTTAACAGTTCATGGTTGTGAGTTTCATTCATTCATGGCAACACTCACAATATTAATTTCCTATAGCACCAAATAAAGAAAACAAAAAACAAACAAAAGCTGTGTTGACTCTGTGTTCATCCTTCTTACCTGTCCTCCAAACTGGTTGCAGGGGAAGGCCAGGATGCGTAAACCTTTCTCAGCATAGGAGGCGTGCATGGCTGCTAGCTGAGTGTAGTTTACGCGGGTCTTTCCTCATTTAGAGGCGACATTTACAATGATGCAAACGTACCCTCTGCACGGAAAACACAGAACAAAAGACAGGTTAGACTGAGAAAAACTTTCTACTATTTACTGATCATTTGTGTGGTCTAAACATGACAATTGCAAGAAATATTCATGTCTCTCAAACACTATGAAAGTCACGGCAACTAGGGCTGTAAATCACGAGTTTCATCACAATATAATATTATATAGATTATTTGGACAACAAAAAGTAGCTGATATCTCAAAGTCTGCCACGATACAATTTTGATTTGGTTCAACACAGGGGCCTGCGATCAGTATAAGATAATATCATATGCCCATTTAACACAAACAGTTATATCAATTCAACTCTTCAGTGGAAATCTTATTGCATCAATGGTTCCAGACATTTTAATGGAAATCAATCTGTTCTTTTTAACAAAAAGAAGCATTGTTTAGAAAAGGAGTTGCCCATCCACCAAAACTGTGACACAGTTGTGCCATTGGAATTTCAAAATAAAGGCGTATCTTAAGGATGGCGGCGACATGAATCAATGTTTTCACTTTGCATTGATGATATCAAACCGTAGATCACGATATATATATCGATCTGGATATTGTACACCACTCATTACTACTAAGCTTTAATTAGAGCATAAGGAGAAATTATACCTTACCTGTATTTCTCAAGAGAAGTCTCATTTCCATCGATGTCCTTGGCAGAGAACTCGTATATGGACTTGGCATTCTTCCAATCTCCCACCTGAGCACACTGCATGGAGATCAACAATGGGGTTTCAATGAGTGTGTGTGATTGTGTAAGACAGCTGGAGTTGTCAGGGCTGAAGTCCGTGAAAGAAAAGCAACGGGTCAAAGTGAGCTCAAGCCTACGACAAGCCCAAGATGAACCAGATAAGGTGGAGCAAAGACCAGGAAGATAAACTCTGATTCAATACTCTTTGGCACGGTCATCATTCATATATGCACCTGAACGGGTTTAGGGTGTCACCATAATTAGTAGTCACCTGTGTATGTGTCAGTATAAACCCACAAGACCTGATTGAATCGTTGTCGAATTGTCACCGCACGCCATCAGAATGGAGAAATAAGGGGATAACACACAAACCGCAGAGCCTCTTCCTGGTCTGATGTAACGTTAAATTTTCCATTAGCGGGATTATCACCACAGATTATTAGCTACTTTAAAAACATCTTTGTCCATTTAACGACGCTAACGCTAACAGCACAGCAAGCTAGGAATACCAGTCACGCTTTCATAACAGTGAAACCGAGACGTTTGAATTAAATTAACGTGACTGAATCTAGTCTGAGGGTTAAACCGTTAATTCACTGACGTCTACATGCTAACACTGCAGCTCAGACACTAGCTAGCTGTTCGTTGCTGCTCCGACATCGGACCGATTTGTCGGTTGCACCGTATTTAAAAATAGAGCTCCTATATCTGACCTACATGTCAGTTCAGTTCATCTCGGCAGCGGGAACAGAAATGTTTTGGCTACAGCACAATTAAAGAATCAGACAAACAACCCCGCGCTACTGCACTCACCATACTTCTTGTCACGCCTCTGCTCCCGAGCAGACCTAAAAACAGAGCAGTCCGTCCGATCCACATGTCGGCGACGGTGACGACGTTTGTCACATGATCTTTAAGCAACGCCCACTGAGCCAGTGGCGGCAGGACCCGCCCTTCGCCGCCTCTGATTGGCTCACCATTTTATTACCCCCCCCGAACTCTAGCCAATCGCACTCCTCAAGTCTAAACCAAACCAGAGTGATAGGGATTCTAGCCAATCAGAGGCAGAGTAGGGCGGGTCATGACTCAGCCACCCTTGGAAATATACTTTTCATTTATATTTCTCTTAAATGTATTGTTTTCTTTACCTAAATACATTTGGGCCTTTGTAGATCTGAGCTTTCTAATCAGATTTTTTTGTAGCACTTTGGGCAATGATAACAAATTTATGGAGGCCCTTTTCAGCAAACGGTTGCTTATCTTCACATCCAGAAGTCACAGAGCACCGTTATCATTCATTTGTTAACTGGTTTCTAACACCCCGTGAGTGTAAAACCCTCTTTGGTTGTTTAGCTGCTAGTCAGCTTGTTCAGTTTGATTCAGTTTTCTTTTTTTAATGTTGCACATTCTCATTACAGAGGTTTTCTGAGGGCACCTTTAATAAAGATGGAGCAGCGTGTCCAATTAAAGGTGCACTGTGTAGTTTTGGGGAAGATATTTTAATCAGAAGAGAAAGATATTCAGTGACTGATTTTCAAAAAAAGTTTGAAGGGGTGCTGCTCCGTTGTGTGATACGATGTCGTGTTCAAGCCATTAAGGCATCAGTACTGACCTGATGAAGGCCTTAATGGCTCTAACGTGCAGGCTGTTGTTGCGATTCAACAGCCATGATTGATTAAAGGCCTTTTAACTCATTAACCTCTTGAGTGCCTCAGACTTTGTCTACGATTCTCTACAAAAAAATCACTATGTGGTGCTAGAGATCACCCATCAATTATATGTCATGTTGTAGTGTATGACGTGGAGAAACCAACCTGTAATGATGTTTGTGCGCACTGCTAATGGCTGGGAGTAAGACAGCGCTTCAGTTGCCTTCTTTCAAAAATGTATGCATGTGTTATCTGTGATAGAAAGTGCGTGTGTGTGTGTGTGTGTGTGTGTGTGTGGCTTGTAGTTTTAATCGAGCAGAATTGCTCAATTAAAGTAGCCTGGAATTCTAGCACCAATTTGCATTTTGACATCAACACAACAGGTGTTTGCGTTTGGCCAGTTGCTCACCAATAAGTTTCATTCGTGTTTCATTCATTTAGTTCCTCTACCTTTTGAATCCTCCTTCCAGTCAATCCTCTTCTTTCACTCTACATCAATATGAACTATGACAAACATAATTCAACTAAGCACCTCAATAAACTCCACAGGTTGACGAGATTAACAAAGTTTCAAAAACATCAAAATAGCAGGAAACTATGATGTACAACCGCCTTCACAGCATACATGCAGTATTTCACAGCATGTGCTGTAATATCATTAAAAGCACAGCGAGTGCACCTTACGCCTGAAACACACACTTGTTTTCTGGGACCTGACACTTAGTTCTCATTAGTAACAATGATTTACTGAAAACAACATCATGCTATGGTGCGTGATGAGAAAATATTTGAATGAACTGTTTGTCATCTCTCAGTGTTAATTCATTTGAATAAACTCATAGAAATAAAAGCTTACCCACTCAGTAAGGAGGAACCGTATGGATCTCAGTGGGGGTTTGACATTCGACGTCTTGCCTAAACATGTTTGTGTACTGGGAAAGAGTCAGCTGCCTGGAAACACTGGACAGCCACACAGAGCAGATGTTCACACACTCATTAAAATGATCCGCTGTGGAAAACTAGCAAAAAATGATAAGAAGGATTTATGAAAGTCGGAGTTCAGTTACAAGTCTTTTTTCCAAGTCGTGCCACGATGACATGAAACACAATTTGATGTGTGAAAGTGGTGGATTACGAGGCCTAATTAATTAAAAACCCTTAGTACACTGGGGGTATGCCAAAGGGAAGAAACTATACTGTATAGTTACTGTACTCCAGATCTGCCTCTCAGCAGAGCAGTGGCACATATGCATCAAAAACCAAATTGGTATCAAAGTGGTTTTCTGTTCAGAAGCAGCCAAAATGAGTTATCAAAGCTGCAGTTGTGTTCTTCCTGCAACAGAGGGCACCATCTAACTGTGGGAAAGACCGATGAGCAGAGTCCCAAACATTCTTGTCTTTGGATGCAACATGACACTTATGAGTAAAAGAGCAGATTTTAGACAGATGTGGGTCCAGATTCTGTGACATCTGACCGCAGTTTTATTGTCTCAAAGTCAAATATACATTACACTGCAAGCAATAACTCCTAACCTGTAAATATGACAAATCTAAGAGGGATTAGCATCTTGTTTAGTCATAATCACCAAGTTCTGCATGATGTTCTGTTTTTTGAGTTATTTGTAGGGGGATCTTTGAGAGAAGACAGATTTGATTTATTAATTTAGTTTATTTTCATGTCATGCACAAAGTGTCACCAACCCTCGTGGGTTATGAGACACCAAAAGTACAGTTGTAGTGGTCTATGGTTTCATTATATTTCTTTTTATTACAAGATTTCAGGTTAAAAAAAAAAGTATTCTGCCTCCTTCTCAAAGATTGGCAACCAATTTGTTACAAAAAAGTTTCCTTCCTGAAGCATAATGAACCTCAACAAATAGTCTGTCTTCTGCTGGAGCAGCATTAAACCTGCTGGACTCTAGGGCCGATGGTAATGCTCTCCGAAGTAACTGAGCACATACGATCAGGATTTTGGTCTTTTGTTTACATTGTAATCAACAGAAGGCTCTATACTGTCGCTTTTCTTTATGGGACAATAATATCCATCCATAATTTCTGCTGATAGCATATTTCAACAGACCATTTTTCTTTATCCATGAGAAACATTTTGCTCCTAATCTCATGAATATCACAAAGTACCCTGATCTGGATAATGAATAGAGGATCATTCAGACAGAATCACGATAACCATGCAAGATGTCCCAATTAACTATCTTTCTAGTGACTCTCTGATCAGACATCCTCACAAGTCTATTCTTGAACTGAAGCTTTTGACATTAAAGTCTGAGAGAACAGACGTGTGCCTATTGGAGGAGCCATAAAATTAAACCAGTCTGGAGGATTTGGACAAATTTAATCAAAACTATATCTTCTTTTGTCTTTTCACTGCAGTTAAATTAGGCCAAGGACTTATTCCTTTTCACATCCTTCTTTTGGGCCATTGCTTTGAAATAGACTCCAGAGATCTGACGTCAGACTGGTGCCACAATTAAAGTCCCCATGAAACAGCAGTTTGGTCTTTAATTGGATGTATTCCCTGCTGGAATTGGATAGTGGAGGGGATATAACACTCAAAGGAGTCACTTAAATATATAAACCAACGGGTTATCAGCTGGAGAGAGAGGTTAATGCTTTATTTATTGGTGTTTTTTATTTGTCCTTTAAATTCTGTATTAAGGCAGGCGAATGTGTCCAAAGGATAATTACAGAAAAAAGTACATTTTAAATTCAGGGGAAACTCAGTGATTCAAAAGTTAAATACATATTGCATCCCGTAGCTGTTTATTGCTAATGGTTTATTAACAGCATTCTAATTTATTTCTTGAATTTGGAATCTCAGAATTAGTCGGTGATCTAACTATAAAGTCCTGGACTTAATCATGCATAGCTCATCAAACTTTATCCCAACTCTGATGGAACATTAATCTATGATATTAATAACATTTTATTTAAAAGGAACCCTAAAAGCTAAAAACAAAAAAGAGTAATTTGCTCCATTAATGCGTTTTACAGTAAGCAGACTGGTTACATAATATCAGAAAATCATATTAAGTATATTTTCAAAAAACACATTATTTTTCTCATATGGAGCATTGCTGCAGCATCTCTTTTCACACTGTGTTTTGAATGCTCTGCTTTAGCGACAGAGTGCACAAGAGTTGCACATGCGCATTACTTAATGGGCACTATGTAGCCAATCAGAGGGCGGGTCATGCCGAGCGAGGTAGTGTGATCTAAAATAACGCAGCTAGAGCAGTAGCAACTGTATGTCTGCTGACTGACTGGAGTGTATATATCGAATAATAAATATATAAAAAATATGTATTTATGTAATGGCTGTTACAAAGTGATGCATTTAAGTAACGGAAGTAAAGGCTAAAATCCAAACCAGGTGTTTCAGGCAATACAGGTGCAGCGTTTTCTGTGGGAGAAAGTGACTGATTTAGGTGTGGACTTTAAACTTTTTCACTTTGCGGACCTTTTACATGCACAAAAATGTGACATAACAAGATAAAGGAAAGGCAGAAACCCAAAAAGGATAACATGAATTCTTTAACCTGTTCTTCTCCCCAGGATTTATTTGTAAAATTATCCAAAAACACCTTGCCCTGTGCAGCCCAGAGTAATTTCAAAGCTGTTGCTGGACCATCTGGAGTACAGGCATGGTTTTTGGGCTTTTTCGAAAAGTTATGAGCTGATTCTTTCCCAAACTGCAAGAAGCTCTTTAAGTGCTTCTGGCATTAATGTGTAGGAGTTTGAACTCACTGAATTATGTATTTTTCTTGCTAAGCCTGCAGATGACCTGTAACTGCACCTATTCTCTAGAAAACACAATGAGTCCGCATCAAATAGTACATGGTCCAAGCTCAAATTTAATCACAATACCACAGAAAATGGACACGCCACACACTCATTTTTCAAAGGCAATATTCAAGCACTTAGCAAAAAAAAAAAAAGCCATTTAGTGACCTCAAAATACACCTTCCTGTGAGTAACAGGGGTAAAACCTCGTTATAGTTATTTTTTTCCTTGTTGAAACTAACTTTCTGCATATGAAATAGAAAAAAACAAGTGCTTAGGTGGAAAAACAGCCTATTCAAAAAGCGAAGCGCATACTACTACACAAACTTTTATCATTTCCAAGTTAAGGGCTTTAAAAACTGTCATAAACTATATATTACTGGATCAGAAAATCTCATTGGTTACATGATGCATCAGTCATCCGGAGTCTCAGGAGAGAGAAGAATGAAGGGAGTTGGTCACTAGTCTATACAATCACTCATTGGCTGTTGTAGGCACTAGGTCCGGCATAGAAGCTCCTATCTGCTCCACTGTGCCATCAATAAAACGGCTGCTATCTCAGGATCTCCACCGTAGATGATTGATTGCTTCTGCTGCAAAATGAGAGAAGTCTTTTTACAGATAGAAGCATGAATAGGCATCCACTATCCCTGTAAAAAAGTGCAAAACTTCATACATGCCAGTTTCTTGAAATGGTTGGCATGAAAAAGATGGCCAGAATGTAAGATTTCTGAAAACGTATGGCAAGATTATAAACTTGAATTGAGGCATTAGCTATTTGCCTAGCTGTGCTTGTTTTGTTTGGTGAACCAGCTGAAGAGCCTGTGAGTCGAGCTAGTCTGCCTTTCTGAATCTATAGCATCATTTGGTATTTTTTTAATCGCTGTTGTCTTAACAAACTACAAGTATGCAGTGTGAAATAGCCTTTACATAAAAGGTACACAAGTGGTGGAAGTCAAGCTACATTTCTGATTAACTGCTCTTGGTGACCTATGTGTGATGAGATAATGACATGGAGGAATAAAGTTTCACATGTCACGAGACCCCATTGTTGATCTGATCACTCCGACTCGCCGTCCTGCATTGCACTGTCTATAACGAGGGCAAGCGATCGCCTGGGATAATTAAAGGGCTGCTGCCTGCGAACTCACTTTTAGTGGAAACAGTGGGATGTCTGCCCTCGAACGCACACACATGCAAACTGGCAACACTGCGAGTGTGTTTGCTTGATGTGGAGGTTATGTCTTCTGAGGAGGAGGATTTTAATTAGAGATTTGACAAAACACAGAATCTGCCACAGGTTTTCCACCTGAAACATCAGTTCAAAGCTCCTAATTAAACACCTCACATCCGGCCAATTAAAACTCATATCAAAGGGCTTCTACTGTAAAATACATCGGTGCAACCGGTGTGTGTGTCTGTGGAGACGCAGGGGGTAGACGATGTAATTAGCTGCTGCTCTGCCTGTTCTGTCTGTGCGCAGGAAATAAAGCAGACAGTGTTTTTTCTTTCCTACTTAGATCAACTGAAATAGCTTATTGTTTAATAACCTCACATAAACTGCGCAGAACTTACTGTTCACTCATTAATAATACATCATGGATCTGAGAACATGTGTGTGTAAGTCATCACGTGAGGCTGGAGAAATACCCTGGAATATTCACACCTGTTGAACACACACACGCACTCAGGCACAAATGCAGCTTTAATTAAAACGATGAAGATAATAAGGTCACGCGATGACATTTCAAAGTGATGCAGGACACACGTATGTTATCCACAACAACTGGCTTGCATATCGCTCAGAGACTTAGGTGAAAAGGAAAAGGAAAAGGAAAGTATCTGCAGCTCACTGGTTGTTATTTAATGAACTACTCTACTACGACTGAGCAGAGCGGCTCTGGGCAGCAGGCCAACCGCTGTTATAGGTCAAATATTCAAACATCGCTTTATGGATGCTGAATGTGAAACTCGAGCAAAACTAGAACATGTTGTATCTAAATAATGATCCAACACGTTCAGCACAAGTTTAAAGACAGATGCCACAGTTTTCCCGATGCTCGCGTAACAAGCAAACACACACAAGATTGAGTGTATGCATATTTTTTTTTCCATCCGAACACGGCCGGCTAACAAGAAAGTCTACATAACTGCATCTGATCTATATTACTGAAAAAACATCTGCATGTATAACATCCGATAATGATTAGACGGTAGACGGCAGCTTTATCATCCATCTCCTTTTCTTCATCAAAGAGTTTTGCTTGGTCATACACCCGACAGCCAGTTAGCCACGTCTGAATGATGAGAAATGGTATTTGTGAAAAAGCAGGTTATAATGAATAGAAAGAGATGGAAAAGACAGAAAAACAAACATGTCTCGTATTAAAAGAAAAAAAAACAGTTGCCTAGAAACAACCTCTGCTGAACCTGACTCCCCCAACCAGCACCACCAGTACCAACCCCCACGACACACACACACACACACATGCAGAGCTATGCGCACCATGGGAGATAAGATCAGATGCTTCAGGAAAAGTTAGGGTTATTTCTCACTGTTCCTAAGCAACAAGTTTGCTGTTTTCTTGCCTTTGCCACACGTCTGTCGGCTCCGCTGGAGATTAATAGTCAGAGGCAGAAATTAAATCGGCCATAAAAGTTTAGCTGCTTTCCTCAAAGTTTCTGTTATTGTTTCGCAGCAGAGTTAAAATTGGCATCACTTCAGCTGGCCCACCGGCTGTTCACAGTTATATCATGTTCTTTCATTTCGGGACAACAATGCTTTGTAAACGTATGTCATTATGTTGGAGTGGCACGTGATTTGAGATGCTGATCACCTGCAGAGAAATTCACAATTTTGCATGAAATTTAGAGAGTTGTTGAACGTGACTTAGAAACTAACATTCCCAAATAAAGAAATCAATACTTAAAAACATTTAAAACAATTTAAAAAAAGAACATTTAAAAAACAATACATGCCACCTGGAGTGATGGCAATAAGAGATGCGCTGGCAGGAGCCCACCTGATGTTTGCCATCAAAGGTCTACAGCTGGTTTCGTAATTGCTCTCCAGGTATTCATATTACTCTCAAAATCAAATTACACACCGATCTGAGCACCTTCCCCACATTCTTGAATGTTTTGGACTATGTAACAAAAGGAGTGTAATGGAAACAGATGGCAACCTATATTTGCATTGGCAGAGACTCTTTTACATTTAACCCTCACACTCTGAGGGGCTTGGTTGGCAAGGCAACAGATTCTGCAGTCTGTTTCCCATGACTGCGTCTCAATAGTCCAGATCAGCCTCCTTATCCCTCCATCTTCCTCCAGTGAACACAGGTTTAAAGCTTCAGTGTTGCGCTGACAGGGAGTGGGCAGCCCGACTCACTACATCCTACACCCACATCCCTCAAATGCATCCCAGAGATAAATTACTGCCCGACCTGTTTGTAACAATCTGAGCCTTAAATGTTTGGAGCTTAGCTAGAAACGAGGTTCGAGTAAACATGATATTTCCAAATATGTTGTTTTATAACCACATATCTGAAATATTTATTGGGGTGAAAATGAACTGCAACCTTTACTAAGCCACAGTGAGCATTTATAAATGTACACTGGTGTGTCTGCGTTGCCGGTGGTGGTGATAAAGCAGATTGCCAACTGTACTTTCCCTGGTAAACACATCGACCCGTTCGGCTCAGCAGTGTCTCTGGACTTGGCAGTGTGGATAGGCAGTGTCCACAGGGAGGGATGCCGTTCCATAAGCACCGATCTTGAACGTTACGTGGGTGCATTTTCCTGTGGGAAGCCTGTGGAGGAGAAGTATAACCCCAGAAGAGCAGCAGTGGGCTGAGGAAGAAGGGTCTGCGACAGTTGAAGAGGGTGGTGTGTTTACTTGGGAAACAACAGATCACTATCTCTTAACTCAAACCTTATGGATCCTGCTGCTGCTCTTGAAAATACCTCCCCTATTCTTCCTATGAGCAAAACTAACTAAAATGCAGCTTTCCAGCCATGTTCTGTATGTTGTATATGACGTGTGTTGAATTTATGATTGTGTGACAAATAATACATCAAGTGAGTAAATACAAAATGCCAGGTACAAATACAGGGAAGGATACAGTGCAGAATTCATTGATCAACACATTTGAGGCAACACATTTACCATCTACTATTTTAAAATTGCACACATTTCATTCACAAACAGGACAGATGATCATGTCAAGGCCTTTTTTGGGATAACAATTGAACCAAACTGGGAAGAAAATTAAGAAAGATCAGCTTTGCAAGGGTCAGAATGCAAAATATATATATTTTTAAAAATCCAAGGATTCACCTGGTTGTGATGGCAGATCTCTGTGCAAGAACACAAGTCAGTACAGAACTTAGAGAACTAAAAGATGAACTAAATCTGTGGCAGACGGGCAATAAAAAAGACACTCAGCAACAGCATGCCTGCAGTTGGCACAAAGAGTAAGAAACTCTCAAGTGTCAGACGAAAGATTTTGTGGTCTGATGAAACAAGAAGTGAACTCTTCAGCTGTAATTGAAAGTGCCACAGTATGTCTGGAAGAAAGCCGGCACAGCTCATTAATCATTTAACATGATCCTGGAAAGGCGCTGGTGTTGAGCGGAGGGGATTTGGACACTCGAATAAGAGGTAAAACATAAATGGAAATACATATGAGAAAAATATTGAGGAGAATCTGGTTCGGAGCGCCAGAGACTCGACTGAGAGAGTATTTTGTTGTCAAACAGGATCCTGAGCACAGCCAACTCTGAACAGAAATGGCTTCTTTAGTCCTTGCCAACATTTAGAAACTTTGAGTGCTTAAGAACACACTTCAGTAGCCTTTAATCACTGCGGACCACTTTCCAAACCATGCAGTCGAGGTTCAGCTCTTTGAAAGCATGTTTCCTACGTCGCAGACAGTCATTCCTAATCATTTGAACTCATTTCCATATGACGTGAAAATCACAGGTTTCCAGATTTAGAAACCTGCTTCAGTGCTGTAGGCCATTGTAGTGAACATCAAGTCTGCATTAATGTCCTTCAAAGTTAATTTACCATGAAACTTGGATAGAGGTGCAATAGACCCCACTAACTTATGGGACGGATCCAAAAACTTTTCAAGGTTTCTTTACCACTACCAGGAGATTTTTGTCAATATCTCAGGTAATGCATGGATCTTGATGAAAAAACTTTTGGGACATGGTGGAGGTATGCACTCTACTGAGTGTCATTCTAGTTTGTGTTTAAATTTGTCCATGACAAGTAAAAAAAAAACAGTCTAGCAGCTGGCGTACATCTGGTCCCACTCCACTTGTACCTGAGCGACAGGTGTGGCATTTCTGGCCACCACGGTAACTGATAACAATTCACAATGTCTACAGCCTCTTATTAACTGTTATGTGATAATACAGAGCCGTCTGACAGTACAGTGAAATGTCAAGTGCAGGCCTTTTTAAGATCTTCAGCTGTTTGTAAGAGCCTCTCTGTGGTCCTGCAGAGGTTTGTGGTTACATTTAAGGCAGCAGTAGCTGCTCTGCTATGGGACAAGCCAAATGAGCCGGTTTGACTCTCATGTCATTACCTTCTGCAACGTTTAAAGCAGGCTGATCATCCTGCATCTCACCCGATTTGCAGATTGCTTCACAGGTTCCACTATTCACGTTCACAAAATGGCATCAGTGTTGGAAACAAGCTGCAGCAGAATAGTCCCTCCGCTCCTGCTCGTTATAGGAAATTGACTTCAAGGAGCAGAAGCGACATCTATTTCCCAAAAGTTAATGAACAGATGAATATAGATGCTCCGCGAAGGTTTTTGTCGTCGGAGGAAATTCAGTGTTTATGGTTGGAGAAGAGAAGAGGACATGAGTCATGCCAGATAAACAATGATGAAAGTGCCTCAGTTGGAAATGCACTTTTCATGTCATTTTTAGGCTATTTAGACGCGTGACATGCTGCCGGCTGTCGCAGCGCCGCTCCTCTGCTCGAGACGTGCTTTCAAAAGGGAGGACGAGTGGATCGGCAATATCACAGAAGGGCAGAGAGGCAGACCTGTGTTCACCTGCTGCCTCGCTGCAAGACCGGCCACTGCAGCTGTCTTTAAAAGAAGCCTCTCTCTTTCATGTCTCATATTTTCAATTTTGCTTCCCTTTTTATTGACACTTTTTTTTTAGACACTTCATCTGGATCTGTCTTTTCTTCCTCCTCCCCTTCCACACTTTCTCACCTCGCGGCCGACACCTTGCTGTATTTCCTGTCTGTCGTTCAAGCAAATTAGTCGACTCTCCGTCGTCAGTAGTGATTTCTCCTCACCTGCTTATAAGTCACACGTACAAGTGCAAAAACACAAAGAAGCGCTTGATCAGCCAGGTGTGTCTTTCATATTATGCCACCCTGTGAGAATGTGCCATAACACACGAGTTCCTCTGATGTTTCCTTCTCTTCAATGAATTATAAAAAGCTACATCTATCGCAGTAGACAGCTTCCACTCAACCTGCAGACAAACAACACAAAGCATTACATAATATGTGCATAACACATGACATGCATAACACTTAAGATTGAAAAATTATATTATAGGAAGAGAAGATGTGTTACTTACCTTTTGTTCTGACTGTAGTCTGTTTCCTCCGTATAAACGCAGATGAGCAGATACTGACACAGTGAGAATGTGGAGGAGAGTAATCTCAGTAAATTCCACCTCTAGTCACCCTCTATGCAATCTTCTAAGACCTTTCTAGATATTGACTACAGGGATTAAATCTGTAAATGTCAAAAAGACCCCTGATGACTTTTCAGCAACCCACAAGGTTCCAGTGCCACAATTTACACTCAGGGCCGAGACAGATAAATCTATAATAGCCTAACAGGGGTTATTACTTCATTACGTGGTCCAAGTCGAAGAAATCCATTAATGAACCCTGCGTACAGCGCATGAGACACAAATGTGATCTATCATTGGGTCAAAATGAGTCAGCGTGACGGTTCGCAGGGGGATCTCGCTGTCCTGTGTTGTCCAGATTTCAAAAGTTTCAAAATCCGGTGAAAAGTTTCTCAGACCGGATCTTCCTGAACGAACTATTGCCAGACATTCCTTTACATTCAGTTCACTGGTTCACCGGCTCCCACATAACTCGAACCCTGACCACCAGTGACTTTAATCATTTGGTGATTTACAGATCCAGATTCAGATTTTTTATGTGCTCAACGGGAAGATAAAGACAGAGAAAGCTTGTTAGATAAAGATATAAACAATCTGTGTGTTATAATGCAGAGGTAGATGATGCATAACTAAAGATCAGTAAGCAACAAAACCTGCATACTTATTAATACAACCAGGTGTTTTACACTTCCTTTTGACAAAAAAAAAGTTTATTTCTGTTGTCTGGACAGTAGCCAGGCGGCTAGTGGTAGTCATAGCGCTAACACAAGGGGCTTTAATAAAGGGGCAGTACGTCATTTTGAAGAAGAAATTCAAACACAAAATTTTAATATTTACAACTCATAAATATTTGTTTTTCCAGAAAAAGCTGTTCTCAGAGGGAGAAGAAGTTCCTCTGAACAATGTTTGAAGCTAGAAAAGGTGGCAGGGTCCGCCACATATAAACAAAGTAAAACAGTATGAAATTGTGTTGTCCTTTAAGGTCAGTTATGTAGTTTCCCTGAAACATGTTGCCGAATATCACAAAGCAACATTTAACTCTTACAACAGCTATAAATACATACATAACGCTGAAAAGTTGTCTGTAATCACTTTCGCTGTATTTTACATTTCAATCGACACATTGTTTTATATTTTATCCTTCAAGATCTATTCATGGTTTGTAATTTTCTGTCTTTCATTCCTCATGCTCGCCTATTTATTCCTTCATACATGCCTGTGAACTTTATTGCGTGTTTGTTGTGAATCACTTTAAAAGGCTGATTTATACAAGTGTCGTATAAATCAAGATTATTGTTACATTAGTATTATAATTGTTATGACTCTTGAGATGCTCTCATGGCACTTGTATGTAAATGTATTCTCCTCTGGACACATTTAAAGGTGAAATAACCACCGAACACAAACTCTACCTGTGCTCGAGTAAATATCCGCTCTCTAGCCGCGGCAGCATCATTATAATTAAAGGCAAAACAATCACAATTAACTCGGGCCTCCATTGTGATTTAATTAGCGAGACATTTCTTTAACTTGTCATCAGCTCAGGTTCGACTGAAATGAGGACGACTGCGGAAGCTGTGAGACGCGAGTAATTACTCACTCCTGTGGAAGCATAACCAAGTGGGGAGGCATGTGTTTGCCGTGCTATAAATAAAAAAGTTGATTGAAGGGATAATTGTTTGACAGAGAGTTTCGCTGGAGTGAGCAAACAGAAATACAAGTGGCATACCTTAAAACAGGCCTTCTGCTGCGGCGTCAGACGAAGAAATGTTTTGATAAGATGCATTTTCTTCTCTTTCTGTCAGTTGACTTTCTGAAAAAGACTCCTGCGGACGGCTGGAGCGCTTTGACAGGTGGAGGTGACGGGTTCGAAGAGACACAGTAGATACGGTGCACGGATGGAAATGTGATCTTCCTCTCCTTTCCCCTCAGTTTTCAGTTCAGTAGGCTTTATATGGCCGTGACATTTCCTTGTTGCTTTAGCAACCGAGAAAGGATTTGTCTCCCGCCCTTCTCCTCCTTCTTCACCGGGGTTAAATATCCCCATATATATTTCCCTTTTTCGATATCGCTACATATGCATGAAGGCATGTGTGAAAACCAACCCGCACTTCACATATAAGAACATATGTATTTGATGAAGCCTCTTTTTCGTAAATTGGCACTGAGGGAGCTACGTGGGTGGTTGTCAGCATTTAAGTCCACCCTTTATTGGCTCGTAACGCTGATCATTTGCATAACAACAAGAATGAGACAATAACAGGTCCTTTGAATCACAAAATTGATTTTCAAAGCTCTCAAACTGCAATACACAGTTCATTACAATTCCGTAGAACCTGTAAAATTACATACAAATCTGTCGGTTTCGATGATAATCCATTCAAATCTTTACAACGGCTTTATAATTGCACCCAAGTTTGCTGGCACCTGAGTCCAGAGAGCTCAGGGCTGGTGCGTCTCCAACTGTAGTTTGTGGGAGTGTTAACAACATAAATAAACCCGGGCCATGTGGCGTTGCAGTGTGGCCTGTTATTGTCTCACCGCCTTCCTCCATATCATCTCTAACACCACGCACCACTAGCCCGCCGCTGGGTGAGCCAGCCAAGAAGCATAACGGGCAAAGAAAGCAGCAAGGACTCTGAACTTTTATTTAACAAGATAGCAGGGGCCATGCTGATCACGTACACCGAGCGTGTAGGTTTGTTTTCAAGTCACAAACAATGGCTCTGCGACTGTGATTCATGTGCGACCAAGAACACATTTTATGTGAATGAGTCAGTGCATGTAACAAGGCGGCGAGCCATAAATACAGTCTAACAATCAAAGCTAGACACTTTGAGATTCGTCACGTGTGCGCAGCTTTCTCTTGACAGGACCGTCCTCCACAGCGTTTCATCTCCGTCGGCACGTCAAGCTCATCTTTGAACGAGACAGGTGTCACATTTCCAGCCGTTGCATCACAAATGCTGTACCGAGACGTCTGCTCTGTCGGCCTTGGCGGGGCCCGTCAAGTCAGTTGGTTCACAGGGGTTTTCACTTCAGACAAAAGTGGATCTTCCAATACAAAGGTGAGAGAACGAAATGACGTTCGAACTTCAACAAGTAGCCGAGTCCACTCTCTTAACTGCTGCTATATCTGCCCGTCAAGCTTTCTGTTCTTGCTCACCACGTAACATGTCATGCAGTTAACGGTGATCTACCCCTCCAGATTCAGAGTAATCTAGATACAAAATGAGACAAAAGCTGGCTTCACATTTTAATTACGGTCACAGCGACACCTTGCAAATAACGTGAGTTATTACTGAGGTACGAGTAAGGAATGAATCAGGAACGAATTGATAGTTAATTCATCGTATAATGATTAATAAACCATGATTTGATTTGATTTCACTATACAGTAGATAATGATGAATTGCTGAAGAACATTAATGAATGACTAGATAATGATTAGTTCATAAGTATCTGAAATGTCAACTTTCTAACCACTTTTTTCACGAGTTGTTTACTGTTAATTATCTACTACCCGATTGGTTCAAACTAGTGATGACTCATTAATTACAGAAGCATTAGTCACTGTTTTTTGTTTACCTTGAATTAAAGTGAAACATAATACTTAGCAATTACCCGACAGATTCATTAAAACCTAATTACTTAATCATTTGTTACTATCTTTATGCCTCTACGAGCAGGTTTGACTCCAATGTTAAATACACTACTTAACTGTGTATTAAGTAGATAGTAGTTATATATACAGACTTGAGAACAGATCCTGCCTGATCTGGATCCAACGGGAGAAGAGCTCAGAGATCCTTTTTATAACTTTTGGGACTTTGAAGTGGATTTACCTTCACTCCTGTTTATCAGCCAGACTGCAGCTGAGATCTGCCCGAAGAGAGCTCCATTGTCGGTGTTGCATCGTTGTTGAGCGTTTACCTGAGCTGAAACACACAGACACACACTCTCATATGTGCCGTTGCTCGCTAACGTTGGCTTAAGGCTAAACTGGTAAAGTTAGGAGTAAAGAGATCTCAGATCAAGTTTTTGCGGACTTCGTTCTTCAGGACTACAGCTGGTTGATCCGAGGTGGACTCTGTGTTTACAACATCGATGCTTGGTGCTCCCACACAGTCAAAGTCGATGGCCGATTGACGTCGACCACATTATCATCACCGTCTTGTTGCTGCGGTTAGCATTCACCCTGATGCAGATTCAAAAGATGCACCACGTGTTTATGTTTATTTCTCATATCAATAACTGTACACGTGTTCTGTAACTTGTGTGGCACGATTTTGTTATGCAGCCTTATGTTGTATAATGACAAATAAACTACCTTGTACCTTGTGTAGGACTTTGAATGCAGGACTTTTCCATTGTTGTATTAGCAGGCAACCTTTACTTAAGCAAACACATCACACCAGCTCCTCAACATGTGGAGACAGTTTGAAAGGACTGGCCTTGTTATGACTGCTAAAGTATTATTAGACAACGGCTGTTTGGGGGAGGTGTTTGGTGGATAGGCAGCAATTAGCGTTTCTCTGTAGAGTACAGTGAACTTTTTCAAACGCAGTAAATGTGTGTTATCTTTTGCAAAACTTTTGTACCGTACAGATGGATATAATAATGATGCTTCTTATCAACAAAATCAAATCTGATCCAAATTTACTTCTGAAATTCAGAGCACAAAGACACAGATCTGCGCTAATGATCTGCTCATCAGAAAAACGTTGCTCTGCATCTCACCGGGTTATCTTCTGTAAAACCTGTACATGTTCACTGAAGCATTTGTTAAAGGGATATTCCGGTGTAAGTTTAATCCATGGTCTAAATCACCGTGAAACTGTGTTAGACTCCCTCTCGAGAGATCAAGTTAGCAGACCGCTAATTTACGGAGTTTTATCAACCTCAGAAACGACCGCGCGACAACAATACACTGCAGTAAATGGATCCAAATATAAACCGCCACCAAAAAGCCACAAATAATGCTCAGAACAGCACCAAACTTCAGCAACAGTACAAATAGGGTCTCAGCACATAGTCCGGGGCATCTAACCTCCGCTAGCTTAGCTGGATTTCTACTGAGAAGCTGACTAAATTAACCACTCTTCTGCAGCAGCTTCCTGTTGACGGGAAGTCCCGACGACTCGATTACCGAGTGCAGTAGAGTTCCGCGGCTCATGGATGAAAATGTATGATTATGACTCCATGGAAAAGCAATCAAAGTTCATATGTGTCTTACCTGCCAGTTTATAACAGTTATTATCGAGAGCGGTCAGGGAAAAGAACAGAATTGAGCATTTCTAACCGCACTCGGTAATCGTCGCGTCGGGACTTCCCCGACCCGGAAGCTGATGGAGGAGAGTTGAACTCTGTTTTTAGCTTCCCAATAGCTTCCCTAGCTAAGCTAGCTCTCGCGAGGGAGTTTAACACAGTTTCACGTTGATTTAGACCATGGATTAAACTTGGTCAGGTGATGACAAAGTCTGTCTACATAAAAAAAAAAAAAAGTTTCCAAAACGCTGGAAAGTAATCTCAGGCTTTAAATAACAGCACGTCGAGGTAAAGGCATTTTAACAGGACAGCGTCTGTGGTCACGGCTGTTTTCTGTCCCGCCACCAATTATGGATTTTGAGTGTTCTGGAGAGCAGCGCTGAGCGTCTGCTGCCCTGCTGTTACCTTTTACCTTCTACAATAAATACCAGCAATCATTCACATTTTCATGGCGATGCAGGGCAATGAGTCATCCACATGTTGCCCTTATGAGAGGCCGGCGGACGTACTGAGAGACTATATAAAGGAGCCTGAAGGGTCGTCGTTTCATTTAACTCTGCCTATTAGCGGGGTACTTCAGTCCCCCCACTTCCCTCACCTCCCCTCGGGCTCTGTGCTGACATTGAGAAGCCAATTCAGAAGCAGCAGGATGTTTTTTTGCTGCGAAGAAAGAATTAAAAATAGACTACATGCACAACAAAATAGATATTTTTCTGTTTCTTTGACGTCGCCTGTGTCCCCTGAACTCTGCGTGATCACGAACACATTTTTACGTCATGTTTTTTTCCCTTGGCGATAGAAGAGAAGGTCAAACTGTCCTTTCAGAGATGATATGACAAGAGGAGATGTTCAGTAGTTTCAAGAAGTATTGACGTTTGTTGATTGTGGAACTAATCAAGCTCCTCTTGTCCCGGAGCCAATCAGCGTCTGCTATGATTCACCCATCGATTTGTCTGATTTCGGCAATGAACCCGGGCTGTCTTGTTTATCTTCTCGTCAGAAATATACAGCGCAACATTTGGTCGTCCCATCTTTTCTCCCTGTCTGTCGGAGAGACACTGTTCATGGCCGGCATATTGTGTAAGGACTCATCATGCTGCCGTTGTTGACAGATCTGACTGTCACACACTTGTCAAGATGCCAAGCAGTCACAAGGGACGGCGCGAACACGCTTGAGAGTGTACGAACGCAGGCGGGGGAGATCTGAAGTGATTTTGTCTCGTCTGTCAAATACAACTTGTTGATGGAAAAAGAAGCTCCAATCAAATAAAAATCATATTTGACATTTTGAAAAGTGCTTTTTAAGAATACGGGGTGACAGAGGAGGAAAATCTGTTAGAAAACAGTGACTTATAAACATTTTCCGTGTTATAAATCGTTTACAACAAGGATTCCCAAATGATGTTAGTGTTACTGGTTACTTGAGCTGCCTGATTTGATTTGTACAGTATATTTTTACAAGCTGAGGCGCTCTGGTCGCCGAGGGGTTAAACCACAGACCACGACACCCTCCATTCGCTCGCGCTCTCTCCACCTTGCATTCCTGACGTCCGTCTACTTCTAAAACGCCTCCCACAACCTCAGCTCTCCAACCTTTTTGGGACATTTGGTCTGATAAACCAAAATAAACACCATCTGCTTCTTTTTGCCCAGAGACAACAGATGTACATTAGCCGTTAGCTCACTCCGGGGCAATTATTTTTAATTGTGGGCTGTCCCTGTGAAAAGAAACAATAAGAATAAAAAAAACTATAAAAAGCAGAGGGCTCAGTTTTCTGGAGGCTGGTAAGTTGATACAACAATCTTTCAGGGAGGAATAAGAATAAACGAGTGTTGCTGATACAAATTGGATTTTATTTTAATGATGAGACATTACAGCGGGATGATAAAATTGAAACACAAGATGCGGTGTGCTAACGGACGATCTACTGCAGGAAAAGAATTATGGATCACGCTTATTTTTATGAGATGTTATTGATAGGATGTTTTCAAGTTTAAAAAGAAAGTTATTTCACATCGCAACAAGATATTTTTATGTTTCTATGAAATACAAACTTATCACGATATGAGAATAAATGTGATGTTGTTATAACCTGAAAAATACAAACAAGATGTGCAGACTGACTGCTGAAATGTTAAATACTATTAGGTCTGAACAAGATGTTGTTACGTTATATTATCACGTTATCAAATTCTGATGTTTGATAAATAAAAATGAATAATAAATCAGTCAGAAATTCCTTTATTAGTCCCGCAAACTTGGAAATGCACAGCAGCGAAAGGACAGTTCAATACAACAATAAAGAATAATAATAGTAAAAAATAAACAATATGATAAAAAGGTAAGAGGAAAAGCTACAGCAGAAATAGACATGGAGTCCCATAAACATAATGTGTAGAAATATAAACAGTATAATTATAAGCAGTGTGAAATTATGACTATATAAGTAAAAAAGCAGAGTGGTAAATTTCTGGCAACTAGTTATTTGACACAATCATCTTTTTGTAGAGGAAATGAATGAACAAATACAAATGACGTGAAATAACAATGATATAAGTTGCCACGTTATTACATGATACATTTCTAAACTCTTCTGTTATTGAGAGTTTTCACGTTAACACACATTACCGAACATTTCATGTCATAACAAGATACATACAATCGTGTATTGGCAAGAAAAGTTTCCTGTCCTGATGAGACATGAAAATATCTGAGTCATAATGTGAAAAAACAAACTTTATTTCTCATGTTATGACACCACACTGTTCCTTTTTGTTCCATTTTCTGACATGGCTGCAGTTTTTCCTCCACATACGGCCTCTACATTCATACAACATTCGCTAACAGACGCTTGATTAATGGTCTCTGAATATAGTTTACTGACTAAACATTGCTGCTGTCGATGATTATGTTTGAAGATCTCACCTTCACATGTAAAAACCTGCGCTGACAGACTGTCACATGAGAGCATCTGTTCGTCTCGCGTGTCAGATAAAATATCACAGGTGTTTAAAAGCACACAGGTGAAGCGTCACTCGGCGTGTGGCGGACCTGATCTGGGGGATTCAATAAGAGCTACAGGCGTACGATACTGGATAAATAGAGAACGGGTGTGGTGTATTTGCTGGAGTGTTTGGGGACAAATCATTAAACTGGAGATGATCCGTAGAGGATTAAAGATGAGCTGTGAATGATGCATAATGTTCCTCGGCCAGCTCTGACATGAATGATTTAGGCCGTTTTTGGAAGTTTGTTTCATAATAAGTGAAAGTTAATGAGAACTGACGCCTTCAAGCAACTCTGGGTTTGTGTGTGTGTGTGTTCCTTAAAACCTTTTCCAACTCATTTTAAATTTCTTTTTAAAATAGATTTTGCGCGCTCCGAACGTGGGTTGGGAATTGTCTCGTGGTGTAATTGTTCGTATGGAATAACCTTTAGAGGGTTCGAATTTGCACCTCGCGCAGATTGTCTTCAGTTCTTTCTCCGTTTTATGAGCAGCGCGCGATTGAATCATAATGAGGGGGAATGAGCTGCCGCTGGAAGCTGTGTGCCATCAGAGGCTTTTTATTAACTGAGAACATCTGCTTTATGTGCTGACTGC